>NC_091703.1:3616742-3919772 GCF_041296265.1 Equus caballus
CCTTATGAGTGAGCAGAGGTGAGGGCAATGGGGGCCCCAGTGCTCTTGGCCTGCCACCTCGAACAGAGCTTCCATTCTATGAATGGGGGAAAGGAGCCCTTAACCTCAGCCGCAATCAACTGGAATTCAGCCCATTCAACACAGAACTGAGGGAGATGAGAAATGCTTGCAGTCTTCCCCTCCTGGAGATATTCTATAGCCCCTCACTAAGATGGAAGGAAAGGAAGCCCTGTGTTGTTGGGCACACCCACCTGCAGTGTAGCTTCCATTGTGCTGAGCCTTTGGAGGGAACACGTTGTGGCCCGGGTGCCACAGACGCTTCCTCTTCTCACCAAGATTTAGTAGAGCTTCTTGAATGAATAGTGTTTCATTTACTGTATGCTCTTATGACAATTTCCAGAAATTTTAAATGGTTGGGGTTTTTAAAATAAAAGAATTTTCACCAGTTATGGGTTTTATGCTGGGGAACAGGTCTGCAGACTTCCTCACCCCACCGTTCTGGAAGCGAATCAATTGTATGTGCGCATTTAAGCATAATAATTCCTAAGGAAGAATATTCAAGCAATTGTGTATAAAAGGGTGAAGGGAAAGATAAAATTACTTTTATTTAATACTAGTTCGTATTGGAATATGTTATTTTTCCTTAAAAATAAGCAATTTCAAAGCTCAATCATAAAAGACTATGCAGATTCTGCCTTGCCCACTGAAGACTTCATCTAGGAGTCCTCAGCCATCTTGCAAGGAGCTTGCTTATCCCAAAGCTGCCATGCTTTGAGGAAGCCCAGGCTGCAGGAGAGACCAGCCGAGCCGGCCCGTCCAGTCATCTCAGCCCAGGTGCTGGCCTCAAACACTCCAGTCATCCTTTGCGTCCAAGTCTTCCCAACTGAGGCATGAGACATCGTGCAACGAATGCCAGCTGTCCCTGCTGTGCCCTGTCCAAAATCTGACCCGCAGAATTTGTCAGCATAGTAAAGTGGCTGGTTTACGCCCTTAAGTTTGGTGGTTTATTACACTGCAATAGACAACTGAAACAAGCGGAGCATATTCAGGATGTGTTCCAGAAATAGTTCTGTGCTCAGATTCATTTCTTTTTCTTATACATCTTCTCAGCAGGTAGAAGTAAATAAGAGCATTGTGTGATATAGGTAAGACCCAGGACCACTTGCCGTCATGCTGGGGAGTCTCCCAGACCGGTGAGCTCACACAAGTTAGAGCAGTTCTTTCGAGTGGACCCAGGCTGGGCCCCTCAGGTCCCTGAACAGTGTCCAGCTCCTACAGTTATAGACCACAAAAGGAAGAGATATGATGAGGCAGGGGGCTAAAGACTTCCACGAGTTAGAGTTCACTAGCTGAACTTGCCACAGTCCAGAGACCTGGTGCTCAGCTTTGCAGGTTCCCAAACCTGACTGGGTCTACACTCACCAAGCCCATGGGAGACAGATGAATGATCAAAGGGCAATTTATTGACTTATAGTGAGGCATATCACTGTATGCTTTCTCTCATGCTAGGTAGTGTGGAATAGTAACTGAAGCTTGTGTGTCACCAAAGGCTCGAGACAAAGGGTATTATAAAATAATGCAAATATTCACATAGGCTGGCAGATGCAGCTCCACACAGCGGTGACGGTGGGCAGAGCAGGGGCACGCATTTCTGTGCACCGCCCTCTCACTGACTGACATGTAGTCTTTGGATAGTTAATACCATTTGTTAGGCAATAGGGGCTTCCTGCCACTGACTGCCATGCAGAATGCAGGCGCACTATCACCAGATCTGCCTCTTGGAAGAGAGGCTAGAAATCCAGGTTTTCATTTTAAAATTCCTCATTTTTTAAAATAAGGACTCAGGATGTTTGGAAACGTCATGTAGATCCAAGAAAACACATCTGCAGAATGAATCCGACCTGCAGGCTGCCAGGTTGCAACCTCTGGGTAGAAAGTCAGGTCTCCCTATGGCATGTGGGTACATCCGGGCCTGCTCACAGGAAGCCCCTTGCAGACATCAGAGGCAAACTCCTGGGCCCAGATAAAAGGAAGGAGGTCCAGCACTGGCCCCTCAACGCTCCTCATCCCAGGCTTAGGGGACATGCTCACTGGGCAGCTTAATTATGACCTTCTATGGTTGTATCTGCTGTTTCTGGTACCGATGAGGTTGGAAATATAAAAGGCAGTGAGCACAGTTCAACGTTCCTCCAAACTGGCAGACGACCCACGCTGAGCAGCCTGCCAAGGCCAGGGAACTCTGGGCGAGAGATCCACAGGGGCAAGGGAGAGCCGCAGCCCCAGTCCACAGCCCTGTCTCATCTGTATTCTTTTCACTGCTCATTTCCTCCTTCAAGAGCAAGCCAGAGTACAGCTGCCTTGGACTAACTAATTCTAGTCCCAATTCTTGCCCATCCCCAAACCTGAGTCAGATTTCACAGCCTGGAACACGAGAAGCGACTTTGAATAAGCCTCACTCGGACTACTTCATTCCCATCAAAGGTTTCCCCGAAGCCACCACAGCCCTGACTTGCCCACTCCCAACTGGACGTGCTGCAGGCCTTGCATGCACCATGGGCCCTGCATCGCGACAAGCGGCCTCGGAAAATGAGCAGACCCTGTCCTTTTCCCCAAATTAGCTGATGACTACAGCCTCGATCTCCTGGAGCCGTCTCAATTATGAATGATGGGTTCCTTCATCAGATCCTGACGGATTTCTTTATTCAGAGAAATTCCTCACTGGGTGTAGAAAAGCAGTTCCCCTGGCAGAAAATGCACCGCCTTCGGATGTAATAAACCTGGGCCACACCCCAGCCTTCACCGGCTCCGTGTCCCTGAGGACTGCGCTTCTCCCGCAGGCCCAGGCTCTCATCTGCAGAAAAGATACGAGAATCCCTTCCCCGGATCTTGTAAGTGTCCAGAAATGCAGGGAGGGTGGCTGGCATTTGAGCTCGCTAGGCCTCTCCTCCCTGCACCTCGAAGTGTTAACCATGGTCTCTGGCTATGAACTCCATAGACGTGGATTCCCTGCCTCCTAACCCCATCACCGGATTTTGTCTCAGCACAAACCCCCCAGTCACTCAGGGCAGAGCCTGTGTTAAGACCCCGGGCTTGCCCTGTGGTTCAGGATGACGACCACACATCAACAGAGAAGAAGCCTGGAGTCCTCCCCGGCCTCTGGGGCTGCCTGCTGCCCTGCTCTGGGCCCCCTGCGCTCGCCCGTCCCCGCTCTGTAGGTGTGGGAGCCAAGGCCTTAACAGACCCAGAGGGCTTGGTGGGGGAGTAGTTCTGGGACTATAAAATTCACAGCCTCCGCGTTCCCAGGCTCTTTGTCAACCCACCAAGCCATGTCACCTCACAGCTAATGCAGACTGTGGCCTAGCGTTCCCCCGGGAAATGTTTAAAAGCACCAGTCTGGTTTTTAGAGAACACAAGAAGCTGACAGTTCCTCTACAGTTGGAAGCTGTGAGCAGCAGAGTGAGAGGAAAAAGGAGGCAAGAGCCCCCTGAGAGATGTTCTCACAGGAGATAGCATTTCTACCTGGGAAACCAGAAGATTTGGGCGATAATTTTGCTCTATCAGGAAGAGAGCCAAAATCTCCAACGCATCGGGAAGTTGGGAGCCAGCCACACTCCAGCCTCAGCCCAGCCACGACCCTGACTCCCCCACAGCCCTGCAGAGGCCACAGGCGCAGGGCGTCAGTCTCCCTTCACTCCCTCTTGAAAGGAAAGGGACTCCAGGAGCACCAAAATTCTCTTTCCAAAAATGGCAAACCTGTACGCCCTACTTTGAAACCTTTCTTCACACCCGGACCTCAGCCTGTGCAAGAAAAGACGGTGCTGGTCGCATCCAGCTCGTGGCTGGGAACGAAAGGCTGGCCTCGTTCTGATGGGAAAGTGGGGTTGTGGCTCCCCACATCGGAAAATGCAGTTTTGATGATTAAAGTGTGCATTTCAACAGGCTTTGTCTGGGCGAGGTCTGAGGAGAGAAGGCTGCCAGTGAGCTGTCTGCCAGCCTTGTTTTCTCTGAACTTCTGGCCCCAGTGGGAAAGGAAATTAAAACTTCACTTTTAATTTTTACTTGTGATCCACAATGCCGAAGGGTCACCGCATGGGGTTTAGAAAACCTAGCCATGAAAAAGATCTGAAAAGCTATATTCAAGACCAGGCTACCAGCCTAGGATTCCTTCTACTACAGAAGCACCAAAGGCACCATCAGGGATGGCAAAATTATTCTATTAACAGTTATTATATCATACGGTTACACATTCCTAAAGTGGTGAGTTTATATTAATACTTCAATCTGCAAATTACCTAATGATTTCTACAGTACTTTCACACCTGGACTTAAACCCCGACTGCATGGACCCTCATCTCTCAAATTCCACCACGCTGTTCTTTTCAGAGCAAGCTTGCTGCTTTCACTGTGTATTTCTTCAAGGTGAGTTTACGAAACGATATGCAGAACTAGTGCTGGCGATAAACGGAAGAGGAGGAGCTGGAGAAAGAGACAGCCAGGCTCAGAATCAGTCATTGCTCAACGGATGGCAACTAGAGTAACTTAAGAAAACCAAGTCTTCAAGAATGACTGGATAGTGTCTCTCACCGGCACCGCGCAGGGTTCTAGAGGAAGCTGGTGACCACGGGAAAGCAAACAGATCCCAAATGCTCCTGTTTGACGCTCAGGGCTTTTTGCTTTCCAAGTTGAGTTACCACTTGTATGAGGTACTTAGAGCAGCCAGATTCATAGAGACAGAAAGCAGAATGGTGGCTGCCAGGGGCTGGGGGAGGGGGAGGGGAGCTGCTGCTTAAGGGGACAGAGCGTCAGTGTTGCAAGATGAAGAGCTCTGCAGATCTTGTTGTACAACAACGTGAATATACATAACACTGAACTGCACACTTAAAAATGGTTACGATGGTAAAATTTATGTTATGTATATTTCACCACAATAAAAAAATGAGAAAAAAGAAAGGAAAGAATTGAATTAGTTGCCAACATTCAAAAGTCAAGACATCACACTTAAAATCTCAGTCCCCTTCTCCTGTGAAAGATGCGGCTGCACGGGGCCCACCTCCCACATGGGAGCAGCACCCCCGTAGGCTCGACCGTCTCCACTCATCACAGCCGCCACGCCAGGCCACCAACGCTTTCAGGATTTGGAATCCTGTGCTGGAGAAAATGGAACATGCTCTACACGCTTGACCCAGAGCAATTAAGATGAAAACATTCTAAATATACTGCAGAGTCCTCTGAGGAAATCCTTTAAAATGCATTTTTAGCCATGCTCAACAAGAAATCAGGCAAATAGCAAATGGAGAGGACCCAGGGTGCAGGCGGAGGGCCGCAGCAGCCGGCCGGGCTCACTCAGCGGCGCTCCGTCTCGGTGCTCTGGCCCTGGCTTCCCTCTGGTTCGTCTGTGTCAGCTGCCCTTCCAGCAGACTCTGCAGAGGGCTCGGTCCCGGCAAACACCTCCTGAAGGGACGAAAGGCCACCCATCCTCCTGCCAGGACACTCGCCACTAGGGCCTCCCCGGGCTTGTGGCTAGGGCCCTGAATGAGGACAGTGTGTGATACCAGAGTGCCCATTTGTCCATTCCCAGGCTGCAGGAGCCACGGCCAGTGCAGGCCAACTTTGGGAAAGATTTGTGATGTGGAAATCTGTACCCTGGAAATGAAGCTAAGGCCCTTGGCTGGTCATATGCCATCAATCATGGGCTACCAAGCAGCCTCTCGGAGTGTCAGCAACCTGAGACAGCCAGGTCCCCGCCCCCCAAAACCAGAGTGGCCACACAGGCTCACTTCCTCTCCTGGATCCAGAGCGTGTCTATCACATACCGGATCCAGGGACAGGTCCAAAGTTCCAAACAAGGAAGAATACCTGAAAATGGGCACCAAAGGGAGAGGAATAAATGGTTATAAAATTGAGTTTAGGGGCTGGCCCCGTGGCCGAGTGGTTAAGTTCGCGCGCTCTGCTGCAGGCGGCCCAGTGTTTCGTTGGTTCGAATCCTGGGTGCGGTCATGGCACTGCTCATCAAACCACGCTGAGGCAGCGTCCCACATACCACAACTAGAAGAACCCACAACGAGAAATATACAACTATGTACTGGGGGGGCTTTGGGGAGAAAAAGGAAAAAATAAAAAAATCTAAAATCAGTTTGTCTTAATTTAAAAAAAAAAAAATTGAGTTTAGCTGAGAAAGCATTTGGAAATGCCCCAAAGCCTGACATTAATTTTTTATTTTTATTTTATTCTTTTGAGAAAGATTAGCCCTGAGCTAACATCTGCTGCCAATCCTCCTCTTTTTGCTGAGGAAGACTGGCCCCAAGCTAACATCCGTGCCTATCTTACTCTACTTTATACGTGGGATGCCTACCACAGCATGGCTTGCCAAGCGGTGCCGTGCCCACACCCAGGATCCGAACCGACGAACCCCAGGCCACCAAAGTGGAATGTGCAAACTTAACCGCTGCTCCATCAGGCCAGCCCCATGACATTAGTTTTTTAGTCATGATCTTTAAAGTGTAAGAAACAACCGTACTAAGAAGGACAAAGAGAACCTTGACACCATTTGTGTCAAGATGCCTGTGGAAGGAAGGAACAGTGGGTCCTGAGTGCAAATGCAAGAATAAACGCTGAGAGACTTTTGGCCCAGAGGAGTCGAGATGCTCAGCGTTCAACAACGACATCCAGCTTTGACAAGTGGAACCAGCAGCTGGGCACAAAGCAACCTGCCTTTAAATGGCATCAGTGGGATTTATTTTACATTTAGGTTTTATTATTTATTTAGGAAATCCTAGTTTTGAACAACCCAAAGAAGGACTCGCAAGGAAAAGTGGGTGAGATGTGGGGAGGGTGCGAGGGACTGAAGGACTGAAGCACCACTCATTTTCAAGAAGAAAACCTACCATTCTGTTTTCTGCATTTCTTTGCTGGAATTTATTACTCATCCAAGCCCCACAGATAATTGAGTGGGGTATTCCACCATCCCTCCAAAAACAATAATGCCACATGTCCAAAATTCCACCATTTCAAAAACCTCATATCCAACAAATTGTAAAGAGTCCCTCTATGGTAACCATCTCAGACCAAATAAATCCTGCTGTTGTCACAGAGTAGCCATGGTTCTTTCCATTTCTTACGTGGGCTTTGAACACACCATAAATCCATTGATGAATTAGTCAGAGTTTGACCACAGTTCTTTCCACAAAGGCCAGGCAAGGTATGATGAATGTAAGCCTCATGGCCATGCACAGGAAAAGTCATACGAATTCCCTCTTCATAAATTGAGGATCAGGCATTTGGGGGAAATGCCCAGTGAGTTCTTGCTTACATCCAGATTCACGATCATTTATTAGCTATTTGGACGAACAGCCGAGAAAGCTCATCCTTCCTGGGATCTGGTGCCGTCTACCAGTAAGTAACCACGGCTGTGGTCAAGTCACAACCTTTCTGGGGCTCAGATGCCTGGTCCCTACAATTAATCCCTATAGGCTTCGTGGTCTAAAACTCCATGATTTTACCTTGTAATTTGCAAGAGGCAGGGAAAAAATAATCAGTAACATCTTGGAAGAACGGGCAGAAAAGACTGAAGAGAAATTGATGATGGGGATAGCAGACAGCTCTATCTGCCATAAACTGAAGGAAGAAGGACCCCTCTTTGCTTTGAAACCAGAATTCAGCCTTTCTAATTTCTAGAGAGATGTTGCAGCCTGAGTTTCACAGCCTCAATAGGCAAAGAGAGCTTGCCCTGAAGTGGGTCATCCTCCAAGATGGAAGAGACCCCGTGTTAGACGTGTCTTCACCTGGGAAGAGAGTATCATCCCCACATTAAAGGATTCGGGAAAGGACAGCGGCTACATTATTGTTACTCAATTTCTGCTCTTGTGACAGATAGAGGGAAACAATGGGAAGATGATGTGGGGAAAGCAACGATTCCAGGAAACATCTAGGTGTATTAATGAACAGCAAAGTACTTATAAACATATGATGTAACACAGTCACAAAGGGATTTTTTAAAAAATCTTACGATGCACTGGGTGTACACAAAGAGGCCAAACACTGTGTGCCTGGGAGGTAACAAGGCTTTCCTTATTCCATAGATCCCAGCCTGAGTTCAGCCTTTGAGGAGACCGCAGACAGTCTGGAGCGCCCCAAGTTCAGAGGAACATTGAGACATTGGAAGCCTTCCAGAAAAGAGCCACAAAGTTGAGTTACAGGCTGCGAAGGGTTGAGCAATGAAGGAAGGTCAACAGCATGAGCACTAAGTGCGGCAACTACAAGTCAGCCGGGGCAAGAACAGCCTAAAAATAATCACAAGGCCTCCCCCATGAAGAAGGTTTCCATTCTCCCAGGACTGGGGCCTGGACAGCTGCAGACCACACCCAGGCTTCCGGCCAAACAGCCAACAATATATTTATAACCTGCAGCTTCCAGGGTCCGTGGTTGCTGGCCTGTTTGCACTGGGATTAGCAAAGTCAGCTGTCAGAGATGTGGTCCCACGGAAGGTGACAAGCTCAAGCCAAAGTGCGCCCAAGAGCAGCGTGAGGGAGTCCATTGGTGTCGGTGTGCCCTTTCCTCCCTTGAGCCCTTTTCCTCCCACCCTCCTATTTCTCTCTCCTCCTTGTGCCTTCCCTCCCCTTTCCCTCCCCACTGCAGTGACCCTCGGTGACCATCTGTTATATTAGCTCCCCGGTCCAGGAAGAAAATGAGGTCACAAAGCAAACCCACCGAGGTGTGAATGACTCTGCACATTAGCCTCCAAAACTAGCAGGTCTATAAAGACCGAGAGTCCAGCAGACCAAGGGGGATGAGGAAGACACCGCGGAGATCACTGCAGTCCTGCTGTACCCCAGTCTTGCCCACTGTGAGCTGCCCACCCAGCCTGGGCGCCCAGAGCAGCGCAGGTCAGAGTCAAGGACTGCCCTCTTCGAGCATTGTTTGTCCTTTTGTCCTCTTCCACTCAACCAGCCTTAATCTATCCTTCTCAGAAATGCACCACCTCTTACTCTAAATTAAAAAAAAAAAAAAACTGAGGCAAGAAGATATGGGAGAGTTACTTCCCATTTTCTACCATTGAAATCAATGATCTGAAAAAAGGTGACTTTTAGGTACACTAATATGGCCATTACTTAGAGTGGTTTAGAGATGAATTACTCACACTTCAGCTGGGAAAAGCTCTCCTGAGTTTCCTTTTAAAAAATAACAATAATACTGTGTTGACTGAGAACAAGGTACAATTTTGTATTAAGTGATGAAACCAGCATGGAGAAAACTCCCTAAGCCAGAACACCTGGAAGGAGAGGCATGCGGTGACGTGGGCCCCGCCTGGCTTGAAGGGCAGCCCTGTAAGCACCACTGTGATTTGCTGTTACTGCTTGGGACTGAACCCTCACACCCTGGGAAGCTAAGACTCTACCAGAATAGAAGGAAAGAACCTCAACCTTATAAAGGCCATATATGACAAACCCACAGCCAACACCATACTCAATGGTGAAAAACTGAAAGCCATCCCTCTGAGAAGAGGAACAAGACAAGGGTACCCAGTGTCACCACTCTTATTCAACATAGTACTGGAGGTTTTGGCCAGAGCAATTAGGCAAGAAAAATAAATAAAAGGAATCTAAATAGGCAATAAAGAAGTGAAACTCTCACTGTTTGCAGACGACATGATTTTATACATAGAAAACCCTAAAAAATCCATCAGAAAACTATTAGAAATAATCAACAAATACAGCAAAGTTGCAGGGTACAAAATCAACTTACAAAAATCAGTTGCATTTCTATACTCTAATAACAAACTAACAGAAAGAGAACTCAAAAATACAATCCCATTCACAATTGCAACAGAGAAAATAAAATATCTTGGAATAAATTTAACCAAGGAAGTGAATGATATATACAATGAAAACTACAAGACTTCACTGAAAGGAATTGATGGCAACACAAAGAAATGGAAAGACATTCCATGCCCATGGATTGGAAAAATAAACCTTGTTAAAACGTCCATACTACCTAAAGCAATCTACAGATTCAATGCAATCCCAATCAGAATCCCAATGACATTCTTCAAGGAAATAGAACAAAGAATCCTAAAATTCATATGGGGCAACAAAAGATCCAGAATTGCTAAAGCAATACTGAGAAAAAAGAACAAGGCTGGAGGCATCACAATCCCTGACTTCAAAATATACTGCAAAGCTATAGTAATCAAAACACTATGGTACTGGTACAAAAACAGACACACAGATCAATGGAACAGAATTAAAAGCCCAGAAATAAAACTACACATTTACAGACAGCTGATCTTCGACAAAGGAGCCAAGAACATACAATGGAGAAAGGAAAGCCTCTTCAATAAATGGTGTTGGGAAAATTGGACAGCCACATGCAAAAGAATGAAAGTAGACCATTATTTTATACCATGCACAAAAGTCAACTCAAAATGGATCAAAGACTTGAAGGTAAGACCTGAAACCATAAAACTTCTAGAAGAAAATATAGGCAGTACACTCTTTGACATCGGTCTTAAAAGGCTCTTTTCAGACACCTTGTGTTCTCGGACAAGGGAAACAAAAGAAAGAATAAACAAATGGGACTTCATCAGACTAAAGAGCTTCTACAAGGCAGGGGAAACCAGGACTGAAACAAAAAGACAACCCACCAACTTGGAAAAAATATTTGCAAATCATACATCCAACAAAGGGTTAATCTCCACAGTATAAAAGAACTCATACAACTCAACAACAAAAAATCAAACAACCTGAGCAAAAAAACGGGCAGCGGATATGAACAGACATTTCTCCAAAAAAGATACACGGATGGCCAATAGGCACATGAAAAGATGCTCATCATCACTAATCACCAGGGAAATGCAAATCACAACTACACTAAAATATCACCTTACACCTGTTAGAATGGCTATAATAACCAAGACAAAAAATGACAAATGGTGGAGACGTTGTGGAGAAAAGGGAAACTTCGTACACTGCTGGTGGGAATGTAAACGGGTGCAGCCACTATGGAAAACAGTATGAGACTTCTCTAAAAACTAAAAGTAGAACTACCATATGACACTACTGGGTATTTATCCAAAGAACTTGAAATCAGCAATTCAAAGAGGCTTATGCACCCCTATGCTCACTGCAGCATTATTCACAATAGGTAAGACATGGAAGCAACCCAAGTGCCCATCAACTGATGATTGGATAAAGTAGATGTGGTATATCTATATACAATGGAATACTACTCAGCCATAAAAAATGACAAAATCATCCCAATCTCAATAACATGGATGGACCTTGAGGGTATTATGTTAAGTGAAATAAGCCAGATAAAGAAAGACAAACACCACATGATTTCACTCATATGTGGAAGATAAACTAACACAGAGACAAAGAGAACAGTTTAGTGGTTACCAGGGGGAAGGGGGTGGGGAGTGGGCACAAAGGGTGAAGGGGCACACCTGTAAGGTGACTGACAAATAATAATGTACAACTGAAATTTCACAAAGTTGTAAACTATCATAATCTCAAATAATAATAAAAAAAAATACTACCAGAATCTTCCTAACCTGTGTCCACTTTTCCGCCTTGGAAAGCAAGCTTCATAAACATGGTCATCATCCTACAATTCAGCTTTGATTAGGGCTGCAGGTCCTCTGTGATCTGTGTTCAGCTGTGATGTAAAGACATAGGACAGAACATCTGCTGACCCCAGATGAGGAATGGGGACAAGTGGAAGGCCAAGTCACGCAGCCAGAATTCAGTACTTGGTTGGGTGCGCGTGAGTGTGCTTCAGCAAAGTTCAGAGCTGCCTGCACATCTTTGCTTCCTCCCCTCTGTCCTGCAGCTTCCCCCCCAAATCCACATGGTCTTGTCCTCCTTCTGCCACCTGAGCCTCAGTCACGCAGGTTCTGGGGCTCTAGTGTGAGTCTGCACCAGGTCCTCCTACTCACACTTGTGTTAAGAGGGCAGTTGGGTAGACAAAGGTGAAAAGGTTCCCAGAGAAATTCAGGCATGGGATGGATGAGGGCTAATGTCATATGAGACAATGGAAAGAAGATAAAGGATCTGAAGGACCTAGAGTGGACAGTGTCGGCCTGGAGGTGTCCAGAACCCCTGAGGAGGCAAAGCTCAGACAGCTCATGGGGCCTGAGTCCCAAAGACCCGAGGCAGAAGACCAGGGGCAGAAAGCTCCAGAGTGATCGCTTAATCGGGGGCTAATTCACCCCATGATTCAGCTGAATGAAGTCAAGGAGGGGTGGCCAAGCCTGACATAAAAATACGCTAAAGCAAAAACCAAACAAGAGTTGCCCTGGCCTCCTGGGCAGGCTGCCAGCTCAGTCTCCAAGGCCATCGCAGCTCTCCACAGACATCCTCTCCATTTCTATCTTCTCAGGAGCATCCCATCTGACTGACTCCCACTCTCTAAACAATACTACATACCTAGGTCAATGGCCAAAGCCACTGCTGCCTCCCTGAGGATGTAGCTTTTAGGCTGATGGAAAGCATGAGGGTACTCAGTGTGCCAAACCGGAAGAGGGACCATCCAGAGAGGAGAGAGGGCCCAGGAGACTGGAGCTGGGGACACACTTTGAGGCTGTCACTTGGAAAGGATGTGGGCCGTCAGGAGCTCTCCCACACTGCTGGGGGTCATAGGTTACTAGGACCCAATAATTCCACACTGAGGGGCATGTGTAACAGAAATACATGCACATGTGCAACAGGGCTCACATACGAGAATTTCGTAGAAGACTGGTCCTAACATCCCCAAAGTGGAAACAACTCAGACATCCAGCTGTAATAAAATGAATAAATAATGAGCATAAAGGAATATTATAAGCAATGAAAACAACGAACTACAGATACACACAATAAGAAGCATCACTCTCACAAACATAATGTTGAAGAAGAGGAACAAGACCAAGAAAATAGATGATACGACTCCACTGACATAAAGTTCAAATACAGGCCCAAAACCCTATATTGTTTAGGGGCTATATCCAGATGGTAAAAGCACGAAAAGAAAAGCAAGAATCTGCAGGCAAGTGGGATACAGATGTAACTGGGAGGGCCCATGGCACTGTCTCCCAGGGGCGGTACAAGGTTCTGGGGTGTCGGAATGTTCCATTGCTTGATCTGGGGGTGGTTTCATTAAGCTCTACGTACACACAGAAGAACTCTGTGTGTGTATGTTCTATTTCACAGTAAAAAAGGGGAAGGGAAGAAAGATCAGTGAACTTGGAGACAAATCCATGGGCTCTATTCCCACCTCTTATTAAACCCTTAAGCTACTCATATAACCTTCCTAAGCCTCAATATTCCTTCCTATACAATATATAAATAGTGAAATGGGCGTAATAATTCCTACTTACCTCAAAGAGCTGTTGTGTAGCTAAAATGAGTTTATTTTTAAAATGCTTTAAATCCTGAAAAGCAGCACACACAAGGGAGATGTAACTTTTATAAACTCCCATCCATAATGGATACTGATTTGTTACCTGTGCACTCAGTAAACATCTATTTTGTGCTTGCCAGGCGCCTGGCACTGTGTTAGGTGCTGTGCAAACCACAGTGAGCAAGAGCAGAGATTTCACTGAGGATATTTGCATCGACATTCAAAAGTGACCTTGGGTTGCTCGATGGATGGATAACAACATGTGGTACATTCGGGGCGGCCCAGTGGTGTAGTGGTTAAGTTTGTGTGCTCCTCTTTAATGGCCCCAGGGTTCGCAGGTTGGGATCCCAGGGGCGGACATACACACCACTCATCAAGCCACACTGTGGCAGCATCCCATAAAAATGGAGGAAGACTGGCACAGATGTTAGCTCAGTGACAATCTTCCTCAAGTAAAAAGAGAAAGATTGGTAACAGATGTTAGCACAGGGCCAATCTCCCTCACCAAAACCAAAAAATGTGGTACATTCATACAATGGAATATTATTCAGCCTTTAAAAGGGAGGAAATTCTGACATATGCTAGAGTATGGATGAACCTTGAGGACATTATGCTCAGTGAAATAAGCCAGTCACAAAAGGACAAATACTGTGTGATTATACTTATATGAGGCACCTAGAGCAGTCAATTCATAGAGAGAGAAAGCATGGTGGTTGCCAGGGGTTGGTGGGAGCAGATGGGAAGTTTGTGGTTAATCGTTACAGAGTTTCAGGTTTGCGAGATGAAAGAGTTCCGTGGATGGATATGGTGAACGTAGCACAGCACCATGAATGTACTTAATGTGAGTGAACTGTACATTTAAAAATGGTTAAAATGGTAAATTTCACGTTATGTGTAGTTTACCGCAAATTTTAAAATGGTTAACATAGTTAAAAAAAAAATCTGAACCTGGGGAAACACTGGAGGTATCCTCACTAATGTCAGTAACAAAACAAGGATGTCTATCATCATCATCACCATGAACACTCTACTGGCCATGCTAGCCAAAGATATGAGAAGTAGAGATGAGAAATTAGGGGTATACACATTGAGAGAGAAGTGAGACTATCACTGCTAATGGACAGTATCATTGCGATTGGGAATCCTAAGAGAATCAACCGAGACCACTGCTACAAACAAGACTCCAGGAGGGTGGAAGCGAGAGCGACACCAGTCTCTACCATGCCTTTGCTCAACTGGGAAGGCCTGTCCCATTTTAGGGGGATGTTTAGAAAAGGTGCCCCTGTGTGGTGGACAGAGCTCCGTGAGTATGCTCCCCGACCAGGCAAGGGCAAGCTGAGGTCCAGCCCCACACCCCCTCAGCCTTGTGCAATGACAGAGGCACACACATGCAGGCTCTCAGTGACGAGGTAAAAAATAACCATAGAAATCAGCTGCTTCATAGACATAAGCAACTCTCCCTTAAAGGACAGTGGGAAAGGCAATGCCACTTACAGGAGCAATAAAAAAGACAAACCACACAGGAGAAACTTAACAAGAGATGTGTAAACTTTCAGAATAAAACTTCAAAATGCTCCTGAAGAATACAAAGGAAGAATTTTTAAAATGGAAGGACATACCACGTTCTTGATAAGAAGAAAACATCAAAAGATGTCAACTCTCTCTAAGTTCATTTAATTAATACAAATACCATCTCTATTTTATTTATTTACTTTTTTGAGGAAGATTAGCCCTCAGCTAACATCCACGCCCAACTTCCTCTATTTTGTGTGTGGGACGCCGCCACAGCATGGTTTGACGAGTGGTGTTAGGTCCGCACACCTGGGATCCAAACTGGAGAACCCTGGGCCGCCAAAACAGAGATTGTGAATTGAACTGCTACGCCACCAGTCAGCCCCTGTCTCAACTTTAAAAGAGGATTTTTCTGGAACTAGACAGGTAATTATAAAGTATATATGGGGGGGAAAAAAGGAAGGAGAACAAAGAAAATTCTGAAAAGAAAAATGAGGAGGAGACAGCCCTATGGAGTATTAAACAAACTCTAAAGATCCAATAATTAAAATTGAAAGACAGACTAATGGAAAAGAATAGAAAACCCAGAAATAGAGTCAAATGCATATGTGAAATAAGTATATTTATCATAAAGCTACATCTTAAACCTGTGGCAATAAAGACAGAGTTTTTAATTAAAGGAGACTGGTGCAACCAGGTAGCCATATGGAAAAAGATAAACTGGATTCATCCCTCACAGAATATACCAGAATAAACTCCAAATGTATCATAGACTTAAATGCAAGAAAATGAAACCATAAACACTACTAGAAAAATTCAAGGACAGAAAAGAATTCAAGGCCTTTATAACCTTGAATAGGAAGGAGTTTTTAAATCAAAAGTCTTTTTAAGACTCAAAATTCAGAAGGCATTCAAAAAAAATTGAGAGATTGGTTAACTTAAACATAGAAAAATCAAAAATGTCTATATGGCAAAGCATCATAGGCAATGTGGATATTAGATGATATTAGTGAATTGTTAATTTTCTTGGGTGTGATAATGATATGATGATTGTGTAACAAAAATATTCTCTTTTTAGGAAGTTCATCTGAAGTGCTTGGGTTTAAAGAGACATGCTGTCTGCACCCTATGTGTATATGCACACACTCACACATGCGGGTGCTCACACACACACACACATGCCTGTCTACACACACAGCTAAGGCAAAGCTGGTAGCTCCTATCAGTTATTGAATTTGGGGGTTAGATATACAAGTGACTGTTGCGCTGTTCTTTTGATGATTTATTCATCCATAATAGAAAGTTGAAAAAATACACCATAAACAAAGTCAAAAGGCAAATGACAAACGAATAAAAGCTATTCTTAACTCATATCACAGACACATAGGATTAATAGACGTAACAAGGGTTGATCGCCCTAATACACAAATAACATCTATAAATTAAGAAGAAAAAATCCGATAACTCAACAGAAAAGAAAGGAAGAAATAATTCACAGAAAAAGAAATATGAAATATGCAAAAATGCTCAATCTCAAACAAAAGAAATTCAAATTAAAACTACGCTGAGATAACATCTCACTTACCAGATTGGCAAAACCCCCAGAGTTTTCCAGCATGTTCGGCTGCGGAAGCGGCGCCCAGCCCTTGCTGGGAGGAGGTCCACTGGGCAAAGGAAGCGACAGTGGACAGGGATTTCTCATCTATCAGAAGTGTCAATGCACTTACTTCACCCAGCAATCTGGCTGCTGGGAATTCACCCTGTGGCTGCTCCTGCGCGCATATATAATGACAAGTTCCAAGCTGACCTATTGAATCATCATTTGTTACAGAAAAGACTGACAACAGCGTGCGTCCAGCCCTGTGGGGCTGTCCCGTAGCCCGGGCACACCCAGCCCCAGAACAGCAGGCAGCCCTGGAAGGCAGGGTCCTGCGTGTGGCAAGGGCCAGCAGGGTGCAATGCGAAGGGGGAAAGTAAGGCGGTTTTGGTTATAAAAAGAAGAAAAATAAGACTACGTATTTTTTATTTCGTTATATTTCCACATGAAACACTAGAAGGGCACAGCATGCACATACTCCCCCAACACACACACCATCCAAGAGCACTAGTTCCATCTGAGGCCCAGCTTTGGGAACAGGCGTCAGTGAACCGGTCAGGAGTAAGACTTCTCAGTGTCTACCTTTTTGTATCTTTTTTTCCATTTAAACCACGTTCTTGTATTGCCTATTCAAACCACAAAATCAAATTTAAGGGAAAAAGAAAACATCTTTGATTTTTAAACAAAGATTTCTGAAATGTTGGTGATACTTATTTTGAGGATTATTCTATAGTTTGTCTGGTCAACAGTTTCATTCCCAACTTTCTCTATAACTTTGGCCATTTCTTTTAAATTGTGCTGCTTATCTGGTGAGTTTGGTTTCTGCACAGGGCTCAGTAATTCAGAACCAAAAAACCCCTTTCTTGAGGAACTAAAAAGAGGGACTTGCTCTAAATTATCCCATTAGCTCTTCCAGGTGGCTGTGCTTGTGTAGACACAGCCTGGCTTCTCCCAGGTGCCTCTGGGTACCATCATCTCGGGAAGCTCACACACTCCCCTTTCCAGTTAATTCATAAACAAATATGGGGGTGAGGAAATCAACAGTTCAAGATGTTGGCTGCTGTTCAAGAAGGGTGGGGACGAGCATCACCCCACATGGGTCTCATCCAAAAACCCAACACAAAACACATCCCCGCCCTTCTGTGCCACCCAGATGCCAGAAGCCCACACGTACTGACTGCTCATTCTACTCTCTCTGTAAGAGAAAAAAGCCAGAGTGTTGAAACACCTACACTATGTGCAGGGAACTCCAGGGTCTGTTTGAAATCCACCTCGCTCTCCCAGAAGCTAGTTGCTCAGCATGCAAACAGTACTTTGCAGAATGTGGCTACTGGTTGAGAGGACATTCCTGGATGCCATACTGTCTAGGGAGGCGATATGGCAGGGACAGGGGCTCAAGAAATGCCACGAGTGTCTCCCAGCCTCCCCACATCCTGACACCCTAGTGTATGCTCTCATGCAGGTGGAATCAGCTCAAAAGAAAAAGAAACATTCGCTAAAAAGCACGTGCAGCCTGAAGTGTCCGTAGAAAGGAGGAGGTGCCTTTCCTTGGGGAGCAGCAGGTTCGGGGCTATCTATAGAAGACAGGCTTCTGGGCTTTCATAGCTGCTGAGGCAAAGCCAGCTCCTCATACTGCCCTCAGGCTGCTCAGTGTCGGCAGGACAGGGCCCCAAAGCACACGGGTCTGGGCCTCCGCCCCAGGGGACCATCTAGCCCAGGCCACCTTCTGGGTAAGCCATCCCCTGCATTCTCAGTTCCTGCCCAGGGGCCAGAACAGGTGCGGGCCACCTGAGGGCGAACGCCTGCGGTCACAGCCATGCACCCCCTGGAACAAACCCAGCTCAAGAGCCTATCTTCTTCAATTTATCTTCCCAAATTCTTTGGCCTTTTCCCTCCTGTGACTTTAGCTTTTTCTGTTTTCCTCTTACAGGATAAAATTATATAGAGCAATAAAATATTTAAATATAGAAAATTAGAGACTTCGTTTTTTCCCAAATCAGGTAATGTTAGTGTCAAATTATTACTCAGAGGCTTTCTGAAGAGAGAGGCGGGGATGTAAAAAGGCTGCCAGTCCCGGGACCCGCTCTCCCAGCCGGGAGCGCCCACTGCCTGGTGCTCACTATTCATCAAAGCCAGGATTTTTTTCCAGAAATTAGAGCTAACAAGGGCTACTGACTACAGCTATTGACTCACAGCCTCAAATCAACGGAGGGCGTGGACGGTCTGGGAGCAATGCCCAGGAGGCTGTCACTTACCCCGGGACTCTGCTCTGGCCACAAGCGGCTGCCTCCTTCCTCTTATTTCCGTTGGTAATCACTTTCTGCCCCTTTACATAAATACAGGTTCTTTGTGACCAGAAAGGGTGTGACAAACGTCAAGATCAAGGAGAGAGCTGAACTGCGTCTTTCATGATAGCAGAGCGAGCCCTGGGAGGCCAAGGAGGGCACTGCCCCCTTTTCATGACAAAATGTTGACTTAGGTGGATGGAGGATTCAACCCTCACTCCTGCTGTTGCTCCGGCAACGCCTTCCAAGGCCCCTTTCTGATTCCTGTCATCCTCCGATTTTGAAGGAGCAGGCAAATGAGTGCCGTTTGTTTGTGCTTAAAACTGACCAGGGTGCGATGACTGTGTCTGCCCCTCAGTGTCTCTTCCTTTCCTGTTCCAGATAACCAGGCCAAGAGTCTGCGGCTCCCCAAGGGAAAATGACCCTTGGTTCAGGGTTTGCATCAGCTGGACTGAGAGCAGAGGCCCTGTGTGCGTGTGTGTATGTGCCAGTGTGGGGTATGTGTTGGGTGTACACACGTGTGTGCGAGTGTGTGGTGTGAGTGTGTGTTGAGTGAGTGTGAGAGAGTATTGGGTATATGTGTTGGGTGGGTGGGTGTGCATGCATGTGTCAGCATGTGCAAGTGTGTGGTGTGTGGGTTTGAGTGCATGTTGGGAGTGGCTGTGTATACGTGTTGGGCGTATGTGGGTGTGAGAGAGAGAGACAGACAGAGAGAGCATCTTTTGTGACTGGGTTAAATTCTGAGTTACTAGTAAACCGAAGCCAACCAATCCAAATGAAGAATTTCCTATTTTCATTGACTCAGGAAAGTCTTAATAGCCCTCACAGAAAACTCTCCAGAAAATTTGCCTTTGGGCAGACATGACCCAGCATCAGACAAGAGGTTTCAGCCCCAAAAAATCTGGCAGAAAGTTATGAGCAAGTGAATAAAGGAGCTGTGAAATGCAACTCCAGCGCCCACAGTGACGGGCTGCTGGCTCCTGGGAGGGGCAGGAGGTGGCCTCTGTGGCCTGCATCCGGGCACAACTCCCCGGGCAGCAGCACTGGGCTCGCCCGGTGGGGAGGCTGCAGAATTAAGGCCCTTGAAAGTATTTGTGAGCTTATGTTAAGCAACCTTTATGGAAATAGCGTATATTGTAGACTTCACAGAAGAATCTATGTACAAATCCTAAAGCTCTCTCTTTTATAAAGAGCCTTACACGCTCGGAATACCATGACAATCCTTATAAAATACTGACACACACGAGAGCCGTTTTGTCATTAAGTTCATGGTAAGAGTTTGTAATATTCCAGGACATCTGCCAGCACACAACATGAAATGGAGAAGTGAGACCATTTTCCAGAAAATACATGACCCCAAAATACATGGGCCTGAATTATCTAGAAAAAGTACAAAATGATATGCCACTGGCTCGATTTGTCCGATGAAGCAACTCAATTCTCTACTTCACGTGTCATTAGTTCCCAAATGACCAAAAGGAAAAATTCTTTTAAAAACTGAGAGTACAAAAGTGAGCTCATTCTACTCTGTCTTGCTGAGTAGTCAGTTGTCACTTCTCCTTTTACTTGTCGTCTCTGTTTGCTCAACAAACATTTATGGAGCGTCAGTTGCGAGGAGTCAGAAGCAGACGCTGCCTGGGCAACAAGTCCAATGGGCAGCAAAGGTGCCTTTTCCTACTCTCCTCCCGCAAGTCAGACACGGTCCTAGCTGCTTCACCAGCACTTTCACTTAAACCCCGACGACCATAGTTAATTCCATTGGAAAACCTCTCTCCCGACATCGCCAGCAACATCAGGGCTATCGTTCCCAGCAAACCTGCGAAGTTCCCGCATCAGGCACAGAGTGAGTATTTGAGAACTGGTAGCTGTAACTGTTACTATTTAATTACAAAGGCAAGACCTCCTTCCACCTGGGACAGGAACCGACTCTCACACGGTGGCTTGCACCTAACACAGTGCCTGGCACACACTGGATGCTTAGTTATAACGTTTTGTGCTTTTCCTATGTACAGGGATGACCGACACTGAGCTTCAAACTGCACAAAGTAAAAGGGACATTGAGAACCTATGTGACTAATTGACTGACTCGCCCTCAAAAGCCACTTTGGGGAAATTTTTAAAAGTTACAATCATTATCCAGTTGTTGTGCATCTGACCATCTACATGAGAAATGCAAAGAGAAAAAGAAAAGCCACAGGCTTTCAACAAGAGCCATGACAAGACTGGCATCAGTTTCCGCTGTGTTCAGGGGGCTCAGGAACAGTGACCGTCTGGGAAGCAGCGCCTGAAATGACGCATGCCGTAACTGCGGTGGAGATGACTATCAACTCGGCAGGAGAAGCAAGATCAAAGGGAAATCACTAGAGTTTCTCTCTTCTTTTGGCAACTCAAAGCCCCATTTGTCTCTGAGTTACCCACACTTGTGTGGTGCCTTTTCGCAGTCAGTGATCAGTAAATGCTTCTTGCAAAATCACATAAAAAGAGCAGCATGTCCATTTCAGTACTTAAAACCAGGAAATGATCCCCCGACAGCACCGAAAGAAAAGGAGGGAGCGCATCGTTGCGTTTCCTCCACCCAGCGGGAGACACTGTTTCAGCCCCATCTCGGTCTGCCTCCCAGCCGCTGCCATCTCTCCACCGTGGAAGCGGCAGCCCAGCCAGCACACACGCGGCCGCCCACGGCTGTGGGCACGCCCTGCATATTCGGTGCTCCATCCGGCCTCTGTGGTAGTGTTTCCCAAGAGGGAACCCAGAGAACAACGGTTGGGGTGATAATTCCATGGTCAGCTCTGTGTGGGACACTACGTACCACGTGGAGTTTCAAAATGTACATTAGCAGTTAAAGGCTCTGAGAAGGCCTGTGGTAGAGAAGCAAGTTTGACTTTGCTCAGAATTTCCCAAATTTCTCCAGTTGCGTAATCCACATGACCAGTGTTTATGGATCTCACTTCAGGAAATGGTGCCCTAGAGGGACAGTTTCACAATCTCACTTTGGAGAAAATCGATAAGGCTTCCTTGCCATGAAAATGTGAAAAGAACTCCTGAAAGAGATTCTTTACTTGAAATATGTTTTCCCAGTATAGCTCCAAAGGGCAAAAACACCATCTCCAAGTGAAATAATTCACTCATCCTAGTATATTGAATACACTCATATTCAATAGTCCAACAACAATGAAATTACTGTCTTTAGGACAGGCCAAAACTCTGTCGTTGGTGAGTAGCAAGTTAGGCTAATACCTGGGCCAGTCATATCCAGAAAAGCAGACGGTGTTTGATGAGTAACTTTCTTTTCAAAGATTGGCACCTGGGCTAACATCTGTTGCCAATCTTTTCCTTTTTCGGTTCCTTCTTTTTCTCCCCAAAGCCCCCCAGTACATAGTTGTATATTCTAGGTGTAGGTCCTTCTGGTTGTGCTATGTGGGACGCCACCTCAGCATGGCTTGATGAGCAGTGCTGGGTCCACACCCAGGATCCAAACTGGTGAAACCCTGGGCCGCCAAAGCAGAACTCGTGAACTTAACCACTTGGCCACCAGCTGACCCAATGAACGACTTTTTTTGATGGATTTAGAAAGACAAAACAAAAGAGATCACTGACTTCAAGGAGAGAGAAGGGTAAAGAGATATTTTCAAAACCATCTGTCTTTATTAACAAAACACTGTATAAATGCAGTTAATTTTTTAAATGGTAATTATCTTTGCTTTGACATTACATAAGACCAAAAATTAAATTACCAAATAATAATCATTACCCAGAATCAGGAGAGCTTAAAAATGCACGTTGGTTTCATCAATATATAGTCGATCCTCATAATTGACGGATTGCATATTTGCAAATTCTCTTACTCGATAAAATTCATTTGTAACCCCAAAATCAGTGTCCTCAGAGTTTTCAGGCTCATTCGTGGACGTGTGCAGAACTGTAACAACGCAGAGTCTCCTGGTGCACGTGGTCTCAGGTGAGGTTGAGAAAGATGATGCTCCACCTCCTTGGTTCAGCTCTCATGCTGTAAACGTGTCCGTTTCACAGTCTACCTAGTGCCCTTGTTTTTGCATTTTTGTGCTTTTTGTTGGTGATGTCACTGTTTAAAATGGCCCCAAGCAGAGTGTTGAAGTGTGTACGGTCTTCCTAAGGGCCAGAGGGCTGGGATGTACCTCAAGGAAAAAGGAGACGTGCTAGACGACTGTCGTTCAGGCTGTGAGCTCAAAGGTGCTGAATCCACACTATGCATTAAAGAAGGTGTCTGAACAGAAACACGCAAGAAACAAGGTTGTGTGTGGATCTGCTGATGAAAATGCCGTGACCAGACTCTCACCGAACCCACCCTTCTACCTCCCTCAGGGGCAGCGGCACAGGAGTCACTAAATCAGAGTACGTAGTGATGTTATAGAGCCTAACTTCCGAAAATCTACTGCATTAGATTTGAGGAGCAAGGAGCAAAGTTTCCTTCCAGGAAAGACTCTCAGTCAAGTTGAATAGGATTGCCTCAGGAAGGTGGGCACACTGCTGCCACCGAGCCTGACCACGGCGAGACGCCAGAGCTCCGGTGGCGCGAGCAGCCCCGGTGAGCAGCAAGCGTCATGGCCTGCGCTGGCACAGTGCGTGGGGAAACGTGGCCCCTGCTGGCAGAGCGCGTGGGGAGCTGAGTCTGCAGCCGCTCTGTTGACGCCCTACTGCAGATGAACCTCCTTTATTCCTACCTTCATGAAGTTCTCCTCGACTCCTGGCTGAAACAACCAGGTGATGCCCCAGAAGGCAGCATTTTACTCACGTCCTGAGTCTGCTGCTCTAAAGTGTTGTTCTTACCTGGGCTCATTTTAAGTCGAGATCTACTGTGTTTAAAATGTGATCAAGTGCCACTGTAACTTCAAACAATCTTAGAAAGATTTGCCAACGTTACCAAACATTTTTTCAGACATTGCAACTTCTCCCTTTTCTCTCAAGAGTCAGGACGTCCTTCGCTGCCGAGGCCTGCGTTCACACATTGCTGGCTCCTGTCCCCGGCACCTCCCCCACGGCCCCATGGCCGCCGCCACACAGCTTCGAGACTTCAGAGCGAGCTTGCTGCCGTGGAGGAGCCATTGCGGTCGCAGGACAGGCTCACAGATAGCATCGGCTGGTGCAGCTCAGCCATCATGGAGCTCCGCGGCCACCAAGCGGCACACATTTGGTCCTGAAAGGAAGAGAGGTTGAAGCCCTGGGCACCCACTCCCCCAGCACACACTCCGTGGCCTCCACACCAACCCCATGCAAATCCTCAGCAAGGTAATTTTGTTCAATCTTTAAAAAAAATACATGCTTCTAGAGTCGGCCCGTGAATAGAAGGCTATAGCCAAATAAGTGATTTTCAACTATATTCAGTGAAAAATACGCTACCCAAAAAAGCCCTTTACGACCAGGCGCCCCGCCCCCTCCCTGCAGGTGTGCAATGCTCCCTCCATGCTGTGATAATCTGTGGCTATAAAGAGATACGTTGCTAGACTAAAACAACACATTTTTTCTTTGAACTGATGGAAAGGTCCTTGGGCAATTTTGAGAGCTGTGCCGAGAGTTTGCGAGGATCAAAATGATTCACAAGGGGGTTTGCTTGGCTTGTGCAAACACACAATGGGCGCAAGAAAAACAGGCACAAAACCCATCTCCTCAGCCTCATCTGTCTCAGAAGGAGCTTTTCCTCCTTGGGTGAGTTTTCTGGAAGCCCAACGAGGCTGCTCCCACCCCAGGAATATATCCGATGAACTGGGACCCGTGGTAACCTGCCGTGTTTGTATACACCCGGCACCAAGCCAAAGGAAGCCCAGGCCCGCCATCTTTGTCCAGAGGAGCTGGTCCCAGATGGCCGGAAGGCCTCGAGTCCTCTTCACAAGAAGGAAGCCTCAGGTAGGTGCCTTCCCCTGTCCCCGTCAGCCCCCCTGCCTGCCCACTCGCCGGCCGCAGAAACTGTGCTGGCTTCTACAGAGGGAACAGGGGGACACGGCAAGAAAATGGAAAGACTTTAGGGGGACGAGGCAAGAGGGGAGCACTGGAGAGAGTGTTGTTTGTCTTCCTCTGGAGTTTTCACAAACACAGATTCTGGGGGACTGGAGTCTGGTTGTAGGAAAAGGAAGCGTCCCCTGACTTGATTAGTCTTCATTTTGCTGTCGCTTGAATCTTCTTGGGCCACAAATGTTCTGTGGCTTCCACAGGTGAATCCATGTGCCTGTGTGTGTGTGTGTGTGTGAGAGAGAGAGAGAGAAACGATTTAAAAGAAAATGTCTTCACTATGTTGCTTAAAAAAAGAGAACAAAGCCAGACGAAGGCAGAAAAAAATGACTGTCTGGCCAAGAAAGAAACTGCTGGCCAGTGCAGGTTAACCCGGCTACCAGCTTTCTTGAAGCCGCATCAGTGCCTGCAGCACACTTAGCTGCTCCTGGAGGAGAATTCACCCTCTTGCTGGGGACTCTCCCAGGGAAGGGTTAAGACACCGGCTGTCAGCCTCCACCCCTGCAAGCTGCAGGGCTGGCAAGGTGACAACCCAGAGGATGGAGGGCAGAAAGTGCCGGTGTTTAAGGTCTACATCTGAGTGGGACTGAACGCTTCTGATTAATACACAAATTTGCAGGGTGTATTATGAATTCTGTATGATTCAAAATGCCAAGGAAACTTGTCAAGGGTTAGTCTTTAATAAAATGCCTTTTTAAAACTCCTGGGGAAGAAAGTCCTATTTTGTCTTTCACTACTAAATGGCTAGAATTCTATTAAATTCCGTGGACAATTTGCTCGGGAAAGGAGACAGAGTGCTGAGCCTCCCTCAGAGTCTGTCAGCATCTCCTCCGCGGCAGCGCTGCCTTCCTGAATCAGGCAGACCCGGCCCGGGCCCTGCTGTGGAGGAACCAGGCGACCCAGTGGGGCCTCCACCCTGGATGGGCGGTCCCCCCAGGGTGCTGCCCACGGCGTCCCTGGACCTGAGCCGGAGGCTGGTGCGCCTTCAGCCACCCACAGCCGGAGGACAACAATGAGCTTTATGTTCTTCCGAACAAATTACACACTTTCCCCAGCTCATGAAGACTTTGTCTGTCACTCCGCTCAGGCAGTCCCTGGGCAGGGAGTCTGCGGGGAGCGAAGCACAGCCCCGGGGCGGCGGGTGCCGGCGCCGGGCGGCCGCTCAGGCTCAGCCGGGAGGGTCTGGCCGCCCGCCCTTCCCGGCGGCGCCTCCCCGCCGCCCCCGCCCCACGCTCGCCTCCGGGCCCTGCTCCCATCTGGGAAGCAGACCTCCGCGCTCTCCGTGCCGACCTGGTCCGTCAGGGCCACGAGCAGAGGGAGGAGTGAGGGGCAGGACCCGGACGCCTCGGTCCCCACGGAAGTCTCGGTGCCTGCGTGTCTCGGGGAGGCCACCAGCCAGCGCCGCGCCGGCCGGCCAGCTGACCACCGCGCGTGGGCGGCGCGGTGAGGGTGGGAAGCAGGCGGTGGCGGGGAGCGCTGTGTAGTGCATACAGACGTCGAATTATAAAGCTGTACACCTGAAACATGCAATAAAAAACCACAAACGTTATAAAAGTGCAAAGGGAGAAAAGAAAAGCTCCTGTTTTCAAAAGGTGTAAAACAAAACGTCAGAAGTAAAAATGTAAATATTTTAAAGGTTTATTTAAATCCTTGTGTCTTTCTCATAAATAACACATAAAACTTATTTGATCAAAAAAATTAAAATAAAAAATAACTTACAAGTGCTTTCGTGATTAAGATCATTCAGGCCAGCGAGCCACCGTCATAACCGCCTGGAACTACTGAAGCGAGCTTTGGGACTTGGAAGTCAAAAGTCAACACGTGCATCCTGAAAACCTTCCAGGAGAGGTCACGTCGGTCACCCTTCCCCACCAGCACCACCGCCACCTGCCGCCCCTCCTGCCCACTGGCAGGCGGAAGCCAGTCTCCAGCTGCAGGGCTTCCGCCCCGGGCACCGCACGGCCGAGAGCAGAGGAACGGCCTGTGCGGGGCGCAGCGACGAGCAGCCCCGCCGGCCACAGCGCCGCCGCTCGGGAAGCGCTCGGGACGCCGCTGCGTCCAAGGAGCCTAGAAAGACTAGACGAAGGCGCTCAGAGACGACAGGGAGCCTTGCGCGAGGCCAGGGAGTCATCCAAGAAAGTTACGAACGCGCGTTTTATTTAAATTATTATATTAATATTAATCATCAAATATGAACAATTATGGTAAGTTAATTATTTAAATTAACTAACCTGGCCACCCATGGCCCCTCACGTGGAACACAGTTGAGATTTTTTCCAAGGGCTGGGTTTCTAGGTGACACATTGAATCTTCAGCTGCCAGGACGGCTGGAAAACGTCAGCGGGCTGGGTTGGGAGCATCCCCACGGAGCGCACCAGCTTCCGGCTCAGGTCCAGGGACGCCGTGGGCAGCACCTTGGGGGGACAGCCCAGCCTGGGTGAAGGCCCCACGGGGTCCCGGCGTCGCCTGGTTCCTCCACAGCAAGGCCCGGGCCGGGTCTGCCTGATTCAGGAAGGCAGCGCTGCATCGGAGGAGATGCTAACCGTCTCGTCCCTCCTCAATGTCCCCTCTGACGGCGCCGTGTGGTGAGGGCTGGACCCCAGACAGAGACTCTGCAGCAGGCGCGCGGACGGAGAGTCAGGGAACCCAACTTCTAGCCCCTGAACTTCCACACACACGCTTCTCCAAAGCTGGCCTGCCGGGGCTGCTGCTCGGCGCCCCACGCTCCCCCCCGCCCCCCGCACACGCAGCACAGGAGCTTGGTTCAGGGCGCCTCCTTTAAGGAGGGAATACAGTGTTTCCAAAATCGGCTTAGGGAGTATGTGACCAGAAGTGCACGGGCACAGCCCTCAGATCTGCCTGCAGAGCTGTGTGACCCGCAAACATTTTGAACGTTTCTGGGCCTCGGTTGCCTCTCATGGGTACATTTGGATTTGGAGATGGATGGACCAAAGTAGAAAGCAAGGTAATGCAAGTTCGTTTACGGCTTTTTTTGCCCACCGAGGGGAAACAGACCTACCAAAACAGACCCTAATTTGACACTATGAAATTCAGCTGCCCCTTCTCCCTACTGAGCTGGAGTCAGGCTAAGAACCCAGCAGTAAAGCCCATGTGCTATACTGCCATTCCAAATCCAGTGGGAAGGCTCTTGACTTGAAAATATTTCGCCATAAAAGTCAAGGGCTTTGGGGCTGGCCCTGTGGCCGAGTGGTTAAGTTCGCGCGCTCCACTGCAGGCGGCCCAGTGTTTCGTTGGTTCGAATCCTGGGCGCGGACATGGCACTGCTCATCAAACCACGCTGAGGCAGCATCCCACGTGCCACAACTAGAAGGACCCACAACGAAGAATATACAACTATGAACCGGGGGGCTTTGGGGAGAAAAAGGAAAAAATAAAATCTTTAAAAAAAAAATTATTAAAAGTCAAGGGCTTTGCTTGGCAAACACACCTCGCCTGGCCTGGGTGAAACGTCCTTGGCTTTCCGGGGGCTAGGAGGCGCGCCTCTCCTTTATTGCCACTAGATGGCGGCAGAGCTCCACCACAGTCCCCGCAGGTCGGCGCGTTAAAGGACCCACAGTCTGGATTCCCCGAGAAAAGAAAAAATAAAAAAGGGGGGGGGGGGTGGCGGGGAGGAGTTGGAAATAAATTTCTGTCAATACATTCTTCTGGAATCAAGAAATTTAGACCAAGCGAAAATCATTGGTCCCAGTCTTCAAAACTGGATCCCATTCGAATTTATTGAGACATGAGAACACAGCATCAATACATAAAAAACCTAACAACTAACTTTGCAGCAAATAAGTACAAAATATGGAAACTACCTTTAGTTTTTAACTCCATGTAAAGCACCACCGGTTGCATGAAACAAATGTAAAACAACTGATTATGGATTTTTTAATGATTTCTTTTCCGTAAATGCTAACGAGCGATAAAAGTTTCTGGGCTGTTGTTGAACACGGCAAACTTTTTGATTCTTCTCGCCCTTTGCTGTTCTCGCAACCTCCGTTCTGTTTAAGGCTGACATCACACAAGAACTGGGCTCCTCTTCCCCGGGTAACAGCACACAGGGTGCAGCGCCAATAGCCGGCTTGCCAAGACAGGGAGTCCTCGTGAAAATTCTCTCACTGGGAAGCCAGAGCGCGCGCGCGCACACACACACACACACGCACGCACACCCAGCCCAGGAAAACCAGAAGAACACCCACAGGCAGTCAGCTCTCTCCCCCACCAGCCTGGCTTCTTCCGAAGCACCCAGACTTCTTCCCCCGACCCCCCGCGACCTCACTCAAGGCCGAGAGAGAAGATTCGTGCAAAGCGAGAAGGAAGTCCATACACCAAGCGTGTTCCCCCTGAGCTGCCCCGCTCTGTCTTCATGTTTATCTGCAGCGCCTTCCTTTTGTGAATCAGCAAACGTTATATAAACGATTTAGCATTTTAAAGGCGAGATAACATCGCAGCAGAGGGAGATAAAGGGCTTTATGGAAATTCGATGCCCAGGTCCTGGGAGTAGCTGAGCTTCCCCCCCCCCCCCGCCCCCCCTTTCCAGGCCCTTTCGGCCCCTTGTTTATCTCTTCCTCTCACCAAATTACTTGGGGCCATTTACACCTCTCCTTCCCCCACCAACACCCGGACCTCCCCGTGAGGCCCTCTGCCCGCCCTAAACCTCTTGGGGGGGGGGGGGCGGGGGGTGAATTTCCAGGCCTCTTGATGTAATTGGATATCTCAAATGCAAACAATGCTTTTCCAAATTCCATTTTCCCACTTTAAAATTTAAACACTTATCTAACCATACATGAAAGAAATGGTTAGATGGAAGGAGGCGTCACCCCACTACCCTAACGGCCACTTTCATTTTGCCTTTTCTTTGACATTCTCTGTCCACAGGACTCGTGAGTGGTTCGCCATTTCCTACTCTGCAAGGGCCTCCTAATTACGATTTTTCGTGATTCCATTAAGTTGATGTTCTCTTTGACGGACATTTATTAGCCTCCAAGAGTTTCTTCCAAGTTTTTGCTTCAAAGTTTGCACTGTTAAAAACCTCAGTTGTGTTTAACACCCAACTTACACTGCAGTAGACTGTGTAATCCATGTATATTTACAAATCGAAATATCTACTGCAATACATAAAGGACGTTTCGCCTAGACTTTATAGCTCCCTCCATAGCGCGCTGTAACAGGATTTCTGCTAAGCTCAGAGAGCGGGTTCACACAGACCCCCGCGGCCGCGCGGGGCAGCGAGGCTCTGATGCAGGGGCTCCCTCCGCGGCTCTGCCCTTGACCGGCCTCCCCGCGGGGCCATGCTCCGGGCTCTTGAGTTGCAGCCTCCTTTCTCAGCAGAATCAGACTGGAACACACAACTCCCGTCGGCGTGTGCAGGCCAGGGCAGAAACAGGAAACTCCAGCGACAGGCACTGGAACTTCAGAGCACGAGCACCCTCTTCCATTTACTATTTATAATCTTCGGTCTTTAATTTCCTGTATTTACACAGTTTCTTTTCTGAAAGGCATTCCAAAAGTTCTCCATTGAGATCATCTCATAAAAATCCCTCTTTTAACTTTTTTTTTTTTTTGAGGAAGATTAGCCCTGAGCTAACATCTGCTGCCAATCCTCCTCTTTTTTGCTGAGGAAGACTGGCCCTGAGCTAACATCCATGCCCATCTTCCTCTGCTTTATATGTGGGACGCCTACCACAGCATGGCTTGTCAAGTAGTGCTTAGGTCCACACCCGGGATCCAAACCGGCGAACCCAGGGCCACCGAAGCAGAACGTGGGAACTTAACCCCTGTGCCACCTAGCTGGCCCCCTCTTTTAAGTTAAGTAAGAGGCAGGCATTATTCTCTGCCTTGGAAGCAAGGCAAACTGAGGCACCACTGGGCACCTCTTGCTTGACGTCCTGTGCCTGCTCGGAGCGCCTGGCCTGGCGGGGCCGGCCTGCTGCTCTGGGCTCTGGGCCAGCAGAGTCCCCTTGGCTACCCTCTGGGGTGACGCCTCGACCTGAAATGGGGGAAGGTTTCATTTCTCTGTCGGATTCTGCTTGCAGCGCCCAACCATTTCGTTCCATTGAAATAATTGGGAGAAGTTAGTTTTTTCCACAGGCATTCTGCCTGCACTTCATCATGTGTATTATTTTGGATCCGCTTCAAAAAGAAAAATGGCCTTTCATGGTGCATACCGAATGTGGGCAGAAATTGGACCAAGCAGACATGTAACTCGTAACTCGGCAAAGAGGTGGAAAGTATTCACGGAGAACACCCACAACTCGGCGCAGAGAGAGGGTGAGGGCAGCGAGCGCCAGCGCCGGGCCAGCCAAGGAAGGCACCGGTGACCCTCCTCCAGTGGGACCCCGCCCCCAGGAAAGGGCAGGCGAGGCCGGTGGGGCTCCTGCTGGCCCAGCAGACGTGCGGCGGCTTCCCCGCCCCAGGACTGCCTTTCACGCATGCTTCCCCGCCTCCGGTGGCCTCTACAAGAAGGCCCCCAGGGGGTTCCTAAACGCTGGTAGGAGCAACGCCTTACGTCAGGCGTGGAGATTTGCGCGCCGGCGTTGGGCATGGCAGCGCAGCGCAGAGACCTCCCTACCCTCTGATTCTCTTCTGCTCCTGACAAGAGGCTTGGCTTCTCGTAGTCCTCCACCTTTGGGACACTCCATTCCATGGCTTCCGATGCCAGGAATGATGTTGCAGGGCCCCCCAACATGGACCTGCTGTAGGAAAGGAGTGAAGGAGTGCGGATCTCTCCAGCGCTTTTCTCGCTCCATCTGTGGCCTTCGCTTCGCCACGCCCCCCCCCCCCCCCCCATTTGCCTTCCCCTCCCCAGGGACACGGTGTCTCTAGTGGAGGAAAATGGATGCTATAGAAGCAATTTGCACTGAAGTGTTGGAGCGTTCGTGTATCTTAAAAAAAAAAAAAAAAAAAGGCATGCTTGAACAAAAATAACCCAACACCCCTCCCAGGGGAAAAAATTATATATATACACACACACACACACACATATCTCTCTCCAGCCGGCCCTCCCCAGGTCTCCCCGCACAGCTCTAGGGGATCCCCGTGGGGTCTGAGACTGAATCATCAGCCAGGAGAACAAGGGGCCCTCCCTGCAGCCTCTTTGCCCCATATGATCATTAATAAGCCCCTCAAAATAGGAGAGAATTATTAACTGCAGTCTCATGCTTTCTAAGAGAAAGTGGTATCAAGAAAAAACCCATCAAACTTGTCCTCTTGTTTCATCTCTCTTCTGACCTCACCTCTGTTCTCTCCTCCCATGCCCCACACGCAGTTAACTTCAAATTTTAAACATGATAGTAAATGGCCAGAAATGGGGCACAGTTGGGGGGGGGTAATTGAATCTATCAAGACATTCATAGAGTGAACTATTCAAAACGCAAACTTTTCATAAGAGAAAGAACAAGTTATATACCCATCATTTTCTTTTTCCACCTAATGTAGACGCACAATATTTGTTTGTCTGGTGGATAAAACTGAAAGTTATGCTAATATTGGAAAAGCAGATCTAGGCATATCAGAGAAATTTGTTTTTAAAGGGACATTGCCAAGAAGTTTGAATCCAACACTTGACCTGTATTTAATATTACTCTCATCTGCTAGGGGACGCTTTCTGGGTTCTAAATACCCACTTGGAAAATGTTTGGCATAGTCAGAAAAAGTAGAACTCTCCTTTTATGAAACTTACAACAGACTGTGAACCCCTTCTGATAATTGACTCTCCCTGAAATCGGCAAATCTGTGTAGATATCATCCGGAAAGCTGACGGACAGACCAGCAAGAGAAGGGAAAGAGTAAAAAAAAAAACTTTGTTTATTTTACTCCTTTTCATGCATAATTAAGGGAGATTCAAAACTTGCCATACTAAGAAGAAATATGAAACACATTTTTTCAAAATTTATTTTAAAATAAAAGGAAGTGTTATTGCACTGCATTAGCCCTCTTTTAAAATATCCAAAGATGAACTAACATGGACACAGCGTCACAATCTAAGTCTGAGCCCATTCCAGAAAAAACAGTTGACATCGATGACAGCGATGTTTACTAGAAAACTAACCCACTTCCAGCAGACAGTAGACAATGTGACCGATGTTAAACAAAATCTGTGACTGTGTTTGCCTGGACGTGAGGTGGGTGGAGCCCTTTGTTTTCCTATTATGTAAAACCCCTGCCGGCTCCTGCCAAAACATTTTCCCAGTGGCACGTCTGCCCGCCTTTGGCCGCGTTCCTTACTAAAACAAATACACCTAACAAATAATCTTTGATAGCACATACTCATAAAGGCAAACAATGAAAACTACTATGGGTGTTTCTTCAGATGGCACAGGCACCACGTGGAATACCACACACAAAAGCCAAACAGCTCTGCCTGGCTGACTGGGCCGGTTCCCAGAAGTCAGCAACTTGGAGCGATTTGCTCTTTCTTGGCCAGGGACTGATCTTCCCCGCTTTGGGCAGTGAGGGGTCCGCTCCCAGGAAGTCCCAGTGTGTGAATATGTTGTCTACTTTAGAAGAGAGAGAAGTATAAAAACAAACTATTACTACAGGCACACACTCACAAATAAAAAGAGAATGTCTCCTAAGACGATCCTGGCACCTTATAAAAGTGTAATTTAGCCTTATCTAATCTGGAGCCCGTTTCATCACAGGCATGTCCAGGAACGTCAGCTTCGCGTCGCAGGAGGACGGCAGCGCGGCGGCGGCGGCCCGGACTCGCTGCGGTGCGGCAGGCGGGCAGACGTCGCCGTCCGGGGACGCTAGGTGAGAAAATGATGGATGGGCCGGGGTACGGTGCAGGGAAAAAACGGCTAAGAGAATCGTTTCCTCTTCCCATCTGTTCGGGAAGGACGTCAGCGAGACAGACTAAACACAGGCCCTGCTTCGGGATTCCGTGCGCGCCTGTGTGAACACGACAGCCCGGCCTCTAAGAGCGCCTTCCTCCGCGCCGCGGGGAGACAAAGGGAGAGCGCGCGCCCACGCTGGCTGGGCTCGAAGAGCAGCAGGACCGGCGCAGACTGTCGCTGTGGCGGGCGGGGGTGGGGCGGCCCCAGGGGAGTCTGGCCCGCGGTGCCCACCGCCTGTTGCGGCCACCAGCTGCGGGGACACACTCGGCAGGGCTGGGCGCGCCTGGCTCTTCCCGGGAAGACGCGGGAAATCCGGGTGCAGAGGGGCCCGTGGGCACCACTGGGGGCTCCAGGACACCTTGGGCAAGAAGAGCCCCTTGCTCCCGGAGAGGCTCCCGAGAGGCGGTGTCCCCCTTCCCCAGGCCTGGTTGAGGTCTTAGGGCCGCCTCTGGCTCGGCACCCAGAGGTGACCCTCTTCCTACCTCACTATTGGCCTTCGTGTCAATCTGCCAGGCCCAGACCAAGTCCCAGTTGGGTGGGGAGGTAGTCCTGGAAAGGGAAAAAGGCCTCCATTCGTCTTCTCTCCATCCACCTCTCTGGCCTCCCTTGCTCGAATGCCGCCCCGCCCCCCCCCCCCCGCGTCCCCCGCCTCCACTTGCCAGCGGCCTCCACTGCTTAGACACCAGGGCCTTGGTGGGACTTCAGGCTGAGGAGCCAGGGTGATGCGCTGGGGAAGGCTGGACTGGACTTTGCCAATCCTCGGTGGGAGGCCTGTCTCCACCGCTTAAGAAGAGGTAACCTGGGACCAACTCTCTTCCATGAGCCTCAGTTTCTCTCTCTGTGATGTGAATGGCATGACTGTGATGAAGGCCAGTCTCCTCACCGGGTCCTGGAGGTTAGCCAGGCCTGAACTCAGCTTCTGCTCCCCAGCGCCTCCCCCAGCCTCCGTCCTCCTGAATCTTGTGAGGAGAACAGAGAGGAAATGCTTGGGTCTCCTCTCAATGTCCTGAGCTTTCCTAGCCTGCAAGGTCCTGTCTGGCTGGCTGCTCTGAAAGCAGGGGCCTGGGCTGAGGTTAAGGGCGGGCCCAATGGGGGAGGGGGCAGGAAAGATCCTCCCTTCTTCCATCTGCCTGTTTCCTGGAGAATCTTCCTTGGGACAACTGAATGGAAGGGAAAGCCAGGAGAGGAGCCCTCAGAGAGCATCGAAGATGAGAGCAAATGCATCAGCCAGCAGGACCCTTATTACTTTATATAGAAATGTGGTGCCCAAATATACCGCACTTTTCTGTGCGTATACTTTTCCGGTTTCCCCCTCAGATCACTACTGTGAGCACTTCTAGAACATATGTGTGCAGATACACCAGCCCAGTGCAAGACAAGTGTATTTATACAAATGCAGCAGATCCAAGCACTCATGTGGATGGATATTTTCCCCCACAGTTATTAATATTTACCTTCATAAAGATGTCCAGCAAAGGATATTCTGTTATATGTCTAGCTGCTAGAATAATGCTGAACACAAGGAAAGCCTCCATATATTTGTTGATTAAATGGATTAGTCAATGTATCATTGATCTGAAATACACATTTTAACATCTGAAATAGAGATAAGACTTACCACTGAAGATGTTTCATAGTTTTTCTCTTCTCTTAGTGGCACACAAGTGATGTACTTTATCATAAATGACATCTCAGATCCAATGAGACACAGCAAAGTAAAACTGTAAGGGCTGTGTTCTTGGGCAAGTTACGTGCTCTCTTTAAGACTCCGTGTCCTCGTGTGTAAGATGCAGGTGAGAGAATCCACATGGGCTCCTTGTGAGGATCAGACGAAATGATTACTTAAAGCACTGGGCAGAATGACAACATAGTGCTCCGTGCATCTTATTATTGTTGGTTAGGGGTCTGTGATTGAGAACAGACAGCTGTCACACCAGACAAATTCACCCTTCATTCCCATTCACGCTCTGCCCCAAACCAAGTGTCTGGAGGAGGAGTGGAGCTCTGGGTGGAACAAAGAGCTGCCCCATTTGGTGAGTGGAGAGAGTCTCTCATTCCAGCTGGAGTTTTTGTGACCCCAAGCAAAAGGGGACTTCAGTCAGAGTAAATTCTGGGTTGGTTTGTCTGTTGCCCTTAATTTATACTTTAACCCCAGTCAACCAGTGGCCTTAAAAAATACCAGGGCAACCAGAGCTAAACACGATGGAGCAAGTGCCTCCTTTCCTTTCATACATTTATTTCTAGTTAATATGCTGTGGAAATTTGCTCTCCATTTGCCTTAGTTTATCTTTTCTTATATCTTCGCTTCCAAACTAAATAGCACTAATCCGAATGCATACCTCTCTGTGCGCCGGCGTCTAGCCGTGTGTCTGTGTCTACTGTGTATGTAAACATTGGCCAGTCTGCGTGGGTAGAGCTGCAGTGTGCATGGGCTGTGCTGTCGTGGTTGTTTGCAGAGTGTGTAAATGCGTGTGGGGGTGTGAGACCGCACTAGGAGCCACCATCGCTGCCACTCACTAGTCCTGTTCCCTAAACTGGTTCTTTGGAGGCTCAGTTTTTCATAATTAAGACTAAAGAGTGGTTAAAAAACAGAAGTACATTTTCCTGGAAACCAGCGGTCTTCGTTTGCAACTTTTATTGGCAAACCTGGCTGCCAGTAAATACATTCCTTGGCATCTCCCAGAATGTAACTCACTTGATGAAGCGGCCTTGCTTTTTGCGTACCGTGCACATCAATTAAAAGAGGCCGCCTGGAAGGAATGTAGCCGGTGGCTGCAAGCCTCGTACTAGGTCACCTCGGGCTCCAGGAACAAAAAGCGTCCCTGGTCTGTGCCTGCGAGTCCGAGTCGGTGTCCCCATGGGACTTCACAAACAGACTATTCTTGCCTGGACCCTGGGTAGGTTGCAGGCTGCGAAAACAAGGAGCCAGGCCCTGCGAGGTCCCCCTCCAGCGGCGTGACCGCCCCCAGGGGGACCCCTTCCTCAGGAGCCCCTTCCCCAGGCTAGGCTCCGGCCTGAGCGGGGCGGTGGGGCCTCCGGCCGCGGTCGGCAGGGGGCGCTCGGAGCACGCGCGGTGCCCAGGGCCGGCCGGAGCCCGGAGCGGCAGGTGGGCCCTTGCCGCCGAGCGTGGGACTGGCGGGGGCCTGCGACCCGCAGCACTCGGGCCCAGCCCCGGCCTGTTCAGCGGCCTCGGAACTTCCCGCACCTCCCTTCTTCTCTGCCCTGCGCTCGCGGAGAAGAGGCGGGAAGCCGGCGGAGGGCGGCAGGGGCGCCGGCCAGCGGGCCACCGCTTCCAGCCGAGCCGCCCTCGGGAGGGAGGCCTGCTGCCCCGCGCCCGGTGCCGGCCTCGTCCCCGCCCTGAGAGGGGCAGACGGCCGGCTCCGGCTGCCCGCCCCAGGCCCGGGCGACGAGGCTGACCGCGCCTTGCGCCCGCCAGGCCCCGCCGGGCGTCCGCGCGCTGGGAGGCCCCGGGCTGGCGGAGGGCCGTGGGAGCAACGTCTCGGAGCTCGGGCCCGCGAAGGGGCCGGGGGCGTCGAGACTCGGGCTCTGCGAGCGTCGCTTTCGGGAGGGAGGACAGACCGGCGGCAGCCCTGGCGCTTGGGTCCGCCGCCGGGCGGGGCGGGAGAGCCGGGCAGCGCCCGCCGCCTGCAGGACACAGGCCCAGCCGCCAGCAAGGTGCAGGCGCCGCCACCCCGCCCGCCGTTCCGAACTGTCCGTGGGTCTGTCCGCCCATCAAAGCCTTTTCTCAAACACCCGCAGCCACGGCGCGTCCGCGCTGGAGCGCGCCTTCCGCTCCGGCCCCGGGAAGGCGCCTCCGCCCGCTGTCCTCTGGCGGCCGCCGCCCGCCCGCAGCCCGCCGTCGCTGCGCCCCGAGGACCGCCGCGGCCCGCGCAGAGCGCGCCCCACAGGAGCCCAGGTCGCGAAGCTGGGAGGCGGCGGGGCCTCTACTCCTCCAGGCCCCGCGTGCAGCGTCTGCCCCGAGTCGCTGGGGGCCTGGATGAGGAGAAACGGAGGCGCCCGTGGGCACGCACGCACACAACTTGTCCTTTCCGATGAGCCACCCCTTTAGAAGTGTTATTCTTGTCCTGGATTGTTAATGAAAGGTGACAGTTTTGATCTCCATCTACCTCTGCCAGGCACTAAGCTCAAAGATGCACTTCCCGCAGGCCCTGTGGCCTTTTCTTGCCGCTCTCGGGGAGACGGGGGCTTTCCCGCAGAGGGGCACAGCTGGGCCGCCCCGAGGGGTGGCCGCGAGCAGGTGCTGGCGCGCTCTCTGCCGTGTGAGTAATCAGCGGGGCGGCCCATCCTGGGGACTTGGGGGACGACGTTAAATTACCCCATCCCGTAAACTCCCCGTGTGGAGGGCTGCCCCCAGGAGGGCAACTATCCGACTGGTTTAATCGTGTGGACAGGCACTGTAGGACACTTTGTCTTTAAAGCACAATCGAAAAACAAACGCTCTTTTCATTTATTGTAGGAATTATTTTTCTACTAAGGAGGGGGCTGAATGAACAGAACCTCTCCTCGGAGACCCCTCAACTGAGACGGAAGATGGAAATGGATCGCCCGGCGTCGCGGCCACCCAGACGTTCGGGCCAGCCTCCTCCCTCCCTGAAAAGTCACACCAGTGACAAACGTTACCTGCCGAGCTGACGGTTTGATAACGAATAGCGGTTACTGACACCAGGATATCCTCACCTACCCCGGGCTTCTGGTCTACGCAAACGGCCCCAGATGGAGAACTACGACAATTATCTAAATAGCTCAAAGACACCCCCCCAAACGGACTTCGCTCCAATTTTTGGTGATTTCGGTCTAGTGGGGAGTGTGTTCAAGTCGCATGGTTGGGATAATTGCCTTAATCTTCCCCTCGGTCTCCCGGCGGCGAAGGGGAAGACGGTAAGACGGCCGCGGAGGTGCAGCTGCCTCCTGGGCGTGCAGAGCCCCCGGGTCGCTGCACTAGGAGAAGCCTCTTCCCGCGTCTTCTAAGCCTACCTGTCCTTTCCCCCGCAGCCCCTCGGCCCGGCGGGGACCCCGGAGCCGGCACTCGGGGGTCCTGCCCCGACGGGCCGGCTTCCTGGGCACAAGCCGGAGCCAAGGGAGTGAATAAGCCGGAACAGCGGGCGGGGAGGGGTCTGGGCAAGGCGCAGGGGCGATTCGGCTGGCCGGGGCTGAGGAGGACGCGGGAAAGTTCGCGGGGGGGGGGGGGGTCTCTGACCCGGGGCAAGCTGTGCACCCCGGGCTGGGCTCACGCCCCTCGAGAATCATTTCCCGGACTCGGGGGGGGGGGGGGGGGGGCCCGCCTCGTCCACTAATCCCTTTACTTGACTTGGAAAAAGAGAAGGAAAAACTCCTCTGGCTCCTGGTGACCTGAGTTAGGCACCATCTCCTCCCCCCACACACACACATTCCTGCGGTGTCACCGCGTTCCCGAATCCGGGCATTTCCTGGAGGGCTCGCCACATCTCCCTTCCCGGTGCTTTTCTACCGCTGCGACCCGGGAGGCCTTGTTTTAAAGATCGCTGTGACGTCACGCCCCCTCCCCAGAGCTAAGAACCCTTCGGTGGGCCCCAGGAATTGTAACCCCGCCTGACGGGTCAGGGAGGGGGTGGGGGCGGGGAGGGCCGAGCGACAGTCCACCGAGCATCCATTACCGCTGTCGCCTCCGGGACCTTCAGGCTGCAGGGACTGGAGGTGTCAGGAAAGAGGCAGAGGTTTCCTGCGGGGCATTTCTGCCGACTGAGTTAAGAGCTGTGGGGAAGACAGATGACTGAACCACCCCGTGGAGCAGCAAAAGGGACATCAAAAACTGCAGCCCGAAAATAAAAACTGTAACCCATTCCCCCAAAGCCTTCATTTCTGCGCCTTACTGTTCAAACACCACCACTAACAACAATAAGAAAATAAGTAAAGTACTTGGAATACAATCAAGCCGTTTACTGGAGGTTTGCTTCCGAGTAAGCTTATAAAACACAAATGCGAATCTTTTCCTGGCTAATATCCAGAGGCAAAGCAGTGGAAAGTTGATCTTTGTAAAACGGCACCCCTCCTTTCATTTCGCATGCCAGATCCCAATTTCACAGCAGCAACTTTCGCACCCGAAGCGGGAGCCCGGAACACCACCGCTGTTCGATTTGCGATTTACATAACAAGCTGTTTGCCCTTCCCTGGGCTGACTCGCAAGGGAGCGAGGGGAGAGCCCCACGGCGACCTGGGGGAGACGCCGAGCACCACTGTGGATCGCAAAACCCGGGCCGCCGGCATTTCCCACACAGGGACAAACTGAGCCACTGCCGCTGCGTTCGTCTCCGCTCCTTGAGCAGAGGAAGCGCACTTAAAGGCCGAATTCACCAAACGCTGAGGTGTTTAGGAAGACCACTTACTTAACTGGCCTCCAGGCTGCAGCCTGGCCTGGGCGGCCCGTGAAGCCTGGGCCACAGGGGCTGGTTAAGTCAGGGTGCAGGGCTGAGGGCTGGACGCGAAGTCATTGTTCAAGTCGTGGGGCTTCTCCTCCCCATCCCCCTACAAGTGTTTAGGACCCACCAAGGACTGAGCCTCCTGCTGATAAATCAAGTGTTTCATTCAACCGGCCAGTGACAGCCTTGCTGAACACCCTGGAAAAGGAGTGTCAAGTGACCCAAGCGCACAGCAGGCCAGGAGGCAGCTGCCTCAGGACTGGGAACTTCCGGGCAGCCCCCAAGCCACTTCCATAAGGAGCAGGTCTGCTTCTCTCCACGTAAATATGCATTCTGAAATACAACATGTTTTGAATGTTCAAGTGACACAGAGCTGTGCCTGCTACACAAGTCAGCGCCCTTGCCATCTTACAACTGAAGCTGCAATTAACATTTGTGTGCGGAGTGAGGAAGCCAAAAGGGGCCCCTAACGCGTCCTTGCAGTAGAAGATTGTCAGAAATCGGGGCATTGGAGGTGCTAAATGCGGCCGCTACTCTTCTTCACAGCATCCTAAACCCGCCAGCTCCCCCCGCTTCTGGTAAAGGGTCTACGGTTCCATCTGCAGCAGGGTCTTTTCTAGAGTGGCCGAAATGCACAATCGCGCTGCTGGCGGAGGGAGGCCCATCTCTTTCCTGCTCCTTCTTTTCTTCCCCTCTCACTGCTCTTCTTCCCATCCCTTCCAGTCGCCCAGATACGCCAAATCTCAGGCGTCTGTACGAGGATACGCCTTCTGTGCTTACTGTCTCAGAATCCTTGGGCCGCCCTGCAGGTGCGATTCTGAACGTTGCCCCCAAACACACCCGTTATCTCTGCGAGCCGGCAGCCACGCGCGTGTGGAGATGGAGGTGGCCTGGGACGTATTTGCTGCTTGTCATCACACCTGCTAATGTCCCTGAGCCCGCAGCCTGACCCCTCCTCTGAGCCGAAACGTGCCAGAGCTGACAAGAGGGGGCGGTCGGGTCGGCGAACAGGAGGGACCCGGCACGCTCCCCGAAGGGGACCGCGGGGAAACCTCCAGGCTCCAGCAGCCCACGCGCAAGCACCCTTCGGCCGCCAAGGGGGGCCGAGCAGCAGGGCGGCTCGCAGTAGGGCAGGTGCAGCCTACCTGGGCGAACCACCGCCGGAAGCTCCCGGCATGGGCCCACATCCCCCTCCCTTATTTCTGCTGGGGAGTGGTCACGGGGACGGCGAGGTAGGGCTGACAACTCTTTCCCCACCGGGAACAGAGCACGGCTGTGACTGAGCCCTTAAAACCGTGCCCTTTGTAACCCAGCTCAAGACAGGAGAACCTCCAGGTGGGGGAAACTGGAGACGTCTGTGACCCGAGTGAGACTGGCGATCTGGAGGGAAGGGAGAGGCGGGGAGAGAGGAAAGGTGAGGGGGAAAGGCGGAGGGGAGGAAAGGCCCGGGAAATCCCGGCTCTGGAGCCGCCAGATCCGCCCAAGAATGGGAGAGAGGTAGGGCGAGTTGGGGCTCGAGGACTCGGTGACATCTTCGGAGCGGCGGACGGAGGAAGGGTCTGCGTGGGGCCCAGGAGGACCCAGGAAGTCTGCGGGAACAATGGACGTCCGTGCGGAGGGCCCGGGGTGGGAGACAGCGGCTGGCGCCCAGGGCGGGCGGTGGGATGTAGGAGGAGAACCGAATGCGGGCACAGGCCGAGCGCGGGCAGCGGCGCGGGCTCGGGCCCCGCCGGCCGGCGCGCGTGTGGTCAGCCCCGCGGTCCTCCGCGGCGGGGCGCGGGCCGGCCGGGTTCGGCCTCCGGCTCATTCAGAGGCGGTTCTCGCCTCCCATTGGCTGCTGCTGCCGTGGTGGGGCGGGGCTCCGCCGCCCGGAAAAAATGTAACTGCGTAAAAAAGTCCTCGCCTGGGTGACGGATGCTCAAAAGTTCAGAAGTTTTCCCAATGCTTCCTTAAGCGGCCGGCGCGCGCGAGACTGAAAAAAAGGTGACGCGGGGCCCGGGAAGGCGGCCGGCGCGCGCCCCCCCGTCCTGGTTATTTGGCCGCCTCCGCCGGCGGCGCGGGGCAGAGTCTCCTGGAAGGCGCAGGCGGTGTGGCGAGAAGGGCGCCTTCTTGTTTTGTAGTTTGGGCTCTTTTTTCCCCGTTCTCGCCTGGAAGTTGCTCCGCGAGTTCCTCCGAGGCCCTCTCCCCCAGCACCGACCTCCTCGGCGGCCGGCGAGGGCCCCGAAGTGGCCAGAGGCGCCCCCGGAGCCCGAGACAGCGCAGGGGGAGGCCGCGCGCGGCCGGCGGCGCAGGGAGGCGGCAGCGGCGGCCGAGCCGGACGCAGCGCGGCGGCCCGGCGGCAGCGCGGAGAGGCCCGGACTCGGACTGGGCGGCCGGCGCGGCCGGCCTGAGCGAGGGTGGGGGGCGGCGGGCGGCGCGGGGCGGCGGCGGCGAGCGGGGGCCATGCAGGCGCGCTACTCCGTGTCCAGCCCCAACTCCTTGGGAGTGGTGCCCTACCTCGGCGGCGAGCAGAGCTACTACCGCGCGGCGGCGGCGGCGGCCGGGGGCGGCTACACCGCCATGCCGGCCCCCATGAGCGTGTACTCGCACCCGGCGCACGCCGAGCAGTACCCGGGCGGCATGGCCCGCGCCTACGGGCCCTACACGCCGCAGCCGCAGCCCAAGGACATGGTGAAGCCGCCCTACAGCTACATCGCGCTCATCACCATGGCCATCCAGAACGCCCCGGACAAGAAGATCACCCTCAACGGCATCTACCAGTTCATCATGGACCGCTTCCCTTTCTACCGGGACAATAAGCAGGGCTGGCAGAACAGCATCCGCCACAACCTGTCGCTCAACGAGTGCTTCGTCAAGGTGCCCCGCGACGACAAGAAGCCGGGCAAAGGCAGCTACTGGACGCTGGACCCGGACTCGTACAACATGTTCGAGAACGGCAGCTTCCTGCGGCGGCGGCGGCGCTTCAAGAAGAAGGACGCGGTGAAGGACAAGGAGGAGAAGGATCGGCTGCACCTGAAGGAGCCGCCGCCGCCGCCGCCCGGCCGCCAGCCCCCGCCCGCGCCGCCCGAGCCGGCCGACGGCGCCGCGCCCGGCCCGCAGCCGCCGCCCGTGCGCATCCAGGACATCAAGACCGAGAACGGTACGTGCCCCTCGCCGCCCCAGCCCCTGTCCCCGGCCGCCGCCCTGGGCAGCGGCAGCGCCGCCGCCGTGCCCAAAATCGAAAGCCCCGACAGCAGCAGCAGCAGCCTGTCGAGCGGGAGCAGCCCACCGGGCAGCCTGCCGTCGGCGCGGCCGCTGAGCCTGGACGGCGCGGAGTCCGCGCCCCCGCCGCCGCCCGCGCAGCCCGCGCCGCCGCCGCACCACAGCCAGGGCTTCAGCGTGGACAACATCATGACGTCGCTGCGGGGGTCGCCGCAGGGCGCGGCCGCGGAGCTCGGCTCCGGCCTCCTGGCCTCGGCGGCCGGGTCCTCGCGCGCCGGCATCGCACCCCCTCTGGCGCTGGGCGCCTACTCGCCGGGCCACAGCTCCCTCTACAGCTCCCCCTGTAGCCAGAGCTCCAGCGCCGGCAGCTCGGGCGGGGGCGGCGGCGGCGGCGGCGGCGCGGGGGGCGCGGGGACCTACCACTGCAACCTGCAGGCCATGAGCCTGTACGCGGCCGGGGAGCGCGGCGGCCACTTGCAGGGCGCGCCGGGGGGCGCCGGCGGCTCCGCTGTGGACGAACCCCTGCCAGACTACTCTCTGCCCCCGGTCACCAGCAGCAGCTCCTCGTCCCTGAGTCACGGCGGCGGCGGCGGCCAGGACGCCGGCCACCACCCTGCGGCCCACCAAGGCCGCCTCACCTCGTGGTACCTCAACCAGGCGGGCGGAGACCTGGGCCACTTGGCGAGCGCGGCGGCGGCGGCGGCGGCCGCGGGCTACCCGGGCCAGCAGCAGAACTTCCACTCGGTGCGGGAGATGTTCGAGTCACAGAGGGTCGGCTTGAACAACTCCCCGGTGAACGGGAGCAGTAGCTGTCAGATGGCCTTCCCTCCCAGCCAGCCTCTGTACCGCGCGTCCGGAGCTTTCGTCTACGACTGCAGCAAGTTTTGACACTCCTGCCCCCTCAAAGCCGAACGGAATCGAACTCCAAAGCAGGAACAGCCAAAAGAACCATCAGTGCAAAATCGAAACCAAAAAAATCCAATTTAAAAAAGCTTGAAAACATTCACCAAACCAGCGAACAGAATCCCTCCAAAAATTCAACTCACCAGCACAAAGAAAACTATTTTCTTAAAAGATTAATTCACAGAGCCACCTCCACTTTGCCTTATCTAAATAAACAAAACTGTAAACTATTTTGTACAGAGACAGCAAAGTCATGGTTTATTAAAGGACAGTGTTACTCCAGATAACACGTAAGTTTCTTCTTGCTTCTCAGCACGCTTTTCTCCTCCCCTCCACTCCTCACCCCTGCCCTGCGCCCTCCTCCGCCTCTCACTGTAAGATAGTATTTTATCCTATGTTGAAAGGAGGGGGAAAGTCCCCGTATATGAAAATCGCTTTCTTTTTATTCATGGACTTGTTTTAAAATGTAAATTGCAACATAGTAATTTATTTTTAATTTGTAGTTGGATGTCGTGGACCAAACGCCGGAAAGTGTTTCCAAAACCTGACGTTAAATTGCCTGAAACTTTAAATTGTGCTTTTTTTCTCCTTATAAAAAGGGAAACTGTATTAATCTTATTCTATCATCTTTTCTTTCTTTTTGTTGAACATATTCATTGTTTGTTTATTAATAAATTACCATTCATTTGAATGAGACCTATATGTCTGCATACTTTAATACAGGCTTATTATAAGAAAAAAAAGCTCAGAGATGAAAACACTAGAAATTACCTGTTCTCCCAAATCTCTGAAATAATGGAGAAACCCTCTATTCCTTATCAAATTTCACCTAAAACTGCCTTTTCATTTAGATTGTTTTCCTGCAGCATCTTCTGCAAAATGTACTATATAGTCAGCTTGCTTTGTGGCTAGTAAAAAGATATTTTGCTAAACAGATCTGAGTGGGGATATTCACAAATACATTTTATCAGTAATGACAGGATGAACATGATTTGGAAATTTTAAGCCCATGAATCAGCACGGGTCCCACCACAGTGATACCTGTGTGGACAGATGTGGATGTGCCTCCAGAAATACACAGACGGATTTAGTTTGTGTACCATAAAATATTGTGATGTGTATTCTACATCCCAGGAAGCCAAATGCTGGAGAGATTTTTTCCTACTAATTTCACTCCTTTGTAAGAGGAAAAATAAACCAGTTTTTAAATGTATGTATATAACTCATCCACATTTACAGTCCTTCATTTGTTACGTAGAAGGATTGATTTTTTTAAAAAAATATACTGTGGGTTGGAAAGGGATATTTAATCTTTGGGAAACCATTTTAGAAGATATGTTTGTAGAACAATTATTTTTTTGAAAAAGATTTACAGCAATAACAAGAAGGAGAGAAGCACAGAACATTGTGGTCTAGGGCGGTTTCTTTGAATCCCATTTCTCTTGTTAATTTACAGTTAGACCTAGGGGGCAATCCGGATTGGCCCTCCCCCCTTTGTAAATAACCCAGGAAATGTAATAAATTCATTATCTGAGGGTGATCAGCCCTGTCAATCAGACTTTGGGGAGATGGCGATTTGATTACAGACGTTCAGGGCCTTTCAGTTTGTTTTCGAGATAATACAGTTTCCTGCTATCTGCCGCTCCTATCTAGAGGCAACACTTAGCAGTAATTGCTGTTGCTTGTTGTCAAAATTTGATCACTGTTGAAGGATTGCTGCAAATAAATACGCTCTCATTTCAGTCAAAAACTGCCTTACGTGGCCTCTGATTTGCTTGGTCTCCTCGCTCAGAGCCTCCCGAAGGGCCGGGAAGCTGGCGGCGGCGCAGGCGGGTGTGCGGGCGCAGGCAGGTCGGGCCTGCGCTGCTGCTGCCTTTGGACCTCGCCGGCTGTCGCGCCCTGGTCCGGGCTGCCGCAAGCCTCCTCGGGTTACCCCTTTGGGCGGGCGTGAAGGGAGAGTCCACTGACAAACCTTGTACAGTTTGCGCTTTGGTGCACTTTAGGAGCCGAGCGTGGAGCCGGGATTTGCGGACAAAGGGCCCGGTGGCCGGTTCTGGGCTGTCTAGGCCCCGAAGGGAAGCAGCAGCAGGTGGCCACCGGCCCTGTCCTCCCAGACGGGGTGGCCGATTCCGAGGCGGGGTGGCTCGGGTAGCCCAAGACAGTACCTTTCTCCACTTGCCTGCCTCGGCGTTTGGGGATGGGGGGTGGCGAGTGTAGACCTTGTCCGTGCCGCACCCCAACCCCCCGCCCCAGCTTTGCGGCTGGGCGTTTCTCTGCCGCTGGGCCCTGCGAGTCAGCGGGGACGCGGCTCTGGCCCGGCCGCTCCGCAGCTGGTCGGCCGTAATTGCCCGCCGCGGCCGGGCGGCTGCCGGTGGCGTTCGGAGCTCCTGTCCCGCGCCGACCCCGCCCGCCCGCCCGCCGCGCCCCCTGCCCCGAGCGCACTCCCCGCCGCGGCCTCCTCACGAAGGCAGTTGTCTGGGGAGAAGACGGAGTCCAAGGAGACCTCTGTGAGGAGTGATGGACTAGTCTCAGGTCAGGTCGTGGGTGCTCGGACGCCGCGCTGATGGGAAGTGGCAAAGTGCGCAGGGGGCAGGGGGTGCGCGAGGGTCGCCGAGCCCGGAGGAGCCGCGGGGACGCAGCCGGCCCCGCATCTCCTCCTCGCGTCCCCGGAGCCGTGCTCCCAGTTATGCTGCTCGCTCTCCGCTTTGTCTCCAAAACGCACGTGCGGCGAGGCGCTCAGCCTGGGTGAAAAGGTCGCAGGCCCTCCCTGGCTCCCGGGGACAGGGCGCCCCGCTCCCGCCCTCAGCCGCCTGCCTCGCCGGACCTGCCCGGGCCAGCGCGGGCCCCAGGCGGCCTCCGGCGGGGCCGCGTCCTCGCGCCCGCGGCATGGGAGGTCGGCTCCCCCAGCCACAGATCACTCGGCGGTGGCCGCGCGGGAGTCCTCGGCCTCATGGGCGCGAGAGGCGTGCAGGCGGGCACAGGTTCGGCAGGGTCTGGGTGCATGTGCCCGCGACCCTCTGCGTCTCCTCCGGCCTCTGCTTGGAGGCGTGGGCTGCACGCGAGAGAGGCCGGGCCCGGGAGGGGCGGCCCGGGCCCGCGCCCCGAGGGAGCGCACTCGGCCTGCCTGGAGCGGGCGGGCCGAGGAGGGGGGAGCCTGGCGAGGGAAAGCACCGGCTCGGCGCTCCTCACGACATGCCAGGATGCCGAGGTGGCTGCGGGCGTCCCTTGCTCTTCCGTCCCGTGTCCTGAGTCCCTGTGGCTGGAGCAGGACCCGGGTCTGAGTGCGGTGCTTGGGCTTCTGCGGCCCGGAGGAGCCCCTCGGCGCAGGTCCTGCGAGTGTTTATGGCTTTGCTCGGAAGAAGCTTCTTAACAATCATTTTTGCCCTTTTTGATTCCAACATTTGAAAATTAGGCATGAAAGTCATGTATGTCTAGGAAGTTGTTTGTGTTATACATGTTTGAGAAAGTAGTTATTTCTGTACAAGTTGCGTAAAATAGTTCAGAAGCTATGTTTAAGTGGAAGGTCAGAAGTTCTGCTCATTAGTCTGATTTGTAAGACCACTTGGGTAATGTTTCCTACCATCACTACGTTTGCTTTTGGATTCTCATATCCAATTTAAGAAAACCCAACTCCTGCCAGCCTTACCTGATCTGGGACAACTGCTTATTCCCAGTGGTTTGAACGTTTGATTTGTGCTTTTTCAGCAGTAAGGATAATTATTCTGTAAGATAGTCTAAGAAAAGCTCCTTGGTATTTTAAGGAATAGACGGTACATTTTGAAATCAGCCTGCGACACCAGGCAGGACCCAGCCGGGGGCTCGGCTCACTTTGAAATCAGCCTCTGTAGAAAGCTGTAGGATAATAAGCATTTTGTCCTTTATGCAGCAGTAGGTGCATTTATTTTCTTAGCAATTAATACCATGAGCAAGTCAATGCCAGCATGTTACATGCCATGTAAAAACTCGCATTTGGCGTATTGCACGTGTGGTAGGAAGGCGTGCTGTTTTCCCAGGTTGAGTAGTTAGCAGGCCTTTTCACCAGACTGCATGCAAACAAGCATGCATTTTACAATTTATCATTCCACACAGTGTGTGTCGTTAATAATCGATGTTTGCAGGAGAATAAAGCTCGATTGTGCTGGTGGCCTGTAAGCTCTTGGCTGTTTCCTGCCAGGTCAGAAACAAGGGTCAGGAAACAAGAGTGCCTTATAGCCCTATTGGCTCCCCCAACTTTGATAGGTGATGAAGGGACATAGGACTTTTTTTCTCCCATCCTATCTCCTTCGGAGGGTCTCAGTTTTTAAGGTGGCGGGCCATTAGATGTGTTCTTAATGGTGCAAAACCCCAAAGAGGCCAGGCCCGGGACATCCTGACCAGCGTGCTCCCCGCTGTTAGTGGCACCGGAAGCGAGGCTGGTTGGAGTGGCAGTTTTCTTCTACCCTTACCTCACATTTTGGAGCTCCGGGAGAGGGCCCCGTTTGTCTCTGAGCCCTGTTCCTGTCCCTGAGTCCTGCCTGGTGTGGAAAGGCCTTCTCTTTACACCTCTCTGGACTCACTTCGAAGAGCTGTTCATGAAGCCATTAGCCCTTCCCACTGGCTCATAAACAAATGTCGAGTTAGGGGCAAGATTGATGGTGGCCATGTCATAAAGCTGGCCAGGCAGGACCGCTGGGATTCTGTGCGGGCAGCCATTCTTTAGCCAAGCAGGGAGCTTTGGGGGAGGCGGGGAGAAAAGGGACCAAGGCACATGTTGAGTGCGTACCCCACCAAGTTGTGGGGGAAGGGAGGAGCAGAGGAGGAGGAAGCCCAGAGCTCAGGCAAGCTCCCAGCAAGCAAAGCTAATTGACTCAGACAGTGGATTTGCTATAGAGCCCTAAATGCCAGCCTCAGAAACCCCACTTTTCTAAAAGTTCCTATTTCAATTTATAAAAAAGGCCAAGAGGTTCCTAGCAAAGAGTTTTTATTAATGGCATTTTCACTGGCACGTAAAGAGGGTCTTCCTTTGATGTTTGGTTCTATATTCAAAACTGGAACTTTTGAGGCTTGATACGCTCTTTACTTCATCTCCCCCTTTTTGAGTATGAATCCAACATAATCATTAAATTCTGCGTGTCTTTGTGTCTGTATCCCTCTGTCCCACTCTTTGTCACTTTCTTTCTCCCACCCCTCTTCCTCCCAGGCCCCCGCAGAAGGCTTTGGGGCCCCACAGTTTCTCGTGGATGCCCCCCTCCCCCCAGCTTGGGCTGCCTCCCTGGTGGCCCACAAGCCCAGGTGCTGAGCCCTCTGGGGATGGACCAGATGCCCCGGGACCCAGAGCTTGCGCCTAGGTCTCAGACAGACCTGGGGCCACACGGGAGCAGGACTGGCAGGGTTCGGGTCCGAGTCCAGTTGGGAAAAGAGCAATACTTAATTAAATGAATTCCAGCTCCAACATCCATTCCGGAGAATGAAAGCTGCTTCTCCACAACGTTCTCAATGTGATTAGGAGTGGAAAATTGAGCAAAATGTACCATGTCCGCCTTATTGGAAACCAAAATATGGCATAGAGAGCATAAGGCCCAACTTAAGACCTTTGTTGTGCTCCTTTTCCTCTTACCCTGGCTCCAAAGAAACCCTCTGTTTTATATTATTTTCGTGTGTGTTGTTTACTTGATTTTTTCCCTCACTGATTTGAAATTTGCAGCATATTGAGCATATTATAGGGGATGCAGTGGGATCTGGAATTTCCTTGCATATAGGTGTGGGCCTGTCTTCCAGACAGGAGAGAAGGACGGAGCTCCCAGCGAAGAACCGTCCTGAGAGGAGAGCGACCAGGTCTGCATGGTCCTGAGAGAGGGCCTGGCATTGCTTCCTGCTCAGCATCTCCCCACCTGGGGTCTGGAGTGTCACCTGAAAGCCTCAGGGCACTTCCCTAGGCTTCTTGCTCTTCCTGATGGTGCCTTTCTATCTTCTCCCAAAGAGCGTCTTCTTTGTCTGGTCTGCCCTGGGGTTCCTCCAAGCCGGCTGGTCAGCACTGCCGGTCATGGTCATTTGGGGTAAGCTGCCCATCGTCTTCCCCTAGCTGTCCCAGCAGGTCGCTCCCAGGAAGGAGGCTGGGTGGGCTGCTCATTTGCCCCCTAAATCAACACATCCTGGTGCTGCTTGGGTGGACATGGGCATGCAATTTGTGAGCCCTGGGAGTGAGCAGTGGGCAGGCAGCCAGGACGGGGGGGGGGGGGGGGGGGGGGGGGGGGGCCTCTCGATTCACCTGTGTGGTGGGACCCCAGGCAGGACCCAGGGACACACAGGAGGCCGTAGCAAGTGGCTTTGCGGGGACTCAGAGCTCGACATTGGGGCATAGAGGGGGTTTGCTGTAGGGGTTTGAGGACGATTTAGATCGAGAGACAAGAGAGAGCGATTGAGCAGACACCTTCCCTCCCCCATTACTTACACCAGGGAAAAAGCAGGAAAACCAACACATTTAGCGCCATTAACTCTTAAGGCCTCCGCATTTCCTTCAGTATGAAAGCAGGTCATTGGTCCGGAGGCTGTGCCGGGGTCTCGTTAATGGCTACAGATGTGCAAACAGGACGAGGGTGGGGAGCACGTGTTTAAGCGGCAGTCGGATTCTTAAAAATCTGCCAGTGGAGGAAAACGAAAACTCTGTCCTCCGAGTTGAGCAAAGTTGGCGTCCTCGACTGTGCACAGGGAGGGTCCTGGAGGCCCCAGAGGTCTGTCCCTGGAGCCCGGCGCGCGGAGCCTGCAGGGGTGGGGGAGGGGGCGCGGCGGTCCCCCAGGTCGGCCTGGTGCGCACAGCGTCAGGGTTCACGCGCGGGTCGCAGCCGGCCGCGGGGCCGGGGGCTTCCTTGCGGTTCCGAAGAGGATTTTTATCACCCACGAAGGACACGCGGACAATGGCAGGGCCTCGCAGCCGGCCGCTGGGGTCACAGCGAGAGGAGGACTGCGGGCTAACCCGGGGCGGGAGGGTGCCGCTGAGCCTCGGCCCTCCCCAAGTGTCCGGGCAGAGCCGGGAGGAGGCCCGGCCGTCATTTCCAGAGTCCGGGCTGTTTGGGTGCTAGAAATTCCCAGGGATCACTCGAGGGGCCCACGATCCGGGTGACCAGCCCGGGTCCCCGCGGGCGCTTCCTGCGCCCCCACTGCAGCTCCAGCTCCGGGCCCACGGAACGGCCGGCAGGGCAAGGGGATGATTGACACTAAGTGTGACATTAGACATTACTCTGCATTTGTGGCTGGCTCCTCGGTCCCCAGGAAAGGGTCCCTGGAGCCAGGGGCCCCGCGGTGCCACCGGGACAAGCCCTCCCTCCCTCTCTGGCGCTGCCGGGGAGAAGTGGCACAACGGAGAAGCCTCGGCAGAAGGCCTTTCCCAGGCGGCTTCCTCGCCATAAAAAGCCAGACTCCAGCCGAGGTCCTGACCCCTTCCAAATACACATTCCCTCGCCCGCGGCCCGCCACGGCAGCCCAAGCCCCGGACCCTGCGGCTTCCTCCCGGGCCGGCCCAGGCCCACGCCTCCCCTCGGAGTGGCGGCGTCGGGGAAGTCCCAGCTTCAGTTGCCTCGCCCAGTTCACCAACCCGCCCGCTCTCGCGTTCGGGGTCTGGGCTGCTGAGCGCCCCGGCGCACTGGCGAGGCCAGGGCTGCGGCCGTGGACGGTGTCTTCTTCGCGGCAGTGTCCATTACCCCCACAGCTCCAGGCCCGGACACGTGCGCGGGGCCCAGCCGGCCCGGCCTGGGCGTGGAACTCGCGGCCGGCGCATGCGCACGCGCGCGGCGCCGCTCAGTCCCCCGCGGTCCGCGGTCCCCTGAGCCGGCCCCTCGGCGCTGGCCGAAGCGTGGAAGCCCGGAGATTTCGAGCCTCGCCCGAGGTCTCAGAGCGAGTGAGCCGGCCCGCGGGCCCGCCTAGGCCTCCGCATCGGCCGTCGGGGCTCTTCAGCACAGCAGCAGAGTGGTCCCAGGGCCAGTGGCCTTACACGCTCGGCGGCGCGCGCACACAGGCGGGCACCTCGGGCCCCGAATTCGGAGATCAAAAGGGGCAGCTGGGAGCGGGGCGTCCGCTGTGTGTGACCCCTGACCCTGGAGGAAGGGCGGGAGCCGGGGAGTAGGCGGCGGACCTGAGGTCAGGCCGCGGTCGTCGGCCTCCCAGCGGAGACGCTCCCGCCGAGGGACGGCGAGGGTGCGTGGGGCCCTGCAGTCGCGGTGGTGGTAACGCGGGCAGGGGAAGGTCTCCGGGGCTAGAGCGCACGCGGGCGGCCGGCGGGGAGCCCCGCAGCTGGGGTCTCGTGGGGCATTGGCGGCCTCGCAGGCTCAGGACAGCGAAGTGGCTCAAGATCCAGTGGCAGGTCATAATCCTGGTGGTACACCGCCTGAAGATGTGCTCGGGGCGTCCAGGGTGTGCACGGGGGAGGCCTCGGCTCCGGGCGTGCTTGGGGCAGGGCAGCCTGCGCCCTCGGACCCCCGGGAGAAATGGGGCCCAGACCCTGTGTGTTCGAAAAGGACACTGCAGATAGCGGGAAACCCCCGACTGCGGAGGGTGGGCCCGCTCCCAGAGCGGTTTCGTGTCCCACTTGTCGCTGTTGTTTGTGAAGAGTCTTGGCATCTCCAGTGATTAAAACCTACAGTTTTTTGGAGAGGTGCTGGTAGCGTGTTGGGACATGTAGAGCTGTTTGTAAGACACGTCCACACACACGCAGACCCTATTTTCTTGTACATTCCGGGCGGGAGCTCTCCGCACGATGCCCCATGCCATCCACCGGCCGCGCGAGGCTGCCGCGCGGGTTGGGGAAAATAGATAAAGTGAAGTGGACTTACTGGGATACGTCTTAAAGCTAATGCGCGGCTGGAATTCCCAGAGAAGAACAAGGTGCCTGGGGTGCTTTGAGGCTTTTTCTTGGGGCTTAGAAAGTTATTTGTAAATGTGTTTAAGGTTATTCTGAAATTAAATTTTAAAGTGTTGCCTCCTGCTGCAAGCTTTAATAACACTGGGAAGGTCTCATTCGCCAGCAGCCGACCCTCCGACGGCGAGGGCTCCTATGGCATCTCGCTGGTGGTTGTTGGTAAGGGAGATTAAAGGAGATGAAGAGGAGCCTGAAGCAATGTCTGCACTAGTTTACTGGCACACAGTCCTGAGGCCTGAAGTCGCGTTTCGAAGGAGCCCTCTTGCTGGGGCATTCTCTGTGGAAGCACTTCGGGCTTCGCTTCCAGGCCCTGCAGCCTGCTGCCTGCCTTCCTCCCCAAACGGCTGCAGAGGGGCCACAGGTCTGTCAAGCAGGTCGGAGCTGCTGTATTTCCTTACAGAAAAAGGGCAGCAGACACAGCCCACCACAGAGACTGGCAGGCAGGTCTGATGACAAGTGACGTGGCTGGGTGGCCCAGGAATCCATGCACCTTGTTGCTCATCTGGGGCACAAATGTGCGATTTGACTGTTTTGCTCTTATATTTGAGTGTTCTGAAAGTTTAACTTTCTTAATTTTTACTTAAAATATCTTTTACGTTTTTTTTTAATCACACCTAAAATGAATAGCCAAAGATGGCAGAGCAGGAAAAAAAGGGAAAATTAATTCACTGAAATTGAGTTGAGATTTAAGATAGAAGAAACCCTTTAATAAGAATTGCCTTGAAGGATGTCCAAATGAAATTCACAGCACAGGAATACTCAAGCAAACCTGTTCTCTTTTTCAATACACACAGGCCGGGAAGCCGACTGCCCGTCCTCCTGTCCCCCAGTTGAGGGCACGGGAATAGAGAGAAGATTGCAACCAAAATACTTTCTTAGTTTCCTTCAAAAACTGATGCTCCAGCCCATTTTGAGAAGAATCGTTTAACATTATGGCTCCAGTGGAGTCCTGTTAAACCCCTGCCTCGAATCTCTCCTGGTCCTTTCTGAGGTGCTTATTATGGCTTTCTGCTACCAAGCCACAAAATGCTGAATTAAATGGGGCCACTGCAAGCCTGAAGCTTCCTTGAATGGCCTCCAAGCCTGGGTGTGGGATTAGGTGGAGGGTTCGGGGGTCAGAGGAGGAGAAGGTGCCTGTCCATCAGGGTCAAGGCTGAAGGGAATGTGTGTGAATGTGTTGATTTGTGAGATTTGTGAGAGTATGTTTGTGACAGCGGATTTGAGTTGTGTTTACAAGTGTTTGTGAGTGTGTGTGTGTGACAGTGTATGAGATGGCATATTTGTAGGTGTGTATTTGTGAGTGTTTGGATGTGTGTATTTGAGTCTGTGTGTATGTATTTGTGAGTGTATGTGTGTTTGCCCCCCAACCCGCCTAGTCCTGGAGGCCCAGCCTTCCAGGGACCATCTGTTTCCAATTAGCAGCATCCCGATTGGGAGAAGGCCTGTCCGGGGCAGCTTTTGAGAACAGGGTGGGCTGGCTAAGGCCGCCCAGTTCTGCTCCACCGAAGCCGAGGCTGCATGGCCAGCATGCTTTCACAGCAACTTGGGCAGCCACACAAAGAGCCCTCTTTCTACCGCCAGCCGTTGGAGCCTGGGTCCTCCCTCAGATCATAAACCTGCCGGTGAAGACATCAGAAATAGTTCACCCGCGCTCACATGAACATGTGCAAAGGCTGGAATTCCATTTGCTATAAAGTTTCATTTTATTTTCCTTGGAGGGGAGTGCGGGGAGAAGAGCCCTGACCTAATTTGTTCTAGGGGAGAATACTGTGTTTCACGCAGAGGGACACACCTCTACACAAATCCCTGCTTGCTGCTCGTGAGTTCCATACGTCTGTGTATACCTGCCTTGAGCTGTGCAGATACACCATACATGGCTCAGCAGCACACACCTGCCTGCAAAGCCAGGCCACCTCGATGATGCACTCAATGCTGCCAGACGGGTGGGGCTCAGACCTCTTTATTACAATTTCTAATTAACCCTGATGTAGTTCAAGTGCACAGTGTCTGGCATTTATTAGGCACTTAATATAAACTGGTTGAATGACTAAATCAAAATTAGATTTAAAAGTGATCTAGTAGTGAGAAAAGGCTGGAAGTAAATACTGTGTGTAAGCTCTAGACCACAGGACAGGCAGAGGCTCAGAGACCTGGGTGACCCAGGGGCTTTGGTGTTTCACATTCCAACAACATTCACTTACTGTCAAGTTTCTTCTAACCCCTCTCTATTTCTCAAGCCTTCTTCTGAGATGTTAGGAGCCCCGTGGGTTCTAATTATAGTCAGCAGATACTGGAGGGGGTGTGAATGCCCACTTTCTGCAGAACTGGGTTTCCAGATCTGCCATAGAGTGGCTTATTGTCACCAGGAGGGGAAAGAAATGTCCCTGGCAGAGACTTAGGAGGACCCTTCAGCAAGGCCAGGCTCAGGCCTGGCAAGGGTCTGCCAGTAGGGGCTCTCTGAAAAGGGAAGGGGGCCTGAAGGAGGTTATTGCACTCCAGGGCATGGACTTGGTGTTTTTGTTTTGGGGCCCTCATAGCTGCTTTTATAACTTGGAGAAAACATCCACATTGACTCTGTTAATGCTGGTTCATAGAAAGGCCATTTTTAATAAGAAAAGAGAAAAACCATTTGAAAGCCCCACAATTTGAGTTGTCTGATGACATAATTATGAGTAAGGTGAATATGTGATCAAAACATCTTGATCTCAGAACACCATTCAGAAGAGGCCTCGACAAAAGGAAACTGGGCCGAACCCCAGAGTGCCACGTCCCGGCTGCTACAAACCTCGGCCGCCCGGATCTTGCTGGAGGGAGAGGGGGCGAGGTTCGCAGGGCACCGGCGGGATTCGCCTCCCTCCCAGCATCACGCCTGCAGCCCTGCACCGGCAGGCTCCACGCGGGGACCACGGGGCCGGCGGCACTCAGGCGTTGGGGTTGTTCCTCATGAGCTCCACGTCGGCATCCACCATCTCCCTCACCAGCTCCTGGGACCGGAGACATGGGGTGGGCGGTGAAGGAGGAGTCTCTGCCCCTCTCTGCTGGTGACACTCCCACCCCTGTGTGGGCCCTGGAGAGGCCTCGGCATCCCCCCTCCGCCCTGCCTGCTCGTCGCCCGGCTTTGGGCACCTCGGGCGCCGGGCGGGCGGGGCCTGGAGCTGCTGCCCAAGTGCCCACCGCCCTGCCTGGCCCGGCCCCTCCCGCTGGTCCGCCCGGCCCGGCCGGCAGCTGCCACCACAGAAAGACACTTACATCAAAAGCGACCCGGGGCTTCCAGTTCAGCTTCTGTTTCGCTTTGGTGCAATCTCCTTGCAGAAAGTCCTGCGGGGTAGAGAGGGAGATAAAGCAGACGTGGGTCGGGATGCGGGGTCCCGAGTCGCGGGGACCCCCACTCTCGCTGCTGTGGGTGCACGGGGCTCCCCGTCTCCGTCTTTTGGTCCCCGCCGGGCATGTTGGGTCCTGGCTCCGGAGCCGTCAATCTTGGGAAGGTCGCGTTTCAGAACGCGCTGCACAGGCCAGTGAGGACCAAGACCGCGATCCCGATCCCGTCCCCAACTCGCCCAGCCACCTCCTCCCATCCACCCCGCCCTCCACAGCGTCCCATGGACGCTTAATGGCTTTGTTTTTTTTTTTTTAAGTACATTAAGTTGTCAGGGACGCTTCTGTGAGAACTGTTTCGAATTGCCGCACTTCTCAGGCAAGAGGAGAAGCGAGTAAGTCACCGGCGCCCCTGCCCGCCCCAGCTCCTCGCCCGCGCAGGGCGGCCGCCGCGCCGCCTCTGCCCGGCGCCGCCAGCCCCGGGGGCGCGTCCGGGGGCCTGCTCTCGGCGCGAGGACGCCGGTCTAGCTCCAGGCCCGCAGCCGGCGCAGTTCTTCCTGGGCGGCGGCTGGAGCTTTTCCGACCCAGGGCAGAGACAGGCCGTCCACGGTGCCATCCGCACACCTACATGCTCCTGAAACGAAACTGAAGTCTCCCCACGCAGTCCTCCCCGCGCCGTTCAGTGGGCTGCACAGAGGGTTTCCTCTCCTACTGTCCCAGTCCATGCCCAGAATGCGCCGCTCTCGACCCACTTGCTGCATCTCACACCCACTAGTGAGCAAGCAGCAGTGTGAAAGCGCTGCTCTGAAGAGCAGGCCCGCGCTCCCCGCCCGCCCGCACGAACGAGCCCCCCGCCCTCTGGCGGGCTGGGCTGCCAGCCGTTTGACCCGGAGTCTCTTAACCCATCCGACAGGGCCTTATCAGAATACAGAAAAGGACCCAGTGACTCCGGTGGAGCCTGCTGCTCAGCTTTAGCAATTCAGGGAGGGAACTGAGAACACACGGGGGCTTTGGGAGAGTTTCCATCCATTTAAGAGACCTCTTTGGAAGGAAAACTGGCTAAAAGAAAACTACGGGAGAATAAATTAATCCTGCATCTCAGCCCTCACTCACCAATTTCTTATTACAGCTCTCTGAAAACTGATTTAGAAGAAAACTGAGGTGAGAATTTCAAGATGTTTTGCAAAAAAAAAGAGGAAGGGAGGAAGAAGGAAGGAAGAAAAAGGAAAGAAAAATACTTTGAAATAGACTATTTTGGGGGTGAGATAAACATTGTCCATATACTAATGTATTCATCAAATAGTCCCCAAGATAAACGTCATCAAAACAGAAGAATGTGGAGGCAATGTGAAAACAGCCCATCTCTAAACACTATATCCCATTAAGACACTATTTTAGCTCCGTACAATATTAAAGAATAACCTGAAACCAGTAACATCAAGTAAAAGTAACAGATAATCAGGCTGCAGGTGAAAGCCTTCCTCACGAATCTTCTTCAGATGGCCTGAAAGGTGGCAGGCATAGGCAGCGAGTTCACTGTAGACTCAGGATGAGAACCGAGTGAGGGCCTGGGCAGGCCCTGCTCTGCATGGTAGCCTCCGTGCCGCGCTTCACTGCTAAGCTTCCGGACCAAAGGGTGCTGGATGCTATTCCGAACGTCTGCACTGCTTGCCTGAAAGTGTCCTCTGACAGAGTACACTCGACAACTCTCGTTCTCAATCAGCCACCATGACTTTCCAGGTTTGAATAAATCCAGCTCCCAAAGGCTGTGCATGTCACAATACACTGAAGTACTGACTTCCTCTCCAGAGTGTTAATAATAGTAAAACAAGTTATTTCTCCTGGCCCTAAAAGTCCATATACAGATTCTTCTGTAAAAGTAGGATACAAAAATTAATAATCAGCAATTAACACAATGCTAGTGGAGCTGGAAACTAATTATTTCTCTTTCCTTTCCCTAAATAAGCTTGTATATACTTCTACAATACTTCTATTTTAGTAGACGAATCACACAAAGATATTCATCGTTTCCCCAGAGGGAACTGTGAAATGTGGCGTCCTGAGCGACACAGCCCTCTCATTTCTATGGCCGTTACACAGCCTGAAGAAACACGGTGATTGTCTAATCACATAACACTTGCTGTAAATCAACCGGCACTGCAGAGGATGCAATTCCTGGCTTTGAACTTATGGTTAGCAAAACCCTAAAACCCAGCTTGGCTTCAAATGATCTCAGTAGGCTTGGGAAAGGGAGCTTTGTATTGTAATTATGTTTCCTGTATTTTTCTACAAGTAGCTCATAATATAAAAACAACTAGGGAACTACAATTAAGGAATAAGAAAAATGGTTTTCAAAAGCTTAGAAACAGACATTGCTACCATACGCTGTAAAAGTATTTCATTGAAACCAGAGACGCACCCAGTTAAACTTCCCAATTTAGTTTTGAGCCCAACTCCTACATTCCAGTCTAGCAGCTTACTTGAACCTTCTGCCAAGGCTCTGTCTCCCTCAAATTTAATTAGACCAGGAGACCTTGTGAAGGAAAAGGATGAGGTTCCCTCAAAACAAAGCAGTGGCTCTCTGCTAGGCCAGCTGCTACTGAGCAAACATCTAGATGAGTCCTCACACCGCGCCCCAGTCAGCTTTCAGGGGAAGAGTAGGGACACCCCAGCTTGTTCTACACTTAACTCCTCCTGAAGGACGTCCTCACTTCCCCCTGTTGTGTCCTTTAGAGGAAAGATACAGTAAACGGTTTAGTTGGCATGGTTTGGGGCACACGTGTAATTAGATGGTGGTGTGGGGACGACTTGGCATGGGCGTGCACAGGCTCTGCAGTGACAGCAAGGACGTGGAAAGGTTTCTGTAAGCAAGGCTTCTGCTGGCCTTCAGAGGGATGAGGCCCTGGGAGCTGTGTCCCACAGGGACCTCAGGAACTGCTCTGCACACAGGACTGTGTGGAGCAGGGGTGGGGGGAGTGGGGCCACAGTATATTTTGCTTTCACATTTCACTAGGCCCCTCCACTAGGGTGTGATCTGCTCCTAAGGACGGAGAGAAGAGAGTTCATCTGCTTTGCTCTTTTCTTTTGTGACAGTTCCATTCCTTCCTTGTTTATAAGCTTAGAGCTATAGTATGACAATGGGGGCCAAAGCTGAATTAAAGAGCTGATTACATGTACAGTTTCCAAAACGGACTTTGTGTACTGGGTGGTCTGGAACTTTTCTTTAAAAAAGAGACAGTAAAGCTCTGAGAAAAATTTAAAGCATTTCTCTGTGAATATGACATTTCCTGAACTCTGGCTTCTGGTGTCTTCACCGTTTCCATTGCTGTTCCTTAGGTGAGCTATACGGTTTCAACATGTGATTTATTATTGTCAAATTCAATTAGGTTTAGCTGAGCATTTTATAGCAGCAAAGCAGCATGTGCAGAGAGAACATGTACATGTCCAGATGCCTAGAGCCCCCCTCATTTTTCTCGAACGCCCTGACTACCGCCGACTCATTTGGCCTCTCGGAGCTGTCTTCTAACTGCTCTGTCCAGGCAGAGACCCTCCAGTCCCAATGCCAATGGTCAGAACAGCACGCAGCACACAGGAGGAGGGTATGTTTTGCTGCAGCAATTTTTCAGGCTTTCCTGGCTTATGTGCTTGTTATAGTGAACTGATAAAGAGCCAGACCAAATCCTGGAAAAGTCATTAAGCCAGTTCCTGAGGCCACAGTAGTTAACATGAAATCCAGAAAAGTAGAGACCATTATCTTTTCTCTAACTATAGTTACCCTTCCTCAAATCTCCTAGGTACCTTTTCATCTCCATCGAGATAACGGTACATCTTTAAATTATACTGGTTCATTGTCTTTCCTTCCCCGAATCTTATTTTATTTTGGTAATTATTTAACACGTTCAATCCCTCTGATGGCTGCCCACCTCCCCTAAAAGCATTGTGGGGATGCTCTTAGACAGATTGTATCCCATATCTTTTCAAAGTTCACAGTCTCATTTCTTTTTCGACCTCTTTCACTGAGGTTGCATTGGGAAAATTTTAATATTCATTTCAAATTATTTGTTGGATACCATGTTTTCTCAACAGGTCTGCTTGTAAGGTTTACAAAGGACATCTGTTTAGGTGGAGAAATATATTAAGAGTATGAGCTCTTTTGGGAGGATGTTGTTAAATTTCTAATGTGCATATTGAAAGAAATTGACTCTTGAGTGCTATAAATAAGCAGAAGATGTATAGATAGGGCATGTTAATAAGGAAAACCAAGACTGAAAACTCTGGTTAAACATCTTCAAGAATGTAAGATATGGAGCCGTGAGTGGCACTCAATATTCAGTTCTTTCCTTCCACTTTTCTTAAAAAAGCCAAATTGAGAAATAACTCAGGTTCCAGGGGAATACAAGAATGCCAATGATTCTGGTGCTTGATCTAACTTTATGCTAATGGAGAGTGAGCAGGAAAGCTTTACTCTTGGGGAAATGCTTCTTTTTAGAAAGGCAGAACTGCTAAAAAAAACACAAAAAATAAAACAAACTTCAGTAAAACAGAAAAAGCTTTAAAGTTGCACAGAATATCCCAGCCAAGATTCAAGATATTCAGCTAAGAGTCAGTAAAATTGAAAAAAACAAAAATGAAGCCTGAAAGTTCCCCCAGAAAGTCTGCAGTATAGCCTGTCTTTTATCTGGCAGTTTAAACTCTTATATGCTCACAAATATATTCTTTGATTTAAGCGTTTCCAAAGAGGGAGCGAATCTCAGAGCAGTAAAAAGTGCAATGGCTTAAAAAACGGTCATGAACATTTCCCCTCTCTCTTCCTTTTTACTGCTGTATATCAGCACAAATTGAAGCTGAAGCCAGGTCTCTCCTTTAATGACAAGGGGTGATAAGAGACAAGAAGAAAACAGCGGGCGTCTCGTCTGCTCAGGAAGCTGGACTCAGTGGGACTGTCCATCAGCAGGGCTGACAGAGCGCCGGCCGAGCCCAAACAATGCCTGGGCTCAACCGCAGGGAAATTGAGTCAGTCAGCACCGGCTCACAGGAGCATAATGACAGCGGAGATAAAGCGGCAAAGGGAGTGAAACAGAGTGAGCGGGCCCTGCACTGCGTCTCTGTCCTCATTCCCCAGGCAGAGGCTGCTGGGAGGCAACTGGAACGGGGCACCGCACATGGACCCTGGACTGAAACCCCAGCCAAGCCCTGACACCGTCATCACTGTCACCTCTGCTGGTGGCCTCGCACATGAGCCCCCTCAGTTAGGACTCGGGATGTGCCATCCCGACCTCCTGGATGGTGCCTAAGGGGGTCTCAAGGATCCTGTGACCCATCACTGATCCCATTTTTCTGGGCTAGGGACCACTTATTTTCGACTGGTAGAATTTGTCATTTGGAATCAGCAGCTATTAAGAGCTACTAAACAAAGGGAAAGAAATACATCCAGCTACATATACGCCCCAGACGCTAATGAAAATGTCTACCTAGCATGGTAGAGCTTTCCTGGAAAGTGAATGAGGACACTGTCTTCCCTGTGCGTCCCCTTGTAAATAAAGCCTAAGGTGGTTAAAAAGAAGAACTTACTTTATAAAGGGAGAATCCAATTGATTGCATTTATAGTGCAACCTACATATAGATGCATCTTTTTTCATTTTTATTTTTAAAATATGGTTCACATAAAAAGAGAAATTTAGTTAGGCAAAAAGAGCTCCGTAAGACACACAGACAACACAATTATGTAAGGGAAACACAGGACTTACACACGTTAATTTCCTTCTAAATAGAGTTTTGAAAAATATTTTGGATGAAGTCCTTTCAGGCAGCCATGTTTGAAGCATGTAGGGCCAAGGACAGTGGTCCATTCTCCTTTTGGAATGGACACGCATACTCCATACAACTTCTGCCACGCTGAAGCCAGCTTCTTTCCCTGGCCATGAGCTGCTTCTCAGAAGCCGTGCCCGGTAGCTTTTGGGGAGCTATCTATTCGTAGGTGGGTATTTAATAGGTTGTTTTAAATAAAATACGCAAGTAAGATTTTGAAGATGTGGTCTTGCATCACACACTTTATGAGGGACTATATCTTTCTGTACCTGTTCTACCTCAATAATTGTAATCACAGGGTGAATTTTTCTTGTTAGCTTTATTCCTGGATCCCTGTGCGTACAGGAGTATCAGCCCCGGGAAAGCGAGATTAAGCACTGTTGCCAGAGCCCTCCTGATTCTGACTTCTTCACTGATCTTCGCTCTAACCAGCAGGTCCGGGGGCTGACTCACAGCTGTCACACAGGGACAGTTAATGAAAGGGAGATAAGGCTGTTAGTGACCTCAGCATTCCAGGCTTTCAAGCCAGCACCACCTTCATCGGAAATTACTGGTTACTGTTAATAACTGGACCTAGGGTGTTAGATTCACCCATGCTAGTAAGAGGTGACACAAACCCCCAGAAGGAGATAAAGCACCTTTAAGTGGACTGATTAAAGATTGCTGTGACCTAATTGGCAAGCGGCACTCTGGAGCACGAGGCCAGGCTGCTTTTCTTTTGCCACTTAGTACTTTCCACCCTCACAGCACTTTACATACATCAGCTAAGTAAACCTCCGGACGTTCAAAATGCAGCTCAGGAGATTTTGTATCTGTCTCAGTGACTCTTGCCTGGGGATGAAAGCACCGCACCGGGTGTCTGTGTGGTGGCAGCCCAGCTCTGTCGCTCGGCCTCTCTTCAGCCTGTACTCAGAGGGAATGCACCGTCTCATCCTGGGAGGCTGACTCAGGACACAGGTGACCCCTAATCGCACACAGTGAAGGCGAGTTTCCCTAAGCTTGTTCGTTTAGAAATCTACTGCACCCCTAAGAAATATAGCCCCTGCCCTGCTTTGAACATTAGTACGTAGAATATTGTAAATAATATGAATGCCTCCATAATACAGATGGGATATTTTTTCCTTTGGAGTTTTTCTCAACTTGCATACTACATTAGGTCACTCAAATTCAAGTAACCTCACTTCAATAATTTTTCCTTCCTCCCTCCCTCCTCTCCTTCCTCCCTCCCTTCTATCCATCCATCTATCCTTCTCTCTAACCAAAATAGAAATGACATGACAGCATCATGCAAATGTATAGTCATATGGTCACTCAAACATTTGTTTCCTCAGTAACTTTTTTGTTGTTGTTGTTGAGGAAGATTGGCCCTGAGCTAACATCTATTGCCAATCTTCCTCTTTTTTTTTTTTTCTCCCCAAAGCCCCAGTAATATAGTTGTACATCGTAGTTGTAAGTCATTCTAGTTCTGCTATGTGGGACACCGCCTCAGCATGGCTTGAAGAGTGGTGCCGTGTCTGCACCCAGGATTCAAACTGGTGAACCCGGGCAGCTGAAGTGGAGCATGCAAACTTAACCAGTCGGCCACAGAGCCAGCCTCCCTCAGTAACTTCCCAAGAAACTCTAAGACTAACCAAGCAGCTGACCACATAAAAATTCTTGCTTTTTGGTTGTTTCTCTGGGGACTTTATATTTGAGGAAATTTTAAGACAACTACTGTGACATTTTTGAGTAATGTTTTTGAGAGGCGTGGAGAAAAGATAAGTATTAAGGTGAATCATGAATCTGTAGGTCTTCTGTGATTTTATTTATCATTCGTTTGGTCTCCTATTATCATGGTTACTAGAGAGACTGACTTGGCTATTAGGTGTCTATACTACAGGCTTACCTGGCATTCTATCTTTTGTATCTCCATGAGGGAAAGAATCCTATGCTTGAACCATCTATAGAGATATTTTAACCAAATAACTTGATTAATGTCACAAAGTCATCTCGTGGTAGAATTTTGGACTAGAAGCCAGGATTCCTGGTTCTTAGTCCAGCACGTACAACGCTCAGTAGGACAAACCCCCCAGGAAAGTACTGTAAACAATATATTTTATGCTCCATTAATTTGAGTGGCAAAGAGATCTCTAAATAATAAAGATGATATCAACACATGGGAGTATCAACACACTCTAATGCTGAATGAAAGAGACAGACAGAGAAGAGTATTTGCTGAATGATTCAATGGACATGAAGTTCTAGAACAGGCAATCTAATTGATGGTGATAGAAATGAGACCAGTGGTTATAAAGGAAGAGGACTGACAGAGAAGTCGCTTGAAGGAACATTTGGGTGACGTTCTTTGTATCGATAGGAGTGTAGGGGACTTACGCGTATGCATCTGCAAAGTGGGCCAAACTATATAGTTAAGATCTGTGCATTTCGCTGTATATAAATTATATCTCAATAATAAAAGATTCTTAGACACCAACAACACAGACACGTCGCTAGAGAGACCTGGCTGCATATTGTGGCTCAACCACTTGGCTGTGTGACCTTGGGTGGCAAGTGTCTTAACATTTTGGAATCTCAGGTTTTAAATCTGTAAAATGAGGAAAACATCACCTATCTTGCAGAGTTGCTTGAGAATTCAAGGTTATACCTGGAAAGTAGGGAGCACTATTTCCAATTCATTGTCCAGACTTTCTGGGAAGGCCGGCTACTGTTGCTTTTATCATTAAGGTGTAGGGAAAGCTATTAATTTCTTGCAGTAACAACATGGATGAAAATGTAGTCTTTTCAAGTGGGTTGTCTTGCAGTTTTTCTTTCATACTTATGTGTTACTTTTACCCTGCACCCCATCCCAACTTGTATTTTAGGTCATCATTTTTTGAAGAATTGTAACCAGAGTATATAGGATTTGGTATTCTGCTTTTCCCCAGTTATGGTAATCATTTCTCATGCTCTTGACTGCTCACTGCCAAACATTTACTGCATCAGACACTGGGGAACCAGCCGTGGCCAAGACAAGGCCGTGGCCACAAGCTTACCTTCCAGGAAGGGGACAGTCAAGAGCACGAGAGATGTGAATAGGACCCTTTCAGCCACTGGGGATTTTAGGCAGAAGACTGAAGAGGAAGTGGGCTTGGTAAAGAGTGGAAGGCTGGGTGAGGAAGGACTTCCTAAAGCAGTGACATTTGATCAGAGATTTGAAGCATAAGAAAAAACCAGTCACATGAAGACGTGGGGTAGGAGGGTCTCTCGGGGACACCGCAAGTGCAAAGGCCCTAGGGAGCAGCACACTCGGTCTGAGGAGCAGAGAGAAGACACTGAGTCTGGACAGGGTGAGCGACGGGGACCGGAGCCCAGGACAAGGTTGGAGAAGTAAAAAAGCATCAGATCACATCTGGCCTCCTGGGTAATCCCTATCTTGGGCCCAGGCTGTTCCCAGCAAAGCCACGTTATCACAAGAATTTATTCTCTAGTCACTGACTGTCCTTTGGAGTATCTACAGTCGGTAGGCCACACTTACAAAGCTGGCTAACTCAACTTGATGTAACTCAGAAGTCTGGTTTTCTGAGGTCAATGTAACTTTTTAAGTAAGTATGGGACTGACTTACAGCTACATGTTTTAAAAGGGTGGATGAGTTATTTTTGCCTAGCCTGCTCCAACTCTAATGCACAACCCTTTCCCTCCTAAAAACGCTTTGATGTGTTTGTGCCACCCAACATAGAAGCATCTGGCCACCCTTGAAGGGATTAGGTCTGGGCTACTGCAGCTGAGAGTCAGGACTATGCTCAGCTAACTCTGTAGGTCACAGGGCCCTCCTGGGGCCAGAAGGCAGGGGCCTGGCCTGTTGCGCTGGCACCGCTGGAGTGTGAGGTAGAAGAGCTGTCCCTCTTCTGCCCAAAGGAGGACACATTCAACCTCCTGAGGGCTCCTGAGGTGAGGCCCCACCCTTTGCTTCCTCCTGCATGAGCAGAATCCTGGCTGGAGAGAAACCACGGACTCCCCTTCTTTTCCACCAGCACTCCAGAGAATGCGGCATAGCACTGAAACGGCTTGAGTTTAAAAAATTTTTTTACCAAATTTTGTGTGTGTGTGTTGTGTAAAGGTCCACTCATCTACAGAGAAAGAACCTGTTTTACTTTAAAATTTATAGTCCTTTATCAGCCTACTACACAAAGTATGGAGTTTGGATTTTGTTCTGAGCCACTAGAGGGTTTTAAGCACTGTAGGCATCTGCTCTGCTGGCCATTTTCAGACATCACTGAGGGAGGGCGCTGGAGATTCCAGAGGGGCTGGAGTAGGAGAGGAGACCAGCTGAGACAGCGGCTATGGGTGTGGTGAGAGATGGTGCGGCCTGGACTAGAGGGGTAGTGGTGAGAACACGGGGGTGGAAAGAAGCGGATGAACTGGGGGCCTATCTTGGAGAGCAGAAAGAGGACTTGCTGACGGACTGGATGTGGGGGCGAGACAAACAGAATTCACAGAGAACTCCTAGGATTTGGGCTTGAATGAGAACCTTCTTCTTGTTTTCAAAGACAGTGTATGGACTGACAATGCTACCAGCAAAGTAGGAGTGTGACATTTTATCACAACTTCACTGGCATTAGATATTATCTCCTTTTCAAGGAAACCTCTCATTGTCATGCTTATGAAACAGACTCTTTCAAAAGATTGCTTTTGTAAAGTCACCTACAATCTCTTCTATCCTTCCATGGAATGCACTGTCTTGCTTTGAATCTTGATTTGATGCCAAAGCCTCTTGGCTGAGGAACCCTGGTGAACTCAGAGGAAGGAGCTCGGTTCCCATAGGCCCCCCTGTGCTCGTGTGAAACGCAGGCCGGGGGAGGCAGCTCACCGTCTTCCGCGACCCTCGCTAGCAGACAGCTTCAGCTGTGCCTTAGGACAGGAGAGCAAAGGGTTAAGTCAAACTGTGTCCACTGTGCCCTACCAACACGTCCTGCTTTTAATCTATGGCTGGTGGCAAGAGGAAGTCCGAGAGGTGGCCTTTCACATGACATCATAAAAGCCTGATTTATCGCCAGCCACCAAACATCTAGAAAATCATAACATCCTTTCAGGAAAATGCAGTGGAAAATAATCAGGTTGACTTTGATGAAAGCTTTGGTGGGGACTCCAAGTGTGACACTCTGCACAGTAACCCTTGGCAGGTGCTCTGTTTGTGCTCAGAGCAGCCTTCACTGACAAGGCAGAGAGTCTGAGCTGCAGGGCTGCCCACGTGGGAGCGTGGCTTTAATGTCCACAGATAATACCAGAGTTTGGTTCACACTTTGCCAGCTTGCCTAAAATAACTCTTCAGTGTATGTGAAAATTCTTTGGAAATGATAGCTGTATCCAGATGTGAGGAATTATTGATCACAGAAATATAAAAGTCACACCCTTGTTACACAATGCACCACCATACTAGCAATGCCAAGCCATAACTTCCTGTACTGGATCAACTGACTTGTTCTTCTCTGCTGTTTCCTAGCACCGTCTTTAGGACACTACTCTTCAGGTAGAACCACTGTGGTATTATTCTTAATAACTAAGGGGCTAAGAGATGACAAAGAATAGACATTCCAAAATGTCAGAGGAAATAAAGGGATGAATTCCTCATGCCACAAGGAATTGGTCCCAGGAATGTTTGCATCTCTACTCATTTCTTTCGCTCAGCAATTTGATAAAACCACCAAGCAGGAACCTTGTCTTCTTTGATGTACATCATGTGCTCTGCAAATAAACACAGGAAAGAGGGACAAAGGCAGACTAGAGTCTTGGATGGTTCTAGAATTCTGGCCACACCAATTTTACAGAAGCCTGCTGGCAAAGAAAATAAGCCTAACTTTGCAAAGTGACGCCAACTCTGAAGGTCCTGGGATTCTTGAGTTTGAGGGAAGAGAGGTGTTCTAAAGAGTGAGCCAGCACTGACAAAGGGCTAGTCTGGGTTGGAAGGCAGGCAAAAATGAAGACTTGGATTCAGTTCAAAGTTGCTTTCACTTTGTTTTACTGCTACCCCTCAAGTGTATATAGTACAAAGACTATTCACAGGATCAAAGACTCATGTGAACAGACACAACCCCATCAAGGTTCCTGAAAGGTTGGTGCTCAGTCCAGCCCCTGTAAACAGACGAACTTTCAGGTTGGAGGAGTTCACAGCCTGGGCCCTGACACAGTCAACCTAGGAGACGGGCCCCCTACTGCACATAAGACAGCCTTAACCACACCACTCTTACATCCTTTCAAGTGTGCTTTCCTAACTGAAAGAGCCTGTTCATGCCTGATCCCCCCAGGATTCTGTACAGGGAACAGGAATGACCTGGCCGGGGGAGCAGAGAAGAGAGGTGAGGCCTAGCTCTGGCCCTGCCACATGAGTCCTGTAACCTGAGTTTGCTCATCCATAAATGAGCGCATGGTTGGACTAGAAAAATTTTAAGGTCCCTTTTCTAAGCTACTGCTTGCCACTCTGCTGGGCCTGCTGGTGCCTGCACAGCATTATGTGCCTTGCATCAACGCCTTCTGGATCCTGCATTGCATCTCCTTGCCTAATGACTTCTCAGTGTTTCATGGCGGCTGTGGCAGCAGAAGTAGCAGCACTCAAGTTCTGCACCAGCTGGGTCTCAGTCTGGCTCAGCCTCAGCACTGAACTTGGAGTCCTTCCTCTGAGTAAAGTTGGGCAGTAGGGGGAGTTGGGGGACTTAGCACACAGTCAGGTGGCAGAGGGTGGTGAGAGGCCTTTCCTGGCCGGGCCCACTATACCTCTGCCCAGTGAGGCTGGACATATGCTTCCTGGGTGGCTCCGTGCAGAGGGCAGTAGTCAGGAGTGAGTGACCGGAAGGTGGAGGTGTGGTTTTCGTGGTGATATGTGACACAAGGCCCTGAGTGAACTAGTGCTTCAAACGTCCCCAAGACAGCACCCCTGGACATTTGGGGAACTATTACATACAACCAGCAGACTCTCTAAGGCTGTAAAGTGGATGCTTGTGGTACCTTATTGCCCTGGGCTACGCACGTCACTGAGGCACTTGCATGATAAATAAATATAGTCATGCATCACTTAATGACAGATACACCTTCTGAGAAATGCATCGTTAGGCGATTTCGTCGTGCGAACATCAAAGCGTGCACTTACACAAACCCAGATGGTGCAGCCTACTACACACCCAGGCTCTGTGGTACAGCCTGCTGCTCCTAGGTACAAACCCGCACAGCGTGTTACTGTACTGAATACTGTAGGCAACTAACACAGTGGTAAGTACTATGTATCTACAGACAGAAAAGGTACAGTAAAAATATGGTATAAAAGATAAAAAACGGCACATGTATAGGGCACTTAGCACGAATGGAGCCTGCAGGCCCAGAAGTTGCTCTGGGTGAGTCAGTGAGTGAGCGGTGAGTGAATGTGAAGGCCTGGGACATCACCGGACACTTCTGTGACTTTATAAACACTGTGCACTTAGGCTACACTAAATCTCTAAGAAAAATTTCCTTTCTTCAATAATAAATTAACCTTAGCTTACAGCAATGTTTTTACTTTATAAACTTTCAATTTTTTTTTTAACTTTTTGACTCTTTTTTAATAACGCTTAACTTAAAAAACAAATTCATTGTGAGGCCAGCCTCATGGCCGAGTGGTTAAGTTTGCATGCTCTGCTTCAGTGGCCCAGGGTTCGCAGGTTCGGATCCTGGGCATGGACTTACACATCGCTCATCTAGCCATGCTGTGGCGGCATCCCACATAGAAGAACTAGAATGAATTATAACCAGGATATACAACTATGTACTGGGGCTTTAGGGAGGAAAAAAAAAAGAGGAACATTGGCAACAGATGTTAGCTAAGGGCCAATCTTCCTCACCAAAAAACGGAAAACAAATACATTGTATAGCTTACAGAACTATTTTCTTTCTTTATGTCCTTATTCTATAAGCTTTTTTCTATTTTTAAATTTTTTATTTGTTTTTACTTTATAAACTTTTTTTGTTAAAAACTAAGACACAAACACACACATTAGCCTAGGCGTACATGGGTCAGGACTGTCAATATCACTGCCTTCCCCCTCCACATCTTGTCCCACTGGAAGGTCCCACTGGAAGGGCAGTCTCACTCATGGAGCTGTCATCTCCTTCTGTAACAACGCCTGCTTCTGGAACGCCTCCTGAAGGACCTGCCTGAGGCTCTTCTTGAGGAGGGGTCGCTCTCTTCAGAAATATGTCCATGGTGGTTTGCTTGGTTTACTTCTTTTTTCTTTTTTAGTTTTATTGAGAAATAATTGACATACATCACTGCATAAGTTTAAGGTGTACAGCATGATGGTTTGATTTACATACATTGTGATGACCACAATAGGTTCAGCTAACACTCATCTTCTCATATAGATACAATAAAAAGAAAAGAAAGAAGAAAAGCATAAAGAAAAAAATTCTCCTTGTGATAAGAACTCAGGATTTACTCTCTTAACAACTTTTCTATCTATCATACAGCAGTGTTAGCTATGGTCATCATGGTGTATGTTACATCCCTAGTACTTATTTATCTTTCTTTTTCTTCAGTTATTTTATTGAGATCACAACATTGTGTAATTTTGGGTGTACATTATTATTTATCAATTTCTGTATAGACTTCATCATGCTTACCACTAGTAGTCTAATTTTTGTCACTGTACATATGTGCCCCTTTACCCCTTTCCTTCACTCCCAGCCCTCTTCCCCTCTGATAACCATGAATCTGTTCTCTTTTTTCCATGTATTTGTTTATCTTCCACATATGAGTGATATCATGCAGTATTTTGTTTTTCTCTGTCTGCTTATTTCGCTTAACATCATAACCTCAAGAACCATCTATGTTGTTGCAAATGGGCCGATTTTGTCTTTTTCATGGCTGAGTGGTATTCCATTGTGTGTATATAGCACATCTTCTTTATCCAGTCATTGGTAGAAGGGCTCTTGGGTTGCTTCCACGTCTTGGCGGTTTGTTTCTTTTTTTCATCATAGATTTGCTTGTAAGCAGATAATGTACTATGAACATTACTCTCTATTAGTAAAAACCTTTTGGTGTTGGGGTCCATGTTTTCAAACTTTTTAAGGAGCTTGGCGAGGTCTACAAAAGCTTTTGCTAAACCCTTCACTGTGAATATTCTTGGGGGCTCTTCTTCCTTTTCTTCTCTTGCAGTTTCCTTTCTCTTGCCTCTTCTTCAGCTATGTGTTCCTGTTCCAGCTCCAACAACTCCTCATTAGTCAGTTCCTCAGGAACCACCCCTGGGAGCTCCTCAGTGTCATCTTTATCCACACCCAGGTTACAGTTGTTTGCCATCTCAACCACAGCCTTGTTGATTTTTACAACCTCCTCATCCTTGGCAAATCCTTCAAAGTCACAGACAAACCTCTTGAGTCTCTTCTTCCAGATGCCCTTCATATGCTCCTTGGTGGCATCTCCCCAAGCCCAAGCAAGGTTCTTGATGCAGGCATAGATACTGTAATCCTCCCAGAGTTGACCCATTGTCTTCTCAGTGTCTTCCTCAGTTGCAGCAATAGCCAGGGCAAAGGTCCTCCTCAGGTAGAGCTGCGATAGCTCCTTGCTACATGGGTTGGATCAAAGAGGTGGTGTTTGGAGAGACCAACACTGCTCTGATATTGAGATGAAGATCATCAATAAAAGGAGGATGGCCAGGAGCATTATTAACAATAAGCAAAATCTTGAAAGGAATGTTATTCTCCAAACAGTACTTCTCCATTTCACTGGCACAGCAATTCAGGAGGGCATCTTGGAAGAGGAGCTGGGTCATGCATGACTCCTTAGTGCTTCTGTAGTTCACTGGCAGTGTGTGCTGACTGACATGCTTGAAGGCCCTGGGGTGCTCACTGTGCCAGATCACAAAGGGTCTCAATTTGTAGCCTGCAACATTGCCCCCAGGCAAGAGTATTATCTTGTCCTTAAAAGCCTTTAAACCTGGGGGGCCCGCCCTGGGGGCCAAGTGGTTAAGTTTGTGTACTCCACTTTGGCAGCCCAAGGTTTTGCCAGTTTAGATCCTGGGCATGGACACGGCACTGCTCATTGGGCCATGCTGAGGTGGCGTCCCACATAGCAGAGCCAGAGGGACCTACAACTAGAATATACAACTATGTTCTGGGTGGCTTTGGGGAGAAGAAGAAGAAGAAGAAAAAGAAGATTGGCAACAGATGTTAGCTCATGTGCCAATCTTCAGGAAAAAAAGCCTTGAAACCTGGCATTGACTTGGCCTCCTTATGGATGAAAGTCCTTTCAGGCATCCATTTCCAGAATAGGGAGCTTGCATCCATATTGAATATTTGCTCTGGAAAGTAATTTCCTTCCACAATCAGCTTATCTAGAGTTTCCAAAAATTCTGCAGCTGCCTTCACATCAGCACTTGCAGACTCACCACTCACTTTCACATTACGTAATGAATAATGATTCTTGAATCGTTTAAACCACCTGGAGCTAGCAGTGAATTCAACATCGTAGTCAGATCCAGCCTTTTCCTTCAACATTGCAAACAAACTTTTTGTTCTGGCCGTGATCATCATGCTGCTGAGAGGGATACACTTCTGTGCTTGGTCTTCAGTCCAGGTCATCAGAAGTTTCTCCATGTCTGATACAGGCCCCTCTCGAATTTTTGTTACTCTCTTTGCCTTCAATGAAGCAGATCCTTTAACAGCTTCCATCATTTTGTTCTTGGTCTTCAGGATTGTAGCTATGGTGGAATGGGACACGCCCGACTGGTAAGTAAGAACCACTTCTGATTTTCTACCTTCGTAGTCCTTAATCCCTTTTAATTTCATTTCCAGGTCAATCACTCAACGTGGCCTCTTACTGGCAACATTAGCAGTGGATTTTGTATGCTTAGGGGCCATGATGAACAAAACAACACACGATTAAATCAAGTACAAGAGAAATGATTCAATCAAGAGACGCCATAAACACGAGATACATGAGGCTGCTGCTGATGTAATATGGCACACTATTATAAACTTTTTTTATAAGTAGAAAGAGTACTCTCTAAAATAATGATAACATGTATAGTATAGTAAATACATAAACCAGTAACATAGTTGTTTATTATCCTTATCAAGTATTATGTACGATACATAATTGGATGTGCTATACTTGTATAGGACTGGTAGCACAGTAGGTTTGTTGACACTAGCATCACCACAAACACATGAGTACTATGTGGTGCTACGATGCTCTGATGTCGCTAGGTGACAGGCATTTCTCAGCTCCATTATAATCTCATGGGGCCACCATTGTATATGTGGTCCAGCACTGACTGAAATGTTGTTATGTAGCACATGACTGTAATGGTGAAAGTGGGGAAACAAATTTCCCACTGATGCAAATCATAATCAAATGGACTGATCTACTGGAGATAGTTGCTGGTCAGGAAGCCTCGACCAGGGGCTCGTAAGCAAGGCTCCCTCTGCAGCGGCGCAGTGCGCCACCTCCGCTCCCCACCCCGGCTGTTGTTCAGGACTAGTATGTGACAGGGCTCCCGGCTGTCATTCACTCCAGAGGTCAGTAAAGCCTCTGCGCCCAATGACTAGCTTAGGGGTGGGAGAATGGGGGATCCCATAGAGCTGGCAGTAACAACATCTATTTATTGGGCCCTTCTTGTGCTATATGCTAAACACTTTACGTACTTCCTACTGTTTAACCTAACATTTCTATGCAGTACGTGAGGAAAGTGGGGCTCTGGTAAAATAAGTAACTTGCCCAGTGTCACTCTGTGGTGGAGCCTGGATTCAAACCAGGTTTGTCTCACTCTAAAGACTAGATAATGAGCCCATTTATCTAGACTCCCTCCCTCAGAGTCTTCTCCCCGTAGTCAGTGGGCTGACAGTTGATGAGAACAATATGCCAAGCTGTGTGTTCCCATCAAGTAGACTCTTGATGAGGATGAAGCTGTACCCCAGAAAAGAAGAACTTGTTAAAGACATAATAGAAGGAGAACGTGCTTTTACTTTCTAGAGGCCCAGAAACACTGAACCTATTGGTTAGACTACTTGTGTAGATTATAGATTAGAGCAGACAGAGGAGTGGAAATCTAAGAGTCAGAAAGAAAAAAGGGGCATGTCAAGAGATCCCAGGTTGAAATAAGTACATGGCTGTTTATGTCAAAGCAGCACGCTGTGAGGAAGTTTGATGCAGCCTTGAATTTTAAAGCAAAAATGAATTCATTGGTTTTTTCCAGCTGGAGGTGAAGATTTTATAGAGGAAACCATGGCTGAAGATAAAGTATCTTCTTTTGGTTCATACGAACAATGTATTTTTCTCAAAACTAACTATCAATTCCTCAAGAACCATCAGGAATGGTCACGATAATGGACTTCATATTTATGAGCAGCTGAAACACAGACCAGTGGGCCATCTGCCCATGGAAAGAGCCTTTCCTGTTTATGCCCCCTTGACACGCCTAGGCCATGAGACTCTCAGTGGACTTTGTCTGGCAGAACCAGGCTTTGGGGTGAATTCTTCTAGGAACTACTGCTTTCTAAGACTGCAAGGAATACTAAGAAATGCCTGATGTACAAACTCTGTGAGTTTGCGAAACTTCCAAAGGACCTTTGCTCAGTATCTGACCTATCAGAACACCCTTTTCTATGAAAAGACTTTAACTCACGGAATTCAAAAGAGTTTTCTGGTCTTACTTATGCCACCACCATGACCACTACTAGCAGAAATACAACTATCCCTCAGGGTGCATGTCTTTTCAGTTTCAGGGTCTGGAGAGCAAAGAAGACCACTGCTGAATCCAGATAGGAGTAGAGAGAGTCTGGACAACACGGAGTATTTAAAGACTTTATCCAAATCTACCTAGTTCTTGAGCTTGGATAGTGAGAGTGCAGAAAGAAAGGGATACTTCTAATTATCACCATCAGAGTAACAGTAGTAATGACAATAATAGTTATCACAAAAACAAGAGCTGTGTAGTACTTTACTATTTAAAAAGGACTTCCAATCTATTTTCTCCTATTTCCTGGCAACATTCAGTCATTCATGTGCTCAAAAGCCATAATCACGTGGTCCTCAAGAAGCTCAAGGTCCAACAGTGGAGACTGACAAGCAAGTGGCAATGTCTGAGGCGTGCCACAGAGCAGGGTAAGTGACAGAGAGCAGGTGAACAGAGGAGGTCAGAATGAGGCCTGAGATTGACGAGGAACATGAGAAGGGGAGAATGAGCTTTGTGGTGGGCCTTAAAAGTGCCCTGTGCTAAGCATGTCACTGAGGCACCTACATAAACAAATAATGTGAGGACTTGTCTAAGATTTCCCCCTGGGAAAAGTGCTAGGGTTAAGCTACCTTCAGACTGGGACAGAGGAGGGGTCTGCAGCCCAGCAAGGACCCAGGGACTCAGAAATACTTCCCAGAGAAGACAGTCTCTGAGCTGGGTGGTAGGAAGGCAAGGAGCAAGGGTAAAGACAGTCTAGAGGTAGGAACAGGAGCTGAAGGGTACAAAGGTGCCACAGAATCTTCCGGGCATTGCATTTTGCTATGGCTGGGGGTGTGGGGGAGCGGACTTCTCCCCAGAGGCTGGGTGTGGACGCCAGGCACACAGCATCCAGCGCTGGTTTAGTGTGAAATTTGGAGCTGGGCCTAAGCTGAATCCCAGTTCTGTCACTGACATCTGGATGATCTGAACCTTGTCGGGCCTCAGTTTCATCATTTATAAACCTGTCAAATTATACCTACCAATGATAAAGATTAGAGCTAAGTGCTTAGAACAATGCCTGATCTTGAGTAGGTACTCAAGAAATGGCAGCTCCTGTCAGCATATCACATCCGGCTCCATCAGGGCCTAGAGGACCAAGCAAGGTCCTTTAGATGGACATTCAAGGCCTCTGTACTAGTTACTGCCCAACATTCCCCTACAGAAACCCCTAATTCTAGTAATCTGCAGCCCCCTTTTGTCATACTGTTAGTTCCCTCTAGCCTGGAATATTCTTGTTCCTCCTCTTCACTTGTTTAAAACATACCCTTCTGAAAGCACATGGGGGTTGGGGCCAGGGAGACTTATGCTGAAATTCTAGATTCACCGTTTGCTAGATGAGTCTCAGTTTCCTTATTTGTGCCACAGTTGGAGTTGTGGTAGGGATATGAAGTGTCGAGTGCTTGTCACGTTAGGCGCCCCCTGGGATGTCCTCTGTCCTCTCCTAACTGTGACCAGCCGAGGGAGTATGCCCTATTCGTCAGACCCTGCAGCCCTCCTTTCGTTTGGCCCTGTCCTCTCTGCTCGGAAGCCACGCTCTTCAGGGCACAGCAGCAAGATTTTCTGTTGAAATCTGGCTAGTTTAACATTTTAATATACCCCGAAATCATCAGTTTTAGAATTCTTATTCTGGTCTGCCTGAAATTTTTGGTTTTGTGGGGGAGAAAATGAATTTTTCCTCTTAAACCTTCAAAATACTCCCCTCTCCTAAGGTTAAGGCCAACTAGGCCTTGTCCTCTAGGCTGGAGAAGTGAGTTTCATGGTGACCATAATCTTGAGTTATAAATGGTGAGTGTTTATTCTCCTTAGGAATAGAAACACAGGCCAACGTTTTGACTTTATAACACCTGCCTCCACCATCTGTTTGGAGCCTGTGTGTGCAGACGCAGGGGCCGGCTGCGCTGGTGCCGTCAGGAGGTGGAGGAGCGGGCAAGGACTGTCTCTCAGAGTCCTGTGGCAGGTCAGTGGGCTCAGCGATGCTCAGGGCAGGGTCTCTGACCCTCACGCCCACCAGGAACAGCTGGCAACCCACGAGCCCTGCCCTTTCTCCTCACATAGCCCGCTTCCTCACTCTGAGAGTTCTCTTATTTTTCTGCTGTTTAATTTTTTTCCTGTCTCAAAATACCTGCTTATGGGGACTCCCCAGGGGCTTTTAACCACACCCTCCCAGCCTGGGCAGAGTGGACACAACCACACACTAGGGTGTCTGCCGAGGAGGTGAGCACTGGGCAGATCGAGTCGGTACTTGTTTTCATTTCCTTATCTGGTTGCTTTTCTCCACCTCTGTCTCCTCAGAGAAATCAGTGACTCTCAACAAATTCTAGGAGTTTGTTAAGAGAGGAGTTGAGTCAATCAGAGTCTCTCAGAAAAAGTGTCCTAGAATCGCTTCTTCAGACCACACGCATTTTGAGGGCAGGGACAACGTCACACTCAGCGTGTGTCCCTGGGACCCAGCCCATTTCTGGGTACATGATAGGCATTATGGCAAAAAATGGCTTCTCTCCTTAAAATGGAGCCCAGACTGTCCACAGTTTAGCTGGACACTTGCACATCCGACCTAGTCTTTGTGGTTCTCTTGTTCCAATGACTCCCAACTCCAAGTGGCTCCCGAGTGGCTTATCTCCCCTTGGCTCCCCTTGGCATAAACAAGGCAAGTGGAGCCAGCACAAGTCCTTTTAAGACACTGAGAGAGAACAGAGGAGGAGACCCTGACGATGAGCACTCCCTGGAACTCACGTTCTGCCTCTGCCTTAGCGGACGTGCTCCCAGGGCTGGCTGCCCTTCCCCCAGGGTCAACCCCAGGAAGGCCCTCACCTGCCAGTTGGGACCCTGAACCCACCTTGAGGGAACGGGTGAGCTATGGCACTCATGTGGATGCCAGACTGCCATTCTGTTGCAGCCGCCTGCTACTATGGCTGTGACTGGGGGCCTGCCAGTTCAACTGGCAAATTACTACCCTGACACCCCCTGCTGGGCATCCAACTCCCCTCCCAACATAGCCCCCCCAGGCCTTCCTGCCTTCTCCTCTGTTTCCATAAACATGCCCCACAGAGCAACTAAGCCAAACTCCTCAAGAAGCTCAAGTAATAAAGTTAAGTAATAAAATAAATAAAATAAAAAATAATAAAATAAAGTAATAAAACCAAAGCAATAAAAGAAAAGCTGAGCTGTCTTCCTCAAGTGTCTCTGACACCCACACTCAAGGCTTGTCTCCCACTGTCCTGTACTCCTGCATTTCTCTCCACCTCCCCCTCCTCCTCCCCGCTCAGGTCCCTGGCTGAAACTCCATCCATTTGATGAGCTCATCTAAAATTCTGACTGGGGGGCAGTCTCCTGACCCACAGGCTGCTGCTCTCATCTCTGCTGCTACCCAGGAAAGGAGACCGGGAGGTCCCCACTTTACAGTGAACTCGGTGGAGTTGAGACATTTGCTGATGACCGCAGAGCTGGTGAGTACAGAGCTGGGCTGGGACCCAAGGCACCCAGAGACTTTTCACAGTGGCCTTAGTGCCACCGCCAGGGGGAAAGTTTCCTGGGATCCCACAACCTCACTTTGCAGCTCTGCTCCCTGGCACCACCACTCTTCCTACAGCTACCACTTCTGCACACCCACTGTGCTCTGCAGCTATTACACCATCCGATTCTCCCAGTATTCGGAGGCGCGAGAGCCCATCTCCACTCTGCAGAGGAGGAAACTGAGGCTCAGTAAGTAACTTGCCTCAAATCACAAAGTGAGTGGGGGCAGAGGGGGATGAGCTTCAAACTCTGGCCTGCTTTACTCCTAAACCCTTCCTCTTAACCATTGTGCTTCCTACTCCAAATCAAATGAAAGATCCACACGGGCAGAAACTGTATCTTGCCCATTTGCAGCGCCCCGTGCAGTGCAGAGGATGGATCCTGCACACAGGAATCATCTAGGAAACCAGTCTTGACCACAGAGCATTTTTCAACCACTCCGTCTTCTGGAGTTCCACCCACTCTCTTCCTTTTGGTCCTGGGCTATGTGACCCCCTTCCTGCTGGTCTCTGCTGGCACAGCGTCCTTCCTGAAGCTCCTCCCTCGCCTGGCTTCCTCCATTCTCCTCACTCCTGCCTCGGCTACCAACCCTCTCTCCTCTGCTTGTTCCTCCTCTATTCTTGCTCACTCAGCTCCAGGTTCTGTTCTTGGCTTCTTTTCTCTGCTTTCTGCAGGCTCTCTCTTGGCAGGACCATCTCCACCCAGGATTTCAACTATCACTTGTATGTGAGGACACCACTGTCTACATTTTCCACCTTCATCCTTCTTCCAGGTTCCAGGCCTGCATTTCCCTTGCTTGCTTGGCAGCTGCAGTCCAGTGCCCACAGGTACCTCAAAGTCATCATACCTACAGAAGGCCCTCCCTTTACGAAGTCTTCAGATATGGCCCTGCTTTTCTCTATTACAGTATCCCCTTAATGTTCCTTCTAGCCTCTTTCACACTCTGTAATTACTTTGTCAGTAGTTTATCGCTCTCTTGTCTGCCTCCTTGGAATGTAAGCTCCATGAGGGCCAGAACCCTGCCTGTCTTATCTACCTCTATCTTCAGGATCTAGCACATGCCTGGCACACAGTAGGCACTCAATAAGTGTTTGCTGAATGAATTAAGAAATGGTTAAAACTGAAGTCAACATATTTTCCCCCAACTAGGTACACCCGTTCCCTCTCCTCTTGCGTTGTTACCACTACCTTCCCCCCGTCTTCCATCTTAATATCATGGTCAACTTCAGCTCCTTCTATTTTGCCCACGTCATTCGTTCCCAAATCTTTCCTAGAATCTTTGGCACTCAAGTCTTCCTTTCGTGGCCTTTGGCTCACATGTACTTGGATGATGACAGGGCCTGCCTTCTTCACAGACCAGTTCCTCCTTGCTCCAGGGTCCCTTCTCTTCCTGGGATGTGGCTCATTCCTCCCGGAGCTCTTTGTGATATTTCCCCAGTGAGAAGTCTCTATTATTTGAAAAATAAAATCCAAACTTTCACTCTGACTTTCAATATCTTTGACAATTTGATCTCAACCTACTTTTCAAGCTTTATTTCCCATTCATTTCCTACCATACCCTGCATTCAGGAAAAGTCAGATTAGCCAGGAAGCATACAAATGCTGAGGACTCCCCTACCTTCCCGTTTCTAGAAACTCAATGAAGAAGCATTAGTCAAATGCCTCCCACACAGTAGGTACCGGGTGCTGGGCAAACACAGATAACTGCCATGGGGCTGGAGTGGGGAGGTGAGTTCACAAGCCAGCTCCCAGAACCTCTCACTCTCAATTAGTCTGTCTCTCAAGCAGAACACCTTGATGGCTCCCTTGGGCATGGGAGGGCAGGCCTGCTTCTTCCCTGGCCCAGCTGCGCTGGAATAGAGTAGGAAAGGGCTGAACGGCTTCGCATAAAGGTGACAAGACCTGGTGGAGGGAGCTGGCTAGGTGCCAGGGAGAGAGAAGCTCGATCTCTCTCCTGAGGGGACCAGTGCTCTACAGGGAATAAATACGAGGCACTTCAAAGAATGGGCCTGTCCAATATGCGATTTTAAACTGGTTTATTCACTAAGATATAACCTCTCAACCAAACCCTTAAAATTACAGAACATCTTACTTGCTATGTGATGAGGAAAATGGACGATGCAGGAGATACAGAGCAAGGACGGAGAGTTTAGCAGAAGCAGGAGATTCCCTGAAGCCAAGTAATCCACAGAAATATTGGAAGGGACACTGGGTTGTCCTCAGTATGTGGAGACAGGAATTCAAGGAGCTTTTTTTAAAAAAAAAATTTTTTAAACATAGTGTCCCGAGTAGGCTCAAGGGCCTGGAAGCATCCATGTGGCTGAGACTTTGGTTACAGAAACAAACCACGGTACCCTTAGCTGCACACAGAGCAGTAGAGGAGATAGGCACAGAAGCCAGTAACTGCATTCAGCGTGATGAGAACACTGACGGGGCTGTTATTAGGGCTCGTGGAGGACAAAAGGGAGGAGAGGTAGGTACCCACTCTTTCACGGGACAGACACGGCTCTGCAGAAGAGAGGGTGTCTGGGTGAGTCCTGAGAATCCTGGAAACCTTCTCAAGCCAGGGTGGGAAGCACAAGCCATTCCTTCTTCCCAGAATGTCCCTCTCTGTATCTGGACCTACCAACATTGTACCTATCCCTCAAGAGCCACCTCCTCCAGAGCATGCTGATCCTAAGCAATACAGTCTTCCTTTGAACTCAGGCAGCTCTATGCTCATCTCACTGGCATGGCTCTGTTCCCTGCAGCCTTGATGTGCAGATGTTCTGTATTTACAGCATCTTCCCAACAGTAAAGGAATTCTGTCGTTTTCATTATCCACCCCATTCCCAGCTTAGTACATATTTTGCCTACAGTGAGTGCTCAAGATACGTTTCTATAAGAGTGACCAAATTCCTTGTTTTAAGCTCCTTCCCTTGATTTGATGAGAATAGGCCTGGGGTTCTGTAATTTGGGCAATGGTTCACTGTATCCTCTTTTCAGGGTTTTCCCACTATTATTCTTTAGAAGTGACAATATAAGCAGGGTGGTTATTCTGTGTGGAAAAGTATCAGAGGAAGTTATCTTGGATGGAATTTCACATCTCTAATATATCTGCATATTTTAGGACCTACATTGATCTGAAGCAAACCTTTCTCTCCAATGCCTTGCTTTCTGAGCTGCTTACTTATTTGAAGCTGCCTCTGGAGCTGCATTCAGTAATGCAGGAGGTTCTAAGGGTTATTTTTACATGCCGGTTGAGGGCGCTCCATAAAGCGTGGGTTAATTTCACAACTAGCAACACAATGTTACTGAATTTCTGGGAGAAATACATAGAAAATGTAATACATAGAAATACATACCAAACCCTTATTCCTTGCTACTATAGTAAGGAATAGTTTTGAACAGAGGTTAACAATATACAATTAAATTTTCCTCTACACAAGGAGAAGTATGACTCTTGCCTCCTCAATAAAAATGCAAAGCTGTTTTGTATAGAGACTTGTCAGATCTGTTAGTTTCATAATACTTTAATTCATAGTTAGTCTAGCTAATTACCACTCCCAAATAATGAAACATTGTAATTATTAACAATTTTAAGTAAAATTATTTTTTGCAAAATAGCTGTGTTTTATTGGTAAAAATATTGCAGCAATCACTGGCCTGCTGCCTCCCTGTTTAGCTTTTCTGCTGTCACAGAGGCCGTGTTGATAAAGGATCTAAAACAACAGGCTTCTCCTTAGAGCTCCTCTTTGAATTTACTGCTCAAAATTTCCAGATATAATGTCTGTAAAGGCAACACTCTATAGAATAAGAAACAAAAAGAATATGAGCTTATTAAGGCAACCTTTTAAAATATACGAATGTAATTATAATTCTTATTTTTAAAAAAGTGTTAATTTATAATACTGTCTACAAAATACTATTCGCATGCTCTGTTTTAGATTATGCTAAAAATCACTTGCTATAAGGTTGGGTTTCACTGGTGTGGGAGATGTGCGTTAACTCTTTCTAGCCAGTAGGCTCCTGTTTTAGAATCATATTGCGATGCACTCTTGGGAAGTAACCCTTAAGAAGTGAGCCTATTGCTCTGTGGGGTTTTATATAGCCTTGCTATGACTCACCTCAAACCATGTTTCAAGTATGCGTCATTCGCTCTTCTTAACAGATGGGAAAACTCAGTCTCAGAAGTCAACCCAGGAGTCAGAATATCTGATAATTTCTCAATCTCTAAATTTAACACATTACACTGATGTCAACAACATTAAAAAGGTTTCTAACATTGTACAACTAGCCTGTTTCAGAGCACACTTAATAATACATTTTAATTCCTAATAATATATCCATTAAACTAAGATTCCTCGAGGAACAGAAATCCTCTATTACTACACCTTGTAACATCAAAGCATGTTACACAAGGTACAAACGCAATAGATCCAAATGTTCTCGCCCTAATTACTACATCTTTCTGTGTAGGCCAAAGGGCACTTTTTCCTTTTGCCACATTCCAACTCATTCTCAAACAAAAGGCCCGTTACCCCAGGTTATTCTTTCCAAACCATCTCTTCTTTATTTTTGAAAAAAAGTTTATTGCATCCTTCTCTAATAAAAACATTTTTACGTGCTTCAAAGATATTCCTTAGATATATGGTCCTAGTTGCTCTTTAACAAAATAGTTCTGTCTTGTTTCTTTATGTGAGTTATCAGTTCCTGGTTTCGTAGAGTTTTCCAAATTCATCTTTGAGAGAGCTGTAAAAAGAACAAAATGGAACTTTCCAGCATGTCTCCTGGTCAGTGAATCTGTACTTCACTTTCTGAAAAAAGTCGTAAGTACCTACCTAGCTGTCTGACTTTGGACAAGCGACAGCTTCTGTGGGTTTCAGTGTCTCCAGCTGGGAAGTGGCAGAACTGGATGCAATGGCTGAGGCTCTCTCAGCTCTACAGCTCTGAGACTGCAGCCTTTTCCTTTCCTCATCTCAGTTCACGGCGACTGGTGTCAACAATGTCAACAACTGCACTTGCAGCACAAAGAGTTTCAATCGTCAAGGCAGCTGTGAGCCTCAAAAAGACTGAAAAGATTAGCTTCTGCACATGGCTCTAACAGCTCTCTCCTGACAGCATTCTTAAGGATCACACTCCATGCCAAGAATAAAACCACCAGTAATTATACGTTAATTTCCTTCTTTAAGAATGAGATGAGGCTCCTTTAAGTGTTGCAACACTTCCAGTGTCCCATCAGATGGCTTTTCACAGTGGCACCTACCTAAGAATATGTGAGACATGCAGCAGTCCATTAGTCACCAGGCAGAACCAGAAATCCTCCATGGAGGCCCCTATCAATGCTTATTTCCCTTTAATTACCAAGTAGGATAAAACACAAGTACAGAGGGGAAAACCTCTCAACTCTTACTGCCTTTTGACTGAATGTTTTAAAGAACTATGACAGTCTTGTTAGATTTAAAAAAATGAACAAAGGAAACAGAAATATACCCAGTGACCCCGCCATGCCCCTCTGGAGAAGCAGGTTCAGCTCAACTGCCTGCGACAGAACCAGATCAACAGTGCAGACCGGTGAGTGGCTTTCCTGGACCCTTCATGAGAGGAAAACTAGGTTTGGCACTCCACAGATACACGTTCCCCTTTGAGTACCTTATCTAAGTAATTATGGCCATGCTGGGTTTCACCACCATTAACAGTGCACACACTCTCCTTAGATTTAATCAGGCAGGGAGCCACTTTGGGGCTGACGGCCTTGTGCCTGCTGTGGCATGTAGGCAGCAAGCCACACTCATCCCCATGGCTTGTTCTTACCAGGTCTTAGCTCACACCTGTCATGCAGGTTAGGAACACTCAGTGATGAGTTCAAAGAGTCAGGCTGATCTAAGGGAAGAGTCTGGAGTGAATCGCTAAAACCCAGTGCAGTTTTCTCATGTGCTGTCCTATGTACGCACATAATCATTGATTTGCATCTCTGGTCTTTCCAGGCAAGGGACAGAGAAGGCAAGAAGACATTCTCTTGGAACTCCCTTTTAGATGTTCTATGTGCCTCAATTTCTGGGTCCTGTACCACCAAGGCTCCAACTATGCTGTGTGTACAACCTTCTCTAAGTAAAAGAGCAGTGTGGTTGTCTGATCAGGGCTTAGAACACACTTTGCTCTCCTGCCCAGGAGATCTGAAGCCTTGTTACTTGTTACCCCTCTCCCACCTCTGACCTTAGAGAAAGTGGATGCAGATGTGGGCCTTTAGTTAGTGTTATACAGGTGTGACTGTTCAGTCTTTAATGTTTCCGGAATGATCTCTCTGCTCCCACTTGTTCGTGTTTAGATGGAAGCATGATCTCTACCTCACCGAGCTGCAAGGAGGATGAAATGAGATAATATATATATGAAACCTGTAGGCCTGGGCACTTCATAATGACAGTATTCATTCTTCCTTCTTGTCCTAAACACATCACTGTGCAAATGCCTTTATTAAAAACATGTATTAGTGAAAAAAACCCATGAACTTTAACATCACATGCTCAACTAGCTGTCTTCTGCACTGCAGATGCTGGGAACCAAAAGCTCCTTGTTTGACATTCTCTTTATTGACAGTGATACAGAGCTCAGAAATGTTAATCTGAGCATTGTCTTCGCAGAACTGGCAGATCTGAGATAAGCAGAAAGCTTCCTAAGAAGATTATCCTTAAGAAACTGGATTATTATCTTTGTGTCCAGCTCAGACACTGTTTAAGGCCTCCTCTGTCTATACTCTGCTGTCTGTCCTTCCTCTGCTTGTTGGATGTGCACAGGCTGCTACACACACATGCACACACACGGGTGCTGCCTTGGCCTTCTTCCTACCTTTGTCAGGTTATCCATTTCTGTTTAGGCTTCCCTCTTGATCTCTCAGGGTTGCTTGATTTTCATTTTAGCCCTCCAGTCCACTTGTGGTCATTCAGATCACCAACCCACTGGATTCTTGGCTTTACTGCCTCTTCCCTTGCCTTGTGCCACTCATGGCAGTCTCCCGTGGGTTCTAATGGTGGGTAGACATGCTTTCCTCCTCTGACTCTCATGCCTCTCATGGCACTCACCTAGTGTCACTTCTCATCTATGCTCTTGGCTCATTTGTATAATTTGTCTTACTGTTCAAATTGGACAGTAAGCTGCTCTAAGAAAAGGACTGAATTTTAATTTTTTTCTGTGATCAAAGATGGTGCTGTGCTTATAATGGGCCTTCAAAAACAAGTGCAAAAGACATAAATGAATGGAAAGACATTCCATGTTCATGGACTGGAAGACTTAAAATTGTTAAGATGACAATACTACCCAAAGAGATCGACACATTCAATGCAATCCCTAGTAAAATCCCAATGATGTTTTTTACAGAAACAGAAATCCATCCTAAAATTCACATGGAATCTCAAGGAACCAAGAATAGAGAGAAGAATCTTAAAAAAGAAGAACAAAATTGGAGGTCTCACACTTCCAGATTTCAAAACTTATTACTAAGCTATGGTAATCAAAGCACTGTGGTATCGGCATAAAGCCAGATGAATAGACCAATGACATAGAACAGAGATTTCAGAAATAAACCCTCACGTACATGGTCAAATGATTTCCAACGAGGGTACCAAGATCACTTAATGGGGAAAGGACAGTCTTTTAAACAAATGATGCTGGGAAAGCTGGATATCCACATGCAAAAGATTGAAGTTGCACCCTTACCTTACATCATAGACAAAAATCAACTCAAAATAGATCAAAGACCTAAACTTAAGAGCCAAAATTATAAAACAATTAGAAGAAAACATGGGTGAAAAGTCTTATGATATTGGATCTGGCAATGATTTCTTGAGTATGACACCAAGAGCACAGGCAATAAAAGTAAAAACAGATAAACTGGATTACATCAAAATTAAAAACTTTTGTGCATCAAAGGACACAATGAAGGATAAAAAGGCAACCTACAGAATGGGAGAAAATATTTGCAAATCATATATCTGATAAGGGGTTAATATCCAGACTTTATAAAGAACTCCTACAACTCAATAACAACAAAAGAAACCACTCAATTAAAAAATAGGCAAAGGACTTGAATAGACATTTCTTCAAAGAGGATAGACAAATGGCCAACAAGCACAGGAAAAGATGCTCAACATTGTTAATCATTAGGGACATGCAAATCAAAATCACAATGAGATGCTATCTCATACCCATTAGGATGGCTACGATAAAAAAACAGAAAATAACAAGTGTCAGGGAGGATGCGGAGGAACTGGAATTCTTGTGCACTTTTGGTAGGAATGTAAAATGGTGCAGCCATTGTGGAAAACAGTATGGAGCTTCCTCAAAAAATTTAAAATAGAATTAATATATGATCTAGCAATTCTACCTCTGAGTATATATCAAAAAAAAATTGAAAGCAAGATCTCCAAGAGATATCTGTAAATGGATGTGCATAGCAGCAATATTCACAACAGCCAAAAAGGCAGACACAAGCTTCGGGTCCATCAACAGATGAATGGATAACCAAATGTGGTATATACATACAATGGAATATTATTCAGCTTTAAAAAGGGAGGGAATTCTGACACATGCTACCACGTGGATGAAGCTGAAGGACATTATGCTCAGTGAAATAAGCCAGCCACAAAAGGATAAATATTACATGGTTCTGCTTATCTGAGGTCCCTAGAGGAGTCAGATTCACAGAGACAGAAAGCAGAATGGTGTTTGCCAGGGGCTGGGGGAGGGAGGAGCAGGGAATTATTGTTTAATGGGGACAGAGTCTCAGCTGGGAGAGATGAAAGAGTTCTGGAGACGGACGGTGATGACGGTTTCACAACAAAGTGAGAGTACTTACCGGCGCTGAACTGTGTGCTTGAATATGGTTAACACGGTAAATTTCATGTTACGTATATTTTACCACAATAAAAAATCAATACTTAAAAATAAAGAAATAAAATCATTACTATACTGAATCACTAACTCTCCCTATCTTTCAAAAAGTGTCACGCTAGTGTTCCTCCTTTAGGTGGTATCTGAGGCTTAATTTTTGTATCATTAGCACCCAGCAGAGTGCTGGTTATATCATGGAAACTCAATACGCAGAATTTTTTAAAAAATGCAGGATGAATACAGGGATTCTGATTATTCTTTTCCTAAATTTCTAAGGCTATTCATTCAACCATTTCATGTTCAACTGACATACATATATATACACAGACACACTTCTTTTTTTTAAGTGAAGCATTTTTGTATTTATGTAAAATATTTACATTAGGTTTTTTCTTTTTAGGTTGAAAGCCTTTAACATTTTTAACACAAAACTAGAAAGAAGAGTATAGTGAATGTCTGTGTATATCACCCAGAATCGACAATTCAGAGCTTTTTATTTGGCCGTGGTATATGCTATTATGGTCAATGATAATTTCTCAGAGTCAGGGTCACATCCTTATGTCAAGTACACCGCAATGCCCAGTGTACACGAGGAGACTGAGACAAAGGAGTTAAGTCACCGGACCAAGGTCACACAGATGGTAAGTAGCGGAGCTGGCACTTGGACCCAGGACATCTGTCTCCAAAACCCCAGCTATATGGCAATATCTGCCAAATCCATTAGGTTGAGTCTCCTCTTTTTTTCACTTATTTATGCAAGATAATTATCTTAACTATTAAGATTAATTTTCCAACATGACTTGGCCAATTTTTCAGATAAGGTTAATTAAAATTTTCTTAAAAAGAAAACACATGCTTTACAAGTTGGTGTTCTCCTATCATTGGTGTTTGAGCTTTGGAGAGGCCCTCACTACTGTCTCTGAACACTCAGTTTTGCTTCTGGAGCACTGCTATTTGAAGCATGTGCTGAGGCATGTGGGGTCGATGGCAACAGGGCCTCACAGCTGTGCATTTCAGAAGAGACAGTTACCACCTCCAGTCAGTTACAACTTAAGTTGCTAAATTAGACCAAGATTTATCCTTTTTTGTTAACTAGGAAACAATTTATTCATTATAGAAAAATGTTTTTTGCCCTACTCTTTTCTTTTACTCTGTTCCCCAGGCATATTTACAACCACGAATCACAAATTCAGGCTCAAATGAGGTCACATCTGCAAAGAACTCTGTACACAGTGAGTCAGCACATCTGGTAAGGTAGACTGATTTGTTAGAAAACATAGTTTATGCTCTCCAATCTGATTTGGCTCCTGCCCGCACACTGTGGCTCTTTCCCTGCAAACAACTGAAATACTACCAAGCACAGGACTGAAGGTGTGTGATGAACAGGACACCGTGTTGGGGAAGTGCTGAGAGCTCCTTCAAGCGGTCCCTTGTCAGGAAACAATCTTTACAATAATGTTCACAAGGCACAAGGAAAGACTGAAGTCTGGCCTCCCAGAGGACCATGCTGGAGGCTTCCTCTGGGGAAACAGGTATGGTCTGCAGTCCTGGGCCCATGGGGTAACACGTCTCACTCTACTCAGCACCCCGTCTCACTGAAGTCAAACTTACATTCTGCACCAGGCTGAGTGCAGAGAAGAAACTTGTTTGGGGGGGGTGAAAAACTCTGAGACATTATAGGGCCATTCATCCTGACACTGCCAGAGACTCCAATGATTACAAATGCTGAATTAATACTTTCATCCAACGGATCTGAGTCACAGCATGATGGTGGACACAGCAGGCACGGGCTCCTCCGTCGTGGAGTGTGAGAGCTGTTCCAGCCTGCACGGAGTGGCCACTTGAGTCTGAGCCCCTCATCTACCCAAACAGGTCCTGGTAAAGCGGCTCATCAACGGTGACATGAATCATCCAGCCATACGGCTCCTTCAGTGAAGGGGACACTTGAGAGGGTTTGCTTTGCCACAAGAGGGGCATCAGCTCCCTGGGAACCTAGTTCTCTTGGCTGACTCGTGGACATCAGACCAGGATGCCACTAGATTCTTGATGAGCATGAAGGCTGGATGATGGCATAGTGAAGTCTCTGCCTCATGGACGCTTTCTCAGATAGAGCTGAGAGTGAGGTGTGAAGGGAGACAGAGCCAGGACGGAGCCTGTCTGGCACAGGTGTGCAGACACAGTCCATTAGGCGCTGTGTGGAAGCTGCACTTAGGCAGGCGCTGAAATGAGAGAGGCTAAGCTTGAAGATGCTGGTCGAGTCTCAATATGACAGCTACCTCACGGATCATAAAAACCAGATGAGCCAGCAGATAACCGCTATATGGTAACTCATGTCACAATTAAAATGTCAGTTTTCTGTATTATTTTACAACATTGACTAGCTTAGGAATGCTTTCAAGCAGGACACTGATACCCTCCATTGTTAAAAAGAGACCTAGGCATTTATTAACTAGTATTCACACGGCTCTTTTACTACCTGAGTTTGTGAAGCGAGACCAGATTTCCTGTCCTGAGGATTCCTTCAGGAGCAGCAACCATCTAGATGCTGTAAAATGTTTCCATCAAAAGTGACAGTTGAGGGCAGGCACCCTACACTCACTCGTTCCTATCCAACTCACTTTCTCTCTCTCGAGAGTTGAGTAAAATTCTCTTTCATTAATTTTATTTACTCCTTAAAAAGATCCTTGTAACAAAGACCCACATAAAAGCAAAAAACCCACATAACAATTATAATTAAAATCCCTCCCGCTCTGCCTTTTTTAAAGTCCGAGGTGAGCTCTGTGGCAGTGCCATGCTGGCCTGGGGCCAGGAAGCCAGACATCTCTCGTTAGTTCTGCTTTGCACAGTGCTGGGGTCCAACGTTTCTGGAGAATTCTGATGGGATAACTGAGAGATGGGATTTTGAAGGGTATGTGTTTGCAAGTAGATACCAAACGATGATCTAGAAAATGTGTCCCTGAATTCTAAACTGAAAGATATTATTTTGAGGGTGTCTTCTTTTCAATTCGGGTGGTCCATCATGAACTGACTTTATAAATATTGCTATCCTGCACATTGAAGGTGTACATGGGGCTATCTCTTTATGGAGCTATAGGGGAAAACATCAATTATTATCCAGTAGTTGCTTCTCTAATGAGCACACTCCAACTTGTTCATTATTTCAAAGCTGAAGACACAATTTGTGAAATTTCATTTTATTTACAGCTTTTCCACCTGGAGTCCACTGAAGAATGTAGAGTGTAGTCGTGCTGACTGCCAGGCGTGCACACTCCCACCCCCAGCAGACCGAGAGATGTCACCACCTTGTGTGAAAGTGGGAGCTCATCATAGGCATCATGAGGCGGGTGGAAGCCTTGCTCTCCATTTTTATCCAATAATTCCTCTACTCTGTGATATTCTCAATCACATCAAGTCTACTGATCATGAAGAAAAAAGCAATTTCTTCAAATGATAAATTCTTTTTTAAAAGAATAAGAGAGCAAGATTGACAAATCAACAAATAAGTTCATAATTCTTACTCTCAAAACCATAGAATCCAGAATATTTAAAGCACCCGAGAGATTATTTAGCTAAACAGTCTTCTTACAGACTGGGGACTGAGACACCAGCCCTAGGGAGGTCAAAGTCTTGACTGAAGTCATCTTGGCAGCATCTTGAGGTTGTCACCCCAGGCAAACCCGTTGTTAAAAATATCCAAGGAACAAGGAAGGTGAGTGTAACTAGGGTTTGTTCAGAGAAGAGAACTTTGGTCGGGGGTGGGGGAGGCCTGAGAGTTGTCCTCTAATAGCAGAAAGACTCGCACAGGTGAGGGATTCGAATTGTTTGGCATAGATAAATGTGGAAGTTACATGGAGGCAGGTTTAAGTTTAACAGAAAAGAAAAATAGCTTTCTAATAACAACTTTCTGACAGTGGAATGGGCTGCATCGTGAGCTAGTGACCAACTCTTCAGCACTGGGGCAAATCCGACCCTGCCTGGGCTCTGTGGTAAGATGTGAGGGTTTGTGCATTGGGCAGAGGCTGGAAAATCCCACTGCTGGGTTGGGTAGGAACATGGGAGATTGCTTGCTGAGAGTACCTTTGGGGCAGACTTTCTTTTTCTTCTTCACAACTTCATTGTTGCATGTTTTACGTATCACATAATTCACTCATTTCAATTGTATGATTCAATGATCTTTAGTTACTCTACCAAGTTGTGCAACCATCACCACATATTTTCAGCCCAGTAAGATCCCATGGGGACAGCTGTTTTAACTGAAGCATGTCCCTCCAGCCAAGGTACTCTAGTGAGGGCTAGTCTCACGCACACCAAATCACAACAGTCTCTGCGTCACAGCGGAGCACCTCGCTCTGGGCGGATGAGAAGCTGCACCAAAGAACAAGGGCCATAAGGAAGGAGCTGGATGGAGAGGAAGAGACTGACAGGCAGGAGACAGAAAGTCCACGGATGAACCAAAGAGCTAGTGTCATCGAGCTGGCAAGAAGAGTACATTCTTTTTTCATGGGTCCTCCTCAACCCCATGTAAGGGCCTAGTTATAATAAATCTGGTTCAGGTAGTGGATACTTTCACTCTGACAGTTTGCCATCGTAAACTTTAGAGGGCCTTTAAGAATACTCAATCACTTGAAAAAAGACTTTGTTATTGAGGACACCAAAGCTAGCTGCTAGCAAAAAGATGATCATACCTGTAATGTCCATTTAAAAAAAAATAGTAACATCCATTTTAAACCTACTTTATTTCCATAACAAGTTAACATACATTCACCAGAAAAAGGGAGTCCTCTTTAAACTCAGGCTCCCTGTGGTGCACCCCAAAGTGCGGCACCACAGCCTAGACGCGGACGCTCTCTGAGAGCAGTTTGCTTGGCCCCATGCCTTAAATGTGTGTCACGTTGCTGCCCCATCCCAAAGAAGCTGCTTGTGTTCTTAAAGTAGGCACTTAAGTAGCACCTTGAAGAAAATGACATGCACGCTAGTTTATGTACACGCTCACACTTCCTTGCTTAAGCGTGTCTGGAAAGCCCCTGCTAAGTGTATCTGGGGCAATCATGGGAAGGGCAAGGTAAAGCCACCAATCCACATGCCAATTAACACTCAAGGGGCCTTCGTGGGACTAGAATAATCTTTTTAAGGTAAAGCCTAGGACTTCAGCTACAGGAATTTGAAAATCGTTTTTTTTTTTTTTTTGAGGAAAATTAGCCCAGAGCTAACTACCGCCAGTCCTCCTCTTTTTTGCTGAGGAAGCCTGGCCCTGAGCTAACATCCGTGCCCATCTTCCTCTACTTTATACATGGGATGCCTACCACAGCATGGCGTGTCAAGCGGTGCCATGTCCGCACCCGGGATCCGAACTGGCGAACCCCGCGCCGCCGAGAAGTGGAACGTGAGAATTTAACCGCTGCGCCACTGGGCTGGCCCCATGAAAATCTTAATTGAGAGTTAATTCTTCATGCAAAAGTTTGAAGAGTGAGACTCCTAGAGTCTTTAGGCTTATAGCACCCAACATCCAAAAGAAACTAAAACAACACAAACTGCCCAGAAAAACTAAGAAAGCCATTTCAGCTTTCTGAAACTTTGAAAATACTGCAGACATAGCATGTACTTCTCCAGAAAGGCTGAGGAGGTAAAGAACATAAGGCGGTCATGAGCCTCACTTCTAAGAGAAGAAAAGGAAGACGTATGTTAATACGCAAACTGTGCAGGCATTACTCCCTTTTATTGGACTCAGCAGGCACAGTGTGAACACTGCTCACTTCTTCGATCCACTGGGTAAGAGCCATATCTCTAACAAGACTAGAAACAGATTCTTTCTCTTCTGATTATTAGCTGCCTAGTTCCTGAATGTAACTCCCTATTTGCTTTGTGAGATACAGGCAATACATTATAGAAGACGGTGGCAAAGCTAAAATCCAAATCCCGCTATACAGGCTTTTTAAACCACACAACCACAGAAGAGGGGTGGCAAAGAGTATTCATGCACAGCACCTGGCACCTTTCAGAGAGCTGCTGGAAGACCAGTATACTAGGAACTCTCCTTTTCAGCATCGTTCAATGGATTTATAAATAAGTCAGTGCTGGTCACACCACATGGCCTCCATTTTCTCCTATCTTGCCCTTGAGATACGAACTGAGGAGACCGCAAGTCCCAGTGAACATTTTTCAGTCTATATGTGAGCAGTGCCACATAAAAGAGGAAAGTAATTACAACAAGCACCATTTGCAGCAAATACCATGATGCAGTCCTCAGCTTCTGGAAAATTGCTAGGGAGCCAACGTTTGGGCACAGGACTCCTTGACATCTTTTTCAAATTATAAATCCATTTGGGCTAAACTCTCATGGGTCATGCCTTAGATCCCCGAGTGGACTGCACAGCAGGTGCTATTAGAACCTAATCATAGTCAGTGAGTGATGGCCCAGGAACCTGGGAAGGTCCTAATAATCCACAAGGACTATCATCAGAATACTTAAACACTTACCCAACTTTGCATCTTCAAAGCACTTTACAAACATTAATTAATTAATATACACTACACCCCTGTGATGTAGTTAAGTATTATTATCTCCATTTGACATACAAGGAAACAGACAGGTTAAGCGGCTTGCTTGAGGCCACACAACAAGCCCAGAGTGGCTCTGGGAACATAAATTAGAAGCACCTGATCCCACCTCGAACCCATGTGTGCTAGTGGCGTAGTCAGCTGCCTCACCACACTGCCTGAGCCCTGATGCTCGGCAGCAGGAGAGCGGAGAAGCGCCTCCATCCAAGGGCCTGGGCGGAAGCAGACCAGCTGCAGCTGTCAGATGAAGCAAGCCCCAGGCTGTCTGTTAGACCTTGTCCCACTCCACAAGGTCATGCCACTGCCTGATCACTTTCCAACCCTGAATAGTTAGTAAGAGTTGACCGAGAGAGAACAGCGAGTGAGAGCTATACTCCGGGGAGCCTACTGCGGGCTCCAGCTGCAGTGTGTGGAGGCAGGACCAAGCTCTGTGCTTCTGCGTTCCCTCACCACACAGGAAGTGTGCTGACATGTCCGGCCGGAGGAGAGCGCTCAGGCAGGCCAGGTAGCTGGGAAAGTCAGATGTCACAGCTAAAGGATGGGTGATTGAGGGAAGAGAAAATGAGGAAAAGAGGACACATGGGCAGGAGGAGCCCGCCATCTGAGGGTCATCAGAAACAAGAGCAGCAGCAGTAACAAAACCTATGCTGAGGAATTTGACGAGATAACTGAGGCCCAAATGAAATATGACAGCAGGAAGAACTGTGGGTGACAAACTGCCCTGGAGACCGAAGGTGCTAGGAGAGGGTAGAAGAATTAGGGGGCTGGAAGGAATATGGGCGACTGGGAAGAGGAAAGAAGGGAACCAGCACTTCTTGAGTGCCTTCTGTATACCGGGAACTTTACAATAGTCCTTTATTTAATCCTCAAACCAACTCCACCAGGTGAATATCACTTTATTTTTACCCTCATTTTAGGAAGGGGAAATTGAGGTACTGATGGTTAATTATCAGATGGAGTTAGAATTCAAAACAGGTCTGGATAATGATGAGCATCCTGCACCATCCGAGACAGGTAAGGACTCTGAGTATTTCAGTAAATGAAAGGGCAGGAGGCCTCCAGGAAGGAGCGGGAGAAGACGAAGATCTGGAAAGACAACAGTGCACGGTGCTGGGGGCTCGACTTTGAATTCTGGGCTCCTGCCGCCGGGGGTGACAGCTCCCGTCTGAGGAAGTGCGGTCGACTTAAGAACTGTCTTAGGAAGTGGGGAGGGTCCAGGAGGGAGGGAGAGGGAAGGTCTCGGCGCGTGTGTGTCTCTGCGAGGACATCCTCCGCAATTCAGTAAACCCTCTCAGCGTCGCTTGCTGGAATGTCCAAGGAGAAACAGTCAAGTGGATCATGTACGCCACATCAACTGGTTTGCTAACTTACATACGCTGTCACGAGAGCCAAGGACAAGCCTGGACTTTTTAAAAAAGGTGAATTGAAAGAAATCATCCCAACATTTGCCTGGTTATTTGATGAAAACGCAAATTTAGGGCTTACTCCTGAGGAGTATTTTGTGCTCTCTCCTGCCAAGATGCTGAGGGTAGTCAGCTGGGAGGAATGCTACTTTGGGAATGAACGGTTGTTTGTTGAATGAATGACTGAACCAGGAATCAGAAGCAAAACTTTCAGTGTACAAATCCTTGCAACAGGACTGTCAGAATGAAGAGTTTACATTTACTTATTTTAATAAAAGCTTCCTGTTCTACCCTTTTGGATATTGTAAGAGAGGTCTGACCCTTCCCTTTCAAATGTGACATTTCCTTCTACAATCTCCTTTGGGAAGATATAAAAAAATAAAATTTCTTATTTTCATAGAATGCACACCTCAAATATGGTATTTAAGGCCAGATTGTAACTTTTCTTAGCATCTTGTAGCTTTTCTAGACTGTGCATCGGAAAAGGAAAGGGCGAGAAATTCAACCTGGGCCGTCTTTGAAGTCTTTGTTAAAGTTGCTGGGAAATGATGGGGATGGAGGGCATGGAATGCTGTGCCGGGAGAACCCAGAAGTACAGTTGAGGGTGTTGGCTCAGCAAAGGTGGCCACTGCTTCCCTTTACAAACAGCCCAGCCTAAACTGTGGAACGCCTTCCACCAAAGCACCCCCAAATTGCCTCTTGTTCTGACCTGTGTAATTCAAACTCCCCAAAGTTTCCTAGAACAGTAGAAAACCAAGCTACTTTCTCCCTGCCTCCACCCATGCCTCCACCCATGCCTCCTACAGAGTTCTTTCCACAGCAGCCAGATGATGCCTTAATGAATCCAAGTCACACTTTGGCACTCTTCCTAAAGTAACGAGACTGGGGAAGCAACCCCATGGCTCCCATATACTAGAACCCTAAACTCTCACCACAGCCCTCAGTGCCTTATGTGCCTGGCCCACGGCTATTTCCCTCAACTCCTCTCCTCCTCCAGCGCTTGCTCATTCTGCGCCAGGCACACTGCCCTGCTGCTGTTCCTACAATTGGCAAAGCTACACCTGCCACAGGGGCCTTTGCACCCGTGGAACACCCCTCCTCGGAAGATCTGCGTGGCCTGCTCCTTCGCTTCCTTTATGGCTCTGCTCAAATGTCTCATTATTAGAAAGGCCTTTCTTGATCACCATTACCCTGCTTTGTTTTTCTTCATAGCACATATCTGCTCTGACATATTCATTTCTATATGGTCTGTGCTTCCCATTAGGATGTAAGCATCCTAGGAGCAGGGACTTTGTACCTCCAGGGCCTGGAGCAGCGGTGCTTGGCACACAGTAAGAATTTGTTGGATAAATGCTTAATACTTGCATGTACCACCTATTACAGGTTCTTTACAACAATTAGACTAAAAGTTGCTTACAATAAAAAAAGTAATCCAGTAAAATTTTTTACTTTGGTGATTCTTTTTATCAAATTAATTCTGAAATGTTACTCACTCTTACTCCAAAAACCCAACTTTGTATCTTATTTTTAAGATCAAGAATCTGCTCTTTGCTACTTAAATCTTGTATCAGCTTTTGGTCAAAACCAAGAAAAGTCTGGGCCGACCTGTTGGCCGTAGAAATTTCTGAATCATCTCTTTTATCCCCATGACCTCTGCCTCACCTGCCAGCTCCCCCTGAAGCCTCACTGTCCTGTGTCACCAAGAGTGATGTTGAACTGGATTCTTACAACTTTACCGTTCACTCATAGGGGAGACTCAAGGTTTCCTCCTCCAGTGGAAAGGAATCCTTTCTCCTTAGAGGGACCTTAGATGAACAAGTGTTCCATTCTGCTTAGAATTCTCACTCCACTGCGCCTGGCCACCTTTTGCATTGACCACACAGACAAGCACATAAAGCTGAAAGTGATGCTCTTTTGAGTGTGGGCCAGATGGATCAGTGACTTAACGTGCAACTCTTCCAGGACTGAAGGTTGGAGCCTCAGTAAACTATTCCCTGATCAGTTGCAATTCTGGCTTAACAATCAGGAGAAAAATGCTAATGTTTAACATTTAAGCATAATATTTAATTTGGAAAATCCTAGTATAGTAGTAAAGAGACTGCATATGTGGGTACAGATTTCTTTACCTCATTGATATTGAAGGTACAGGGCAGTAAAAACATTTTGAAGTTGAAGTTAAAATAGTCCTTACTGTAGAATTAACGTTTGACTTCAACAGTGTTCACGAGAATCACTTATTCATGACATATGTGCTGTGTAAATATATATATCCTTCTACACATACAGTTGGTGTTCCACATCTATAACTCCCTTGGATAGAGCATGATTCACGGAATTGGCAGTTGGTAGTTTATCTTTTTCCACTATATTCAAAGGTGGCTTATGCTTTTAAAGGCACAAAGTGTATAATCATGATTACATTAAAGGATTTCAATTCCATGTGCAAGAGCGGTAATGGACCAGCCTAGGAACTGAAAATGATAATGAAGTATTAATACAAAAGGGAAAGGGAGGTGGACCCATGGCTTATTAGTGCAAAGAAGATAAAAACTTAACTTAGGTTTACTTTATACATTACTTTCTCCCATTTTTCTTCTAGGGTAGGAATGAGTATCTGAAGGAGATATATATATATAGGACAGAAAGTTTTGCTGTTGTTTGCGGTGTCATGGTTTTCCTCTTTTACTGGCACCAGTGCAAAGGGCCTTCCTTCCTCTGTTCAGTGGCCATGTACTCCTGCTTTGCATTTCATCTGGAGATGTGTTCTGTCGGTGGTTACTGAGTTGAGAGTAGGGTAGCACAAAACGAAGAAGGTAATGACAGGATGATGGAGAAGGGAGAGAAGGAGATACATGTGCCTTGCTTCACACAATGACTATAGCCCTAGAAAAAAAGAACTTTTGTACATATAATTGCGTCTTAAATGTGATGAGGAAGCTTGCTCACTGAAAAAGAGCCCACTGAACTAAAATGAGGACTACTTTCTAAATTTCATCCTTAATTTATCTGTTTGGTATGTTTGGATTTGTTATAGCAAGTTAAGTTATATAATAGGTAGACTATTTCCTTCTGGGGAGCTTACTTCTAATTTCAGTGACCTAGAGGAGTTAAACTTGACCTCTGTTCAATTAACAGGAGGCAGCCAAATGGACCATCAGTGGAGGAGTGATGATGACGCTTCCATTCAGGTGGGGCTTTGGGTCCACAGAAGGGCTTTCACATGTATTAATTTTGATTCTCATAAGCCCCAGGAGGTAAATACGTAGTAGGTAAGTAGATGAGGCATCTGTCCCAGATTATGGATAAAGCAATAAAGGCTCCATGAGCCCCTTAAGGTCAGACAGCTATGAGGTCCTACAGCCAGGAATCAAATTCTTGTCCCAAGGTCCTCTCACCCGCATAATCTGTATGCACAGTCCTGCATGTGTCTCCTTCTAGACCCTCTTTATTTTATGCTGTGGATTTGGTGGGCTAGGCTCCTCTCCTATTGTTCTTGAAGATTCCCTATGACCAAGAACATTATTTTACATCTGTGAGGCAAATATGGTAAATGTTAAGCATCCGAGAACTGCCCCCTCTTCCCACTCTCTCAGCCTTACTGTCCTGGGGAGGTAAATCTCTGCCATCATTTATTGAAGTTTTTGCCTACCTACTTATTTAAAAAAGTTTTTGCAAATTTAAAAAGTTATACAGGGGCCAGCCCCACGGCCAAGTGGTTAAGTTTGGATGCTCCACTTCGGCAGACCAGGGTTCAGATCCTGGGCATGGACACGGCACTGCTCGCTAGGCCACGCTGAGGCAGCGTCCCACATGCTACAACTAGAAGGACCCACAACTAAAATATGCAACTATGTACAGGGGGTGATTTAGGGAGGAAAAAAAAGCATGAAAAAAAAAAAGAAGAAGATTGGCGACAGTTGTTAGCTCAGGTGCCAATCTTTAAAACAAACAAAAAGTTATACAGACACTCAATGATCCAAAGGTAAAGTCAAGAAGACTTTAAAAGACCTTAGACAACATGAAGTTATACTTACACAATCAGCTTTTTATGTTATGGTGCTGTAAGCACTGATGGAATTTATTGAGTATCCAGAGAATTCATAGGACACTTGGGATCTTAGGGTACAAACTGAATTCGTCCCTTGTTGGAGGAGTTGTGTGGTAGGCATCTCTTATGTCTATACCTGATTTATGATACATTCACATTTTTGGTCCCCAACGTTCCAGTGTCCTTGTAAACTTGGCACAAAGTCAGCTAACTGGAACAATGATGGAGATCAGGCACTAACTTTGTCTCTTTTCTTTGACAGCGTGGACTCAGCTGGGCACCTTCTGCCTGGCAGTTGATGTAATCAACTCTCCCAGCTGCTCAACACCATTAATGGAGCACCCTCTGGGGGAAGGGTGCTGTGCTTTCTGCTGAGCACAAGTGCCCCGGGAGTCCTCACAAAGCACTAAGTCAGAGCTTAGCTAGATGAGCAATACCAAAGAGCAGGCCTTGAGCACAGACTAACGTGAGCCTAGTCGCAGCTGTGCCCAAAGTGGGCCCCTGCCATTGACTCAGCATGGATGGTTCTCTTACAGGGGGACAGGTGGGGTGGTAGAGATAGAAGAAGCAAGTCTGCTCAACAGACTTCTAGATCAAACCCAGATGGATCAAAGTCTGCCATTTTGTTTTACCCATCTGGAACCATAATTCAAGAATGAAATTGCCCTAGGTTTTCTCCTCCCCACCATTAAATTCCATTCAATCATACTAGGGAAAATGCAGTCACGCTCAAGCAGCCAGATGTTATCATTACAGACCTTTCTTTATAAACCGATGCTGAAACTTGAGTGGTTGATGAGCCTAGCTAAGCAGTTGTACCTTTGACCTGACTGCATTAAACTTGCCCTATCAATTTAAGCTTAGTATAAACACCATTTCCCAGAGCCCCTCATGAAGTCAGCGGTGAGAAGAAGCTGACTAAGCCTAAACATTTTTTAACAGCAATCTTGTCTTACAACACCAAGGGGGTTTGGTGGGTATCTGGGGCTTTATAAAACCATATGAACATACTGAAAGAATTAAAATCCTTTAAAAATGAAAAATTGATGGTGACAGTCCTTTCTGAAGACCAGTTGGTATAATGGCAGAATAGAAAGGGGTAGGAGAATTGGTCTGAAACACTTTTGTATTTTTTTAAGTGACATGTTTTTAATGGTTCTTTTTCTTCTTTCTCAAATGTTTACTCTAAGGTGGACATTCCAATAAAAAATGAAAAAATGTGTCCCGCTTATCAGTAACTTGGACATTTTAAGACAAATCAAACATACTTATTGTCCTGGTTAAATTTCTTTCTAATGAAGATTGGGACCCTCGCTCCATTCAAACATCTTAGATAGTGCTATCATAATTTCCCCCAGATTCTCACGCAGCTGACATTCTAGTAAACTCTGGCCCACATACTTACCCACTATGAATTGAGGTAGTGTCCATGACATTGCTATTTATTTACTAATATTTCAAACAAATGAAACTTAGATGTTCTATAAAATGTAAGACTACATTCATGATTTGTAAATAAATATACTTCATCATAAGGCTATTTCAAAAGAGAAGACCAACCTTGGAAGTGTTAATTTTTTACCTTGTATAAAAGGAGTATTCAGTCACTTTGTGGCTTAGCTTCCAAATAAGTCTGTCACTTATTAATACTTATTAATACTGTCACTTTCTGTTAAAATGCTAAAATAGTACATTGGTAAGCAAATAAATGTATAAGATTTATAAGCTCTAATAGAAATTACTTTGAAAAATGTCTTATCAATAAGAAAAAACTCAATTGTAAACTGTAAATTTTAAAAAATAGGAAGAAAACATAAATATTTGAAGAGATATAGGGGGAAAAAACCCCCAAACATCAAAACAGAACGTTCTCTACTAAGGGGAAAAAAATATTATTAACTTAGAAATAAGGTTTTTTGGAATATGTGTTACTTCTAGCAACATAGCATCTGATTTTTGCCAAATCAAAATACCAGGGTGTCAGTGCAGGACAACAAAGCTAGTGAGGTACAAAAGGGGTTTTCATCCCTAACCTCATATACAACGGAATCAGTGTAGGGGAACATGTGTCTAACTCAAGTCAATACTGTGAAGAAATGAACTAGTGAGGGAAGTTCACTTAAGGAAGTTCATTTAAGTCCATAACCTTAAAATCTAATACTGAGCTCTAAGAGAACTTTGTCAAATGTCTTGCCAGGCTGATTAAGAGAATTATGATGATTTTTTTCTTTTCTTCAGAAGGAGGAGATAGAAAGGACATCTATCGCAGGGTGAAGGGAGAAAGCACTGCAGTGGCTGTGGGAAGGCGGGGGTCTGGGCTTCGTGCTGTCAGCTTTTTGGCAATTTCATGAGCCTCATTAGGGCTTGACTGCTCATCTGAAAGGTGCACTTCAGAGCGGATGGCATCTCAGGCTCTACGGTTCTGATTCCACGCTTCCAAAGTACATGTTCTCCCTGGCACACAATTCAGATTCTTTGATTTTTAAGGCTCCTCCCATCTTTTGGATTCAGCAAATGCATGATTCATTTGTACAGAGAGAAAAATGCACTTTGTGAATAACACCTTCCTCTGTCACTTAAATAAAAAGAAACAGCATGCATTGTGTGTTTCGCTATTTAAATGGGGGTGTTGAAAAATGATGTCATCACATTCCGTAGCACTCCACAGTGAGCTTAGGAAGCCTCCACTTAGGAGCGAAGGTTTGCTATCAAGAGCTGTCACGATCTGTCCAATGATGGCGGGGCGATTGCAAAGACCACAAAGTCCCCCAGGGAAGCTTGGTGGGCTTCTCAGGAACGTGCCCTCAGCATTACAGAGGAGGGGCAGCTTGAACAGTGTTGTTACATGCCTCAAGTCTCCAAGAAGGATCAAATGCATGGTACTATGTCAGCCCTACTTGACCCAAAGGAGAATGAGGAAGCCTTACCCTACTGCTGGGCAGCCTTCCAGGATTAGAGGGCCAGAGGGCGATGCCTCGGGAAGGAGAGGCGTTACCCATTTGTAATGAGGAACAGGGATAAGCAGTGATGCCCTGTGCGCAGGCATTGTGCACAACTTTCAGAAGCAATGCTTTTCTTGCTTTGATTTGAAAAAGCTATTTCAGCATGAAGGGTTTCTGTTTGTTTGCTTTTCCCACCTAAACTAAAAGTGAGAGGAGAATGCTTTGGGAAAGGTTCCGGTAATCAGACAAACCTTTCCCACTTCATGTAACATGTGCTGGAATGTGGCATTTCTAAGTTTCTGAGGCATGATGACTGGTAACTGAGGCTTAGTTTTTTTAAATTAATGAGCAGCCCAGATACTTATAAGGAAATGGTTTATCCATTCTGGGATAAGACAGAGAAAAAAAGTACATTAATATGAAAAGCTAGAATATTTTCTAAGTTGGCTTTATAATTAAAAAGGACATTTAAAATGAGGTAAATTAAATAGACATATTCTCCAAACATAATCTTCAGTAGTACTAGAGAGATAACCATCTCCTAGTATCCTTGTCTTTGGCTATATTTTTAGTTTTCATTCTGCATTCCATGGTTCCAAAAGCTGAAGTCATCTGCAGGTCAAACCATGGCCTGGGGTGAGTACCTAGTACTTCTTTAAAAAATGCATCTTCATTCTGAAAACATGAAAACTCTTGCTCTGAGGCTGGATTCAATGAACCACGCCTCTTACAAGTTGTTCGTCTTTCTTCACTGGCCTAGGAGGACTTTTGCTCAGAGTTTTACTGTCACCACATAGCTGTAGGGCTTTTCAAAATTCTAGACAATGAAGCTCATTTCCATGTTGCCCGCCTCCCAGCAACTGTGGGGGCTCTGGAGAAGGGTTGAGTCTACAGACTAGGGGCAAAGATCTGATGGCAGCGTCCCTGCGAACCCCAGTAACCTGCAAATGCTGCAGCAGTGTGACCTCTTCAAGGTGTCAATCAGCTGCACTCAACTCACCCTTTCTAAGCAACCTGTGACCTACAAAGATGCCAGCCTGTCGGAGCCTGGTGGCAGGCTTATCACTCTCGTTTATGAGATTTCAGACACTTTCATGTTGGTGCATGTGTTTAAAAGGCTGCCTCTCACTCTATGCCCTGTTCAGAGTAAGCAAGCAACTGAAGACAGCTTTCCTTTTAGGTTGCTCTTTTGAGAAGCAGCACAGTGACGAGGAGGTGAATGGCTTGTTGCTTGGATCAGGCCGAAAGCAACACTACCAGCAACAGCCCACACTACCACAAAAGACTACTCCTAATAAAGGGCATAATTACTTCCTAGGCTTATAGTCACAAATGTATATAAATGTAAACCACTAATAAGTTGAAACACTGAATGAATGGCATCATTCTGATGATTTAAGGGGCGAGCATTTTGTGCATTCCTAAACATGTATGAGATAAACTAAAAATAGGCAAAATCACAGGTCTAATACCACCACACACTTCCTTATTGTATTGCTACAAAGGAGTGTTTTGTTGTGGATTAGACAATGCCTATTAGTCACCCAGAACAATCACATTCAGGTCTGGCTTCAAGGATGACTGGTATGGGGTAATTTGAGAGGTACTGGCAAATTTGAAGCCATTGCTATGTTATGTTTTCCAAAATGATAAAGGTACCCAAGGCACGATGAATGAATGAGAGAGTAGATGGGATGAAAAGAGAATGGGAGAAAACTAGGCGGCAGGAGATAGTGGGTAGTTAGGATAAAAATGGAGTGGAAGAGAGGGGAGGTAAGTGGGAAAAGGAAGTAGGGCAGCTGTGATAGAAAGTAGTCCACGAGCAATTGCTTAGGTGGCCTCTGTGTATGTGTGTGTATGCAGGCATGCTTAAATGTAAAGAGACCTAGAGCTTTGTGCAATTCTTGCAGTAGTGTGATAATTCTTAGAGACAAAAGTCTCTCTGAAATTTCCAGTTGTATGTCTAACGTTCTCTGTCATTATTTAAGTCTTTAAGATTAACGTAAAAAGAGGCATTCCACAATGCTTGGTCTCCTTAATAAGCAAAATCAGATGCTGAGAGATAATTCTGATATTAGTTAAGAGGATTCCAAGAAATGACAGACTGCAGAGGTTTTACATGGGACTGTAGAGAGAAGACCCACTGCCACTAGACTGAGTATCTTCCAGAAAGCGAAAAGGGCCTCAAGAGGACGCAAATACCTCACCAGGCAATGGAACACCAATGATGCAAATTTCAGGGGTTAACTTCTTTCCCGTGTCCTGTCTCACGCTGTACTCTTCTGACCCTGTCTTAGTAGGCTTTCTGAGCACTGCTGGCCAGAAGCTGGAGACGTTATCAGGCTGGAGAGAATGCAGTTTCCAGCGTCCTTTCTGGGCATGTCAGGAAAGAAAGCTTACTGCTGACTCTGCACTCCCCACCATGCCCAGCCAGACATTTCAGTGGGGATTCCGAATGTACCACCCAACTCCTAATTCATATTTTTTTAGGTTTTTTTTTTTAAGATTGGCACCTGAGCTAACATTTGTTGCCAATGTTTTTTCTTCTTCTTCTTCTTCTCCTCCCTGAAGCCCCCCAGTACATAGTTGTGTATTCTAGTTGTAAGTCCTTCTGGTTGTGCTATGTGGGACGCCGCCTCAGTGTGGCCTGACAAGTGCTCCCATGTCTGCGCCCAGGATCCTAACTGGCGAAACCCTGGCCCACCGAAGCAGAGCACGTGAACTTAACCACTTGGCCATGGGGTTGGCCCCTCTAATTCTTTTTTTTTTTTTTTTTTTTTTGAGGAAGATTAGCCCTGAGCTAACATCTGCCACCAATCCTCCTCTTTTTGCTGAGGAAGACTGACCCTGAGCTAACATCTGTGCCCATCTTCCTCTATTTTATATGTGGGACGCCTGCCACAGCATGGCTTACCAAGCACTACATAGGTCCGCACCCGGGATCTGAACCAGTGAAGCCCGGGCCACCAAAGCCAAACGTGGGAACTTAACTGCTATGCCACCAGGCCAGCCCCCCAATTCATATTTTTAAACACAGCATGAAACAAACCATCAATCAGACAACAGCAGCTGGCAGAGGGTCAAGCAGGCCCATCGTGGCTTAAACTCTGGTGAAAACAAATGAGGTTTAGGATTTCAGAGAATCTCTCCAGTTTCAGGCCATTACCAATACTGACTCTATTTTCTCTTGAACATCTCAGGCTGTCTGGGCTGCTCACCTTCATCAGACTGATGCCTGCACAAATCCATGGGCTTCTTGGTTCCCAGAAATTATAGGGATAAGTGACCAGGGCATCACCATATCCCTTCTCCCCTCCCTGCCACTTGTTTGGCATGATAAGATTCCAAGTTTCTCACTATGATTTCTCTTCAGTTAGGGTGTCAAATGGCCTTTTTTTTTCTTGGTGAGGAAGATTGGCCATGAGCTACCATCTGTGCCAATCCTCCTCTATTTTGCATGTGGGACACCGCCTCAGCATGGCTTGATGAGCAGCATGTAGGTCCATGCCCAGGATCCAAACCTGTGAACTGCGGGCCATGGAAGCGGAGCCCGTGAACTTAACCACTATGCCACCATGCTGGCACCACAAAGGGCCTTTTTTTTAAAAAATTGTTTTAGTTTTTAGAGCAGTTTTAGCATCACAGAGAAATTTCAGAGTAAGTACAGAGTTCCCGTATCCCTGCTTCCTCCCCTACCCCTGCACAATTCCTCCTATTACTGATATCTTTCATTAGAGCGGCATATTAGTTACAATTGATGAACCACTATTGAGGCATTATTAATTAAAGCCCATGGTTTACATTAGGGTTCACTCTTTACACTGTACAATTCTATGGGTTCTGACAAAAGTATAATGTCATGTAGCCATTCTCACAGTTTTTACAGAATAATTTTGCTGCCTTAAAAAACCCTGTGCTCCACCTATTTATCCCTCCATCTCTCCCCTTCAACCCTTGCCAACCACTTATCTCTTCACCGTTTCCACAGATCTGCCTTCTCCAGCATGTCAGAGAGCTGGAATCATACCGTATATAGCCTTTTCAGATTGGCTTATTTCAATTGATAATGAAGTTTTCTCCATGGCTTTTTGTGACTTGATAGCTTATTTATTTTTATCACTGAATAATATTGCATTGTATGGATGTACCACGATTTATCCATTCTCCTACTGACGTGTATCTTGCTTGCTTCCAGTTTCTGGCAATTATGAATAAAGTTGTTATCAACGTTCATGCAGCTTTCATGTTTTCAAGTTTTCAACTTAGTTGGGTAAATACCTAGCAGCGTGTGGTAAATTCCTAGGATCATGTGCTAAGAATATGTTTAGCTTTTTAAGAAGCTATAAACATTTCTCCAAAGTGGCTGCACCATTTTGCATTTCCACCACAATGAGAGTTCTTGTTGCTCTGCATCCTTGCCAACATCTGTTGTTTTGGATTTTCACTACTCTAATAAGTGTGCAGTGCTATCTCATTATTGTTTTAATTTGCAGTTCCCTAAAGACATACGATGTTGAGCATTTTTTCGCATGCTTATTTGCTACCTCTAGATCTTCTTTGGTGAGGTGTCTGTTTAGACCTTTTGTCCATTTTTTAATTGGCTTGTTTATTTTCTTATTGTTGAATTTTAAGTCTTTCTATATTTTGGGTACCAGTCCTTTATCAGATACATGTTTTGCAAAGATTTTTCTCCAAGTCTGTGGCTTGTTTTTTCATCCTCTTAACAACGTCTTTCACAGAGCAGAAGGTTTAAATTTTAATGAAGTCTCACATTAACTTTTTCTTTCAGGGACTGTGCTTCTGGTGTTGTAACTAAAAACTCTAAGGTCACCAGATCATCTAGCTTTTCTCCTATATTATCTCCTGTACGTTTTTTAGTTTTGCACTTTACCTTTAGGTCTACGATCCATTCTGAGAAGGGTGTAACTTTTGTGAAGGGTGTACAGCCTGTGTCTAGGTTCATTGTTTTTGCATGTGTCTGTGCAGTTGTTCCAGCACCATTCGTTGAACAGACTATCTGTTCTCCATTGACATGCCTTTGCTCCTTTGCCAAAGACCAGTTGACTACATTCTTGGCTCTCTATTCTGTTCCACTGATCTATTTGTCTATTCTTCACCAATACCATGCTGTCTTGATCATTCTAACTTTATGGTAAGTCTTGAAGTCAGGTAGTGTCAGCGCGCTGACCTTCTTCAGTATTGTGCTGGCTACTCTGGATGTTTTGCCTTTCCGTATAAACTTTAGAATCAGTTTGTCAATATCCATAAAAATATCCTGTATTGTTTTCTTTCTTGATGAAGAACTTTTTTTTAACTTTGATTCTTACAAGGTAAGTCTACTGGTGACAAATTTCTTTAATTTCAATTTGTTTGAGAAAGTCTCTATCTCTCCTTCACTTTTAATGGATAATTTCACTAGATACAGAATTCTAGATTGGTGTATTTTTCTTTCAACACTTTAAATATTTCACTTCACTCTCTTATTGCTTGCATGGCTTCTGAAGAGAAGTCTGATATAATTCTTACCCTTGTTCCTCTATAGATAAGGTGCTTTTTCCTTTTGCTTCTTTCAAGATTTTTTCTTTGTCTTTTATTTTCTGCAATGTGTATATGAGATACCTAATTGTAGATTTTTTGGTATTTATCTTGTTTGGGGTTTTTTGAGTTTCCTGAATCTGTGGTTTGGTGTCTTTCATTAATTTTAGGAAAATCTCAGCCACTTTTACTTCAAATATTTCTTCTATTCCTTTCTCTCTTTTTTCTCATTATGCTATTCCCATTATGTTTATGTTACACTTTTTGTAATTGTCCTACAGTTGTTGGATAGTTGGTTCCAGTTTTTTCATTCTTTTTTCTCTTCACTTTTCAGTTTTGGAAGTTTCTATTGACATATCGTCAAACTCACTGATTCTTTCCTTGGTCATGTCCAGTCTACTGATAAGCCCATCAAAGGCATTCTTCATTTCTGTTACATTGTTTTTGATTTCCAGCCTTTCGTTTTGATTCTTTCTTAGAGTTTCCATCTGTCTGTTTACAATTACCCATCTGTTCTTACGTGTCTCCACTTTTTCCCATTAGATCACTTAGTGTATTAATCATAGCTATTTTAATTTAAAGCCTGATAATTCCAAAGTCTCTTCTATATCTGTGTCTGGTTCTGATGCTTGCTTTATCTATTCAGACTGTTTTTTGTCTTTTAGCATATCTTGCAGCTGAAAGGTGGACTTGCTATATTAGATAAAAGGAACTAAGGTGAACAGGCTTTTAGTATGAAGTTTTATGTTTATCTGGCTAGGAGTTAGGCTATGTTTATTGTTTGCTGTAGCTCTGCAGAGGCTAAAATTTCCTCCAGAGTCCTTGTTTTTGTTTCCCCTTTTGTCTTTGTCTTTCCTTAGAAACTCCTTCTTAAATAGCGTCTGAACCTTGCAGTCCTTTCAACTGTAATCCCCTGTTTTTATAAAGGACCCTGTTGATGCGATGTTAAAGCGTGGGGGAAGGGGAAACATTCTCTAATTCTATTGCTTAGTTCTCCTTCTTGTACTGAGTCTGTGCCCCTGAGCTGTGACCTTCAGAAGAGCTTCTCGACTTTGCTCCTCTCCATCTTAAGTGAGACAAGCGGATGAGAGGGGGCTAGAGTTAGGTCTTTGCCTTCCCCCACATCAGTCAGGCTCTGGTAAAACAGTTTCCCTCGAAGGAAGAACTTTGTTAAGAAGAGAGAGCTCTGGACTACTTCAAAATGGTTACTTTTCCCCTCTCCCTGACAAAAGCCTGAGGGGATTTTTCTCTGATTTTCACTGTGAGAATCTAGCAGGGGTCCTGGAGGTAAAACTCATGAAAGTTGGGAGTCCCCCTAATGCTGGGCCTCCCAGAGTTTTGATCTCCCAGAGTGAGTCCACACTCGGCCTCCAGCAATTAGTCAATCGCCCTTTAGGTGTTCCTACCTGATGCAGGCCCAATGCAAGTTTCTACTCTGAATAAGCTCTCATTCTCTCTATTCACCTCTCTTTCTAATTTTGGGGCAGCATTTTGCCCTGTGACCTCAATTCTCTGATGGATCTAAGAAGAGTGGCTGCCTTTCAGCTTGCTCAGCTTTCCTCTTGTGAGGACAGGAATGGTGACTTCCCCACTCCTCACTTGTCAGAGTGGAAACTGGAAGCGATTTCAATGGACTTTTCATTTATTGTTCTCCTCAGCTAAATGCAACTCAGATCAAACATGGAAAGGTGACACACAAAGCAGGGACAGTGGTAAAAACCAGACAGGTAGAACATTTTAACTTAAGACTCAGTCAAAGGTAAAAGATTAAAATAGATTTTATAATTATTTTTTCCACATGACATAATTATAAATTCCTGTAAGGAAGGACTTCCCTGTGCCAAAATACATTTTCAGGCATTTCTTTTGAGTATTTAAACTTATCATAAAAAATCACTTAAAATATTTTCATTCACACAAGCAATGGAACACAGCCCAGTCATTGTGTCACCAAACACTACCAGGATTTCATTATCTATTTAAAACAAGCAGCCACCCACCACAGCACATTCTAATACCTGGAATATGAATCTGATAGGAAAGTAACACATTTTCCAAATGAGTGCTGTTTACCAAAACAGTCCTAGACAAAACTGCTTTTCAAAAGATTTATATAACCCCAACTGTGTACACATACACACATCAGCACTCTCTCTTTCTCATATATACACACAGACACTCACTATGCAAACAAAGGAAGACACCATTTTGCTTATGGATTCCATGTCAGGAACAGACAGACTGTGGCTATCAAATACTTCTGCTCTGATGTACCAGAGAGTTACATCTTAGAGGAGCAGTAACCTGCATGATGCCTGCCTCTGGCACTGATCCAAACCTGTGCAAGGAGCTGTGCAATGCCCTCTTCCACTGAAGCATGTGGATTGCTCCAGCCCATAGGGGTGGGTGGAAAAGAGTTATAAAATATAAATAGAGACAGGACAATGACTATATTTATTCAGAGGTGACAACAGCATTAAGCAATTTAGGTCAGCTGATGCAAGAGCTGAGAAGCTGAACCTTTACAACAACTGGCATGATGGTCTATCTTAATTATTAGATCAGGCAAGTGCGCCCTGGTTAATGTTGTTGATTTGTTCAGATTTGCTCTTTGCTCCCCATACTTGCTGATATTGCCCTCGCAGGGAGTTTAAGATTGACAAATGGCCCATGGAGTAAAGAATGAACACTAAATGGATGAAGAGAAAGCCTCGTCTTTATGTGCTATGTACTCCACTCACACAGAATACCTCCAAGAGGGAGTCTGGCTGCTGCAATTTGCTACGGTTCAGTGTGCACCATATTTTGATAATGTACAGAGAGTGTCTTATTGCAGTCAAATAATATCTTGAGCTCTCACAACAGCAAACTGCAGGAACTTCAAAGGGATTCCAGTCCAACTGGAACCATCATTACAAAACAAATTTTAGCTTTATTGTTAGCCAGACCACAAAGGGGCAGAGACTGTGCCAAAGTAAATGCTCTTGAAATCTCCTCTATATGTTACCTTTGAACAATTAATTGGTCTCCTGGAGACAAGAAAAAAAAAAGGAAAGAAAACCAAATAAAAGATCGACAGTGGAATATATTGTTTTTGGATGTTGTAGCACAGATAAACCATAGTCTTATTGCACAAATATCTGCCAAATTGATCATGAATTTCAACTACTCTGTAATTTTACACAGTAGGTTAGGTATTGTAAACTGAAATTATAGTCACTTTGTAGATTATATTTTCAGTTGGTGAAAGAGAGGAGATTCTACTGCATAAGAGAATCTATTGTATTTAACATCCAGCTGTTCAACAGACTGTTGTCCCCAAGCCTCAGAGGTGACCTTCACTTAGGAAGCATTTCCCTGTCGCTAACACAAATTCCTTACATGTGGGCCCTTCACCAACATGACTTCTTCCAGCATCCTCCAAAGTGACAAGACATGGCTCTGGGAAGCCAAGTTAGTAAATAGGACAAGTAGGAGGTGAGTGACAGTGAGTAAATGGAGGCCTGACCCATATCAGGACTGGAATGTTTTAAAGTGTCAATCCCAAATATCAGAATCTCTTTGCCTGTGATGGCTCTTTCTCTTCTTACACTTTCTGTTTTCCAAAGTACTGTACAACCTAAGGCTCAGGTCAGATTTTAGCTCTGATTCTTTACTGTAGCTCAATTTTTTACATCGGGAATGGCACCTGTCTTCTGGCCTTCCTCCCTTGGGACCTGTGCCAGAATATGTAATGTCACATTGATAAGGTCCTTTAAGATCCTCATATTAAAGGGGTTTATAAAGGCAAAGTATCATTGATGGCACATATTCTAGATATAACATCTGAGCTGTCAGAATCACAGAACAGTGTCCCCTAGAATTACCTTTGTTCTACAGACACGACTCTGCAGAGATGTTTATCCAAGGTGGGCTCCCAGGAGTGCCTGTCATTTCTAAAACTGACATATAAACTGATATATAAAAGGCTGCTTCTCATGACAAATCACCCTGGATGATGTTTCCTAATGAAAAGTCACATGAGTGTGCAAGAGAGAATTTAACTCTTGGTCTGTGCTCTCTGACAGTTCACACTTACTGCTGCCTCCTTAGAAGGGAGGCTAAAAAGAAGCAAAACACACACACACACAGACACACACACACCACACACAGACATACACACATACCCCCACCACACAAATCCCTTCCAGAGAGGCAACGGACACAGGGTGTGTGTCCATGCAGGGAAAGGAATGTGTCTGCACAACTGCCTCTTGGCGGTGTCCTGCTACCTGGACATGCTGGTACTGGTCTGAACATGACAAAAGCTTCTGCTTGACTGACATGCATGATATCACACTGCAAACTCTGTCACATTGTTGGATAAGTCACTTATTTTTCAGTCTGCTGTGTTCTAGCACGCAAGGTTCCAAAACGACAAAGGAAAAAAGTAACCCTACAGTGTTCAGAATCTGAAGCTGTGAGACATTACGAAAGGTTCCTCACTCAGGACAAAGAGTGTGGTTCTGAGTGAAGAGGAAGAGGTGTCAGCCCCAGGTGCAGAGCGGGGGCTGCCTGACTGACAGAGAGCGCTTTCAGCCGAGGCGCTCACTGAGGGCTGCGGAGGGGAGCCATGGAAGCCTGCCGGCCCTTTTGATGTTGTTGAACACCACAAGGAAGTGCTGGAAGGTGAGTAAAGAGAGTGCTGTGAATCTGATTTTCAAAAAACCATTTAGCATATTCGATGTGGAAATTGCTCCTCTTCTGAATGGAAAGATGATAGAATTTAGACAAGAAAACCTGACTCCAAATTAAGGACCCTTCACTTACAAGCCTTCCAGCCTTCAGTATTTGCTAAGTTTTACATTTACGAAATGCTCTTTTTCCCAAAACCTTGACATTTTATAAACACCTACATTTTACCTTCCCAATCAGATGCAATTGTGAGTAATTTGATGGGATTCATTTATTTTATTCTATAATTTATTCTAAGACAAATAAAAAGAAAAGAGAAAAAAAGGAGTCTATGTCCAAAGAAATCTTAGTACAGTTTGTAACACGTCACACCTTTAGACGGGAAGAAGCCAGCATTGTTTTAGAGCCCAAACAAAGTCTCCTTGGACTCTCTTCCCCAGCCCCTTACCCAGCAAACTGCCAGCCAGTGGCAGCCAAAGCATGGGCATTTCTGGTCAGGTTCACAGATGAAGGATCTTCAATTAAAGGGATTCAGGTTTTCACCCTTTGGCCACTCTGGTACCTTCGCCACGTGTGTAGACCAGGGTCACAACATGCCCACTGGGCCAGGCAAGCAGGCAGATAATGTCAGCAAGCGAATGTGCCCCCAGTGTTGAAGGTCTTCTGATTTCTCAGAAAAAGGAATCTGGGTTTTTCTGGGAAATCATCTGATATTTAAATTCAATTAAAGAAAGCACCTCTATTGGCCCAGTCGGTCCTATAGGTTCCCAATTTGAGACCTCTGGATGGGCAACATGGAGGAAGAGAGAAAACACACATGCAGCAAATGCATGGAAACCTTGCTGGGTTGATTCCATCGATGTCCTCCTGTTTGGTATTGGTTCCTATAACATACATCTTACCCCACTGATGGCTCTAGTTGTAAAGGTGTTACGAGATTCAGCTTTAAGCCCTGTCACAAAGGACAAACTATTTTAACCCAAGAAACTCTGGCTGAAAGGCTGATGTCAGAGGTCCAAGAATTCTGGTTCCAGTGCTGGCTTTTCTCCTAACTTCAGCAAACAGGATACAACCTTTTACCCCCATGGGTTTCAAGGAGACAGGGGCGGGTATCAACTAGAAATGACGTGATGTTCTGATTTCGGGGAATAAAAGCTTTAGACACGAGAGGTGTCTTCATCTCACTTGTGTTTTCCCTAAATTTGTTTTCCAGTTAATTAAAAAATTCCTTTGCTCACATTCAACTTTGTATTTACAACTTATAAGATGAAGTACTAGGCTCTTGGCCTTTGACATATAATTAATCATATCGCATCTATCCTAAAATCCTCTAGATTATCAACAGAAGTTTTTCTAACTTTAAGTACACCACATTTTATAATACGAAGTGTGCGGGTTTTTGGCATCAGTAGACCTTGTTTAGCACTATAAAGTGAATCTGCCATCTATTAGTCAGGTACCTTACACAAGTCACTTGATCTCTTTAGACATTAGTTTCCTCATTTGTAAAACGGGAATGAAAACAATAACATCTAACTTCACAGTGTTGTGAGGATTACTGAACTAGTATACAAATACCAGGATGCGGAGCAACTGGAACTCTCAGATATTACTAGGTGGAAGGCAAAAGGGCAGAGCAACTTTGGAAAACAGTTTGGCAGTGTCTTTAAAGTTAAAAATGTACTTCCCATATGAACCAGCAATCCCATTCACAAGTATTTACCTAAGAGAAATAAAAACATATGCCTACACAAACCTCATATGTGAATGTTCACAGCAGTGATATTCATATCATCCCAAAAGGAAACAATCCAATAACCTTCAGCCGCCGCATGGGTAAACTATATATCCACACAACGGGACGCTCCTCAGCAACAAACAGAAATGAACTACTGACATGCGTAAGAACGTGGGCGCATCTCACAGTCACTCTGTTAGCTGAAAGAAGTTGAACACGAGAGACGTCAAAGGAATGATTCCCCGTATATGACATTCTAGGAAAGCAAAAACTAGAGTGACCAAAAAAAAGCGGGCAGAGGGACTGACAGCAAAGGGACAGAAGAGAACTTTCTGGCATGAAGGAAATGTTCTATATCTTGGTTGTGGAGATGGCTACACAACTGTACATGTTGCCAAAACTCATCACATTGAAAGTGAGGGATTTTTATTTTAAATAAATAGTATCTCATTAAAGCTGGAGGAGGGAAAAGCCAAGCATGTCACCCGGCACCAAGTAAACATGCCAAGTACGTTAACCCTCTGCCTGCTCAGTGTCCTTTAGAATTATAACCCTGTGCCTGTCTGTCAATGCTGCCTGTCATCGAAGCCATGCTGATCTTAAGCTTGAGTGTAGCTTTTTCCCCTTCAAGTACTTCTGACACCAAACTGCCTTTTTTTTTACTATTTACCTACCGCAGAAGAAAAGGAAAAAAAGAAGACAGTGAGACAAATTAATGTTTGTAAAGCACTTGTGACACTTGGATAAAAGCGGTAGTTGTCGTTACTCGTTTTCAACTCTACAAATAGTGCAGTTCTTTGTTTGATAAGTGACTTTAGTAATAAAGTAAAAAAAAACCTGTTTAATCTTAAAAGGTAATTAAAAGGCCATTTGACCATACATTCCTCATCTCTCTTTATGCCGACAGATTGCTGATGCTCACATTTCTAGACTTCTGCTGACAGGCTCCTAGATTCTGAGGGTGTTGAGCCCTCACTGGGGCCAGTGCAGGGAGCTGGGCATGAACAGTCAACAGGAAGAAAGGAGTGAAGACGGTGGAAAGGAACCAGAGGGGCACAGAGGTGGAAATTTTAGGCTCAGGTTGAAGGAAAAGTTGCAGCTCTTTCACCCCACATTTCTTGGCTTTACTAATTAATAATGTTTTTAAGTTTTTAAAAGCTAACAATTTGTGATAGCCTTCTTAATCTTATCAGTAAGTTCTTAAATATCATACGTTGGAGCCTTTTTTGGGGCACACACCCAGATCTGAATTTCCCTTCCCATTCTGGATGATTATGCTATAAGGCAGAGGATAAAGAGTCATTTTCTGAGACAAAACATTGATCTACACTGGGGCCTTCTGGGCCGGTTCCTGATGACTACGGGTCTTCTCCAGAAGTGGCAGCAGAATTGGAGCCTGTAACTAATTACAAGCCTCTTCCTGGCTGGAGGCACACGGTTGTAAGGGGAGTGTGGAACCAAGTGAGCTTCTCATACTCTGCTCTCTGAAACCTGAGATGACGCAGTTCTCTGCTGCACAACACTGTAGAGCGTTCAGTCGGTGTTATGACTTGTCTGGTTCCCACAGAAGGAGGAATCCTGCCAAATATTTGTAATCCACGCTGAAGTATGCAATCAGGGAAACCACACCCAGAAGCAAGTGCGTGGCTACATGATTAAAGTGATCTTGCTTGAAGACCAGATGGAAACATTGGTCAGGGATGGAAGAAGCTGACGAACGACCGTGAACAGCATCTCTAACACTTCGGCTATCGTGAACAGCATCTCTAACGCTTCGGCTATCGTTCTTGGCAAAGTGTTTTCTCCTTAGACTCTAGTAGACATGCATCTTTGTCTATGCCCACTGATTAATCACAGTATTCTTTTTTGTACATGTATTCATTAAAGACAATATCTGTATCTGTGTAAAGCATCCAGGTACAGAGATCCTCCTGACTGGTTTGTATTTATGTCATAAGCCAAGATAGCCTGCACCTATGTGCAAATGATCCTCTCTTTTCCTCTAACTAAAGTATTTCGTAATGTTTCCATGACAGTACTGGGTAAAAGCGCATGATATATTAATGTAGCAACTTTCAGGATGGAGCTGCTCCAAGTTTCAGGGCTGGCTTCACTACACAAAATGGTTAAAACCACTCACTCTCTGAGGCACTGGTAAGATAAAACGACTAAACAAATTAACGTAGCATTCCAGGATGCAAATAAATTTTTAAAGAAATGAGATTATTTAAATTAGTAAAGCTGAAATTAATTTTTTATAGTCAGATAATAACTACTAGCAGCGCCATCTGTTGAAATATTGCAAAACTTCACTTCCTCCATCCAAAATAATATTTACTTAAGTAAAGGAAGATAAAAATGTTTGGAATCACAAGCAGAACTGGAACTTTATGGGGTTTTAGTCCATCTCCAGTTTCAGGCAAAATCACAACTATGATATTTTCCAAGGCAAGAGGAAAAGGGTTATTTGTAAAGCCCTTACCTACATCAGTCACCTCTCGTGTTTATTAACCTCACGGACAGAATTTCTCCCTTAACAGAAAACTAAAGAGCTCATGCTTCAAGTCCAGTGTGTTTCCCGAGGCTCTACTGTCAGGGAAGGCAGAAGTTGGGAACAGCTGGACAGCACCCACTGTACACAACCTCCCACACTTCACAGGGCCACTGGGTTTCAGAGCCAGAAATGGCTCAGGTTCCATTTTACAGGGAAGGAGAATGAGGCCCATATTCTAGGTCTAGATCTTGCCCAAGGTCAGACAGGTGGTGAGTATCAAGGTCAGGACCTGACTTTAGGCCCCAGGTGTTCTGAATTTCAGCCCAGAACTCTTTCCATTGCATTCCAGGTCCCTCCCTCAAATGCGTGTAGGGGCCAATATTAACTCATCCATCCAAGAGATAGTCATCAAGCAGCTGTGTTCCAGGTATTGTCCAAGGTGCTAGGGGGACAGCAGTGAACACAATGAGCACAGTCTCAGGCTTATGGAGCTTACATTCTAATGGGACGAGAGATGCAAGAAGGCAGAGGGTAGTTGTAACGAGAGTGTTGCTGTTTTATAGAAGCTTCTCTGATAGAGTGACATTCACACAGAGACAGAAAGACAGAGGGAGCCAGCCCTGCTTTCCAACCTTCTGGAGGAAGAGCAGGTCTGCATGTCCTGGGGGTCAGTCTGAAGGTAGGTGAAAGAGGTGAGTGGGGGTGAGAGGAGCAGGAGCTAAGCTTATGAGGCAGGGGAAGGGGCGGGTCATGAAGAACCTTAGGGGCTGTGGGAGGACTTAGGATTTCATTCTGAGTGAGATGGAAAGCCACAGGAGCGTTTTGAGGAAGTAACGGGATCTCACTTCATTTTAAAAGTGTCACGCTGGCTGTTGTCTTGAGAATGAGCTGTAGGGAGGCAAGAATGGATGCTGTGAGGATGCTACTAGAAGAATCCATGACAGAAAGCATGGTGGCTTAGTCTAAGGAGGTGGTGAGACGTGGCTGGACTCTGGATATATATTTCCAAAGGAAGGTAGATAGAGTTTGCTGATGTATAAGTTGTGGGGTATAAGAAAGAGAGGAGTCAAAGTTGACTCTGAAGTTTTGGGGTTCAGCAAAAATAATCACTACATTTGTTGAGTACCCACTACGTGTCAGGCATATAATTTCTACTAGTCTCAGAAACTCTGAAAGGTGGGTATTATCCCCACTATACAGATGGAAAAAAATTCAGTAGCTTGCTAAGGTCACACAGGTGGGAAGTGCTGAAAGGAATACAGGGCTGACTCCAAAGCCCTTTTCCTGTCTCCCACCTGAATCTGCTCGAGCAATCAAGCAATTCCAGCTCCCTCTACCTCCTACAATTACGTGTGTGTTTCCACCTTAAATCTTCTCTGCGATTGTTTTCTGAAACTCATCCACGGTCTTCAATCACATCTTCAGTTGCTGAGTCACAGATCCACGGCAGCTCTTAGGTCTCCATCTGGAATACCAGCCCAAATGGAAGAATTTGTCTGGGGACTTTCTACTCCTACATAGAGTTTAATTTATCTTTAAGATATTGCTGTAATAGTCTTCATTAGGGACATCAAATAAAGTACCAATTCTATAAAGATAGCCAACTAACACTTTTGAAGTATATCCAGATTTTTGGGGGGACCACTTTTTCCAACTTTTGGCATCTGTTCAAGGAATATGAATTCATGAAAAATGTCAGCTCTCCACATAAGCTTTGGAAGGAAAATAAATGATAGGACTTTAACATGCTGTCATTTGCCCTGGAGATCACCAAAAACCAATGTCAGAGAATGTGTATTTGTATAGTCATTGCCATAAAGATTCCTTTCTTATGGAATGGTCTTGTTATGAGGATTGCATAGAAAATGATGCTCTGAAACTGTAACTTTTGTGGCAACATCCGCACTAGTAGCCTATCATGCAGACAGACAAGTATTTGGTCTTTTTATCAGGCTGAGATGTTAATTGTGTCAGATACATATTTTTAACCACTGAAGGAGGAATGGCTCGTGTGGGATCCCATGTTTCATACTGGGTTGGCATACAACCACAGAAGGATTCATCTACCGCTTCACTTCCCTCTTCCTCTTCATTTGACTTTGCCCCACGCCCAGTGACTGCAAACGTGAGCCAAAAGAGCTCATAAAATTACTTAAGTGCAGGCCTTTAAAACTACTTTACAATAAGTACTTAAAAGCTTTCACTAGGTATTATACAGTAACTTTTTATTCTCTGAATGAACTGTCTCATGACTAATATCACCTAGCAATGTAGCAATCTAGGGACACTCCCCCTGAGTCACAACTAGTGTAGAACTGAATAGAGGTATAATTTAAAAAACTACACCCACAACTTTAAATCAGATACATTTGTATCTTCTGAAAAGACACTGGATATTAGAAGTAAACATGTTCCGGGCAACCCTGCAGCAGGTAAACTTGTAACATCAGCAGCGAGCCCATCACTCACTGACACAAATCTTTCTTTTTCTTTTGTGTCCCATAACTATTTTACATTCCCAGGGTTTTTGTCCAAGTTGTCTTTCCATTACTCACAAGACTGAGTTGAGGGCTATCTTAGAGTGCAAGCTATTGGAACACAGGATTTATGTACTACAGTGTCATGCAAATGGAGACTCCCTAAATGCCCTCTGAAAAATTATAATAAAGTTAAAGAAGAGCCATGATTTCTTTAAGTCAAGTAGCCCCTATCTGGCCTAATCTTAAATGAATATTCAAATTGGCTTTCAACAGCACAGAAAGCAGACTGAAATACATGGAGTCATATACAAAACATGAGCAAGTGATAAGATTGCTTTTGTTAAACAAAATGAAACTGGTGCACATTTACATATACGAATGCACTGAGTGTTGGTTCTTCTACAGAAATCATCTTAGAAGTCTAATATTACTTATACTAGTCTTGGTTCAAAATATTTCTGGAGTATTTCTTTGGAAATTGCCTTAGTCTACGAGTCACACTGGAGAACCAGTTTTACATGGTGTAGTTACAGTATTTTTAATTTGTTTTGCTTTAACAGCTTTATTTAGGTTCATAATTAGCATCCGATAAAGAGCTGCCATCCTTATCTTTGTTCCTATGTGTGTCACATGTCTTTCTAACATTTTTTCTGTCACTGGCTTTGTGCAATTTGATTATGAGGCACCTCAGTACAGTTTTCTTCCTGTTTCTTGTGCTTGGCATTTGTTGAACTTCTTGGATCTAGGCATTTATAGTTTCCACGAAATTTGGAAAAATTTTTGTTATTATTTTTTCAAATATTTCTTCTGTTCTCCCCTCCCTTTTCAGGGACTCCAATTACATGTACATTAGGGCACTTGAAAATTGTCCTGTAGAACTGATACTCTGTTCATTTTTTTGAAAATTTTTTTGTGTGTTTTTCATTTTGGATAGTTTTTTATTGCTAAGTCTTCAAGGTCACTAACCTTTTCTTTTGCAATGTCTAATATACCGTTAATTCCATCCAATATAATCTTCATGTCAGGCAGTATAGATTTCATCTCTGTAAGTTCAATTTGGGTGTCTTCTTTATATCTTCCACCTACCTAACTTTTTTAACATATGGAATAGGGTTCTAAAAAGTAGTTTAATGTCCCTGCCACTAATTTTAACATCTGTGTCAGTAGAAGGGTGGTTTTGATTGAGTCTTTTTCTCTTCATTGTGGAACGTATTTTCCTGCTTTTTGGCAAACTTGGTCATTTTTGATTGGACGCCATACATTGTGAAATTTACCTTGGGGAGCGGTGGATATTTTTATATTCTTATAAATACTCTTGAACCTTGTTCTGGGACACGGTTAACTTACCTGGAAACAGTGTGGTCCTTTTGGGTCTTCCTTTTAAGATTTGTTAGGGGTGTCTGGAGCAGTGCCTAATCTAGGGCTAATAAAGCTCCATACAGAAGCAAGACCCTTCTGAACACTCCAACCAATGCCTGTGGATTTTGACCTTTTCCAATCTGGCTTGTGGGGACAGGCATGTTCCCAGTCCTGTGTGAATGTTTGGTACTATTCCCTCTAATCCTTTTAGGTAGTACTTCCCCAGCCTTAGATAGTTTCCTCATATGCATGTATTGATCAGCACTCTCCTAAATACTCCAGGGGAGACCTCTGCAGATCTCTGGAGCAATCTGTGCAGTTCTCTCCTCTTTGGTTCTGTCCTGAGTATTCTTGCCAGTCTGGCCTCCCTGAACTCTCACCTCTGTCCTCTCCACTTAGGGAGTCTGTGGGCTCTGCCTGACTCTTGTTTCCATGCTGCATCTTGGAAACTCTCTCAGGGCAGTGAGCCAGAGCTCTGCTTCTCAGCAGCCTGGGGTTTGCTGGTTAGGATCCCAGGTGCAGACATGGCACCGCTTGGCAAAAGCCATGCTGTGGTAGGCATCCCACATATAAAGTAGAGGAAGATGGACACGGATGTTAGCTCAGGGCCAGTCTTGCTCAGCAAAAAGAGAAGGATTGGCAGTAGTTAGCTCAGGGCTAATCTTCCTCAAAAAAAAAAATAAAAAAGAAAAGTAGGAAAGGCAGGAACAAGTACTTTCACAAAAGGATGATTATATTCCATGTTCTTGGTTCCGCACGCTAGAGTTCCTAATGTTTTAAGCAAAAAGAAAATAACTATAATGAAATATAATGAAACCTTTTAACATTGAGGAAGTGATAGCTCAGACCTGGCCTATTACTGTACACCTGTAACCTGTGTCTTGCAAAAGAATGTTTCACCCTCCGTACTGGCCAGGACCACTCCCGTGATTGGCTGCTCTGGAACGGGTCACATAAGCTGCTGATCTTTGTAAAACCAGCTGAAGAACCATTTTCTCCCCTGAGAATTTTCTTCTGTTCTTTGCTAATGATGGCTACTTTAATTTGCTTTGTTTCTTCTGCACTTAAGTAAATATTCCTCAAGTTGATGCACCAAATCTTTCTTTCGGAATAACAGAAGATTTAATAAGCACGTACACATTTGTTTAGCGCTTTGACAGCTTATCAACAGCTTCACAAACAGTGTTTCTATTACTCTTCAAGACAAGCCAAGGTGGAATGCAGGGCAGGCACTGTTATCCTCATTTCACAGAGGAGGAAAGTGAGGCTCAGAGGGTTAGAAGGTAACTTGATCCAAGTTATACAGCTAGTAGTTGGAAGAAGCAGGGTAAAAGTCCAGGCATCTTGATGCTAAATCCACTGCCCTCTACTCCAAAATGAGTTTATCTTCAATAATGTAAAAGAATGTGAGTGGGGGCCCAGCCCAGTGGGTAGTTAAGTTCATGCACTCCACTTTAGCAGCCCGTGGTTTGTGGGTTTGGAGCCCAGGTGCGGACCTACACACCGCGCATCAAGCTGTGCTGTGGCAGTGTCCCACATGCAAAATGGAGGAAGACTGGCACAGAAGTTAGCCCCTGGATCGTACCCAGTCACCCCACTGCCGAGGACCCCACACTCTCCACCAACGCCCTGTACACTCCACCTGTTCCTTATGCAGGCCCTGCCCCACAGAGCCAGACACACTCACCTGCCTGCAGAAGGTCAAGGCTCCCAGTCTATGCAGGCCGGCGAGTAGCCTGGGGGCTTGCTGTTGGGTGGGGCCGGTCTCTAGGGTGGGCTGCCTTCCCTGGCTGAGCTGGATTAAATTGGTGCTGTAATGTGTCAGGCAGACCCCTGGGCTAACAGGCCAGTCGAAGAACTCCAATGGTGTCTGCCAGCATCAGTGTCAGCACACCTATACTAGGTCACAATAATGGCTGCCACCAATGTCTCAGTCCCTGGAGAGGTCTTACCTCTTACCAAGATGCACCCAGAGCCTACCAGGTGAGTCTCTTTTCACGAAAAGACTGTGCACCTTTCTTTCTGGTGACTTTAGGTTGCTTCCTGAAATGGGTGAATTTGTGTGTGGGTCCTTTAAGAGCTGAGGTTTTTCCACTTATGTCTGATAGCTTTTCTGGGGGTATTCCCCATTGCAGTTAATAGCCAGTGAAGGCAGATATTATGACAGTTATCTCAGTTGTGCTGAGTCCAAAGGATGCTTAAAGCAGTAATGTGCCCCTGCTCAGGTCCCCAGCTCCTCCAGGGAGGGCTGCACACCTTAGGGTTGCTCCTGCCCAGCTGTGAAGCTCTGCAGCTCGCTAAGGTGGCTTTCTTTCTCTCCAGAAAGGAATTTCTGCCTCTTCCAACTCAGTCAGGACTGTCCCTTGTTGTGGGGGTTCTTTTTATCAAGTTTTCAGTTCTCTCTCAGGGATAATTTTTCCAAGAATAGTTGTAGCCTGGTTGTGTTCATGGGAGGAGGTGAGTTCAGGGTCCATCTATGCTGCCATCTTGATGAGATCTCCTTCCTCTACTTTATGTGGGATGCCACCACAGCATGGCTTGATGACTGGTGCTAGGTCTGTGCCTAGGATTCGAACCTGTGAACCCTGGGCTGCTGAAGCAGAGTGTGTGAACTTAACCACTATGCCACTGGGCCAGCCCCTAAGCATCCACTTTTGGAAGATGGAAACAATGATGGTAGGGCTGTAGTGAGCACAAAACAAGCTAGTGCCTAGGAGATGCACAGTAGTATGTGTGTCACACAGGAGGTGCCCAACAGCATAGGTGAAATTCAAGGCTATAACAACTGTTTTGCTGTGTGAGCCTAAATGCCACAAGTGAGCATATTTAAAGTGGCTGTGATTCCTACATTCTCCTCACGAAGTTTAATTAACACCTCTAAAGTTCACTGCTATGCTTTGATGGCAGGTATCATGCAAGTTCTGTGTCATTACTTCTACCACCTCGCTTATGAAACCCAGGAGTGGCACATTTCCTTTCAATGGGAGGAGGGATCCATTTGAAATGGGCTTTTCTGTGTAATGCCTTAACTGAGCCACTTTGGAAAGCATTTTGGGAAGTTGGATCAGTAACTGAGGTCACCAACTCCTTCCAGTCTGCCCAGGACTTCTCCAGTTTCAGCATTATGTCCCACATCCCAAGAACCTCCTCAGTCTTCACAAACTGGGATGGCTGGTCACCATAACATCACGGAGGCTGAACTAGTGATAAAAGAAGAAACCTAAAACCTACTTATGAGATATTCCTAAACAGAAAACAATACAAAAAACCATGGGCCTCTGCAAACCCATGTTCTAAACTAGCAGTTCTGAGTGTGGCCCACAGACCAACAGCATCAGCATCACCTAAGAACACACTAGATGAACAAATTTTGGGGTACCATGCCAGATCTAATGAGTCAGAAACTTTGGGGTAGAGGCCCAGGAATCTGGGTTTTACCAAGCCCTTTGGGTGATTCTGATGCTCACTCAAGTCAGAGAACCTCTGGTCTGGATCATAAGTAGAAGTCATACTAGATGTCAAGTAAAATGAAAACAATGAAAGCTTGTTTTCCTTTGCACATTATCATTACTTTCATTTCTGATTACTCAAATTGAACTGGGAAAATACTATGAAAGCACCTCCTGCTCCCTTGTTCCACAGGAATCCAGTGTTACTTGGAGATTTTCAAGTGTAAAGTATCTCCAAAAGGAACACACGGACATGAAAGGCATCTTCAGGGACAAGTGATACATATTACATCACTTGTAGCCACATGTGAATGCTCTTTATGCGTGTGTTCTAAAAGAAAAGGCCTGACAGAGATACTGCTCCCAGGCCCTGCACACCAGAACCCGTTTCCTCTCCTCAGCTGGTGCGCCAGGGCCTGGCTCCAGCAATAACAGCCTCCTGGGGAGATGAAAGCCCTGGTAAACACAGTTTATCTTGGTTAATGTATACTTTAGCTCTGTGTATATATGCACATATACATACACTGCAGTATTTATATATGACATACATGTGAAATATTACTGGAGAAGAGGCCTGGAATGGGTGGACAACACCTATAAAGTTAGAACTGAGATCTTTTAAATGCAAACTCGGTTTCCCTGAGTTGCCCTCTGCCCCTGTGGTAAAAACACACATGCATTTGTATCAGGAAGAAGACCCTTCTCCCTGCAAACAAGTTCAGCAGAGTCTTTTTTCTGTTTCCAGAAAGAGCTGAGTATTTTGTGGTGGCTTCTTTTATCTCTAGGGACGTTGCTTATTAGAAAAATCCACAGAATCACCGATCTCCTGACTAAGGAGACGACATGGTCAGAAGATGAGTTGGCTCAGGACTGCCGCTTTAAGTCAAGTGGACAAAACTGGGATTGAAGTGGAAAAGCAATCAGCCCACAGTGCCTAGCACCGAGAAAGGCAGGGGGCTGGCGCCTTCCAGGCCTTGTCTCTCACGCATGTGCGACCTGGGGACACAGGGGAGCGTTCTGGTGGAGGCGCTGCCCCCGTGGCAGTCTGGGGCCTCGCTTCCTTTTTTTGCGATGGGGGTGCATATTTCCTCAGGAAGGAGCAGATAAGTTACTCCTTAGGATTGTGAATGCTTTCTTGTCACCTGGCCAAATGGAAATTCCAAAAGTATTCTGAATAGACAGTGCCACTAGGATTCATGGGCATACATTCATAACAGCCCATAATCAAGGCGTGATGAAAATTCCAAACCTCCATTTTCATGCAAAACTAAATGGGTAGCTCAGAGTTAGGACCTCTAAAACATGTTAACCCTATGTGTGCTATAGGATCTATCTGTTCTATCTTAATCTCTGTGCATTACCAAAAAGTACTGATCCAGACTTTGTTAAATAAGACAAGTGTCATAGAAGTGTAGCATTCTCTGCTGCTCTTCCACTAAGGAACTAGTCTGGGAAGAAACAGAAGAGAGAAATAGAAGATTGCATATCAGGTTGGAAAAATGAGCCTGAAGACTTATATTTTGAGCATTGAAAGAAAAATAAAGAAAATGGGAATAAGGAAAAGAAGCCAGAGACGAGAGGCCGAGGAGGGACTTATAGGAGACAGGGCCTGGGGCAGCCAGGAGGGGAGTTTCAGAAAGGGCTTGACACCGGGAGGCATGTTGGAGGGGGCCAGAAAGGAAATGCTAGAACCTGGGAAGTCTTATGCATCCTAGGGCTGCTTAACAAATTCCCACAGACATAAGACAACACCGCTTATCCTCTTACAGCTCTGGGAGTGGGTAGGCCTGTTCCTTCTGGAAGTGTCAGAGGAGAATTCTTTCCCTTGCCTTTTCTAGCTTCTAGAGGCCACCTACATTCCTTGGCTTGTAGCCGCTTCCTCACACAACTCTGACCGCTGCTTCTGTCATCACATCTCCTTCTCTGCTCTGATCCTCCTGCCTATCTCTTGTAAGGACCCTTTAGATTACATTAAGCCCACCAGAATAACCCAGGATAATCTCTCCATCTCAAGATCCTTAACTTGCTCACATCTGCAAAGTCTGTTTGCCATGTAAGGTGACATAGTTATAGGTTCCAGGACTGGGACAGGGACATCTTTGGGAGGCATTATTCTGTATACCACCCAGGTCATGCTCCAGTATGCAGTAGCTGTGTTTGCCTTCCTCCCTGGCGTGGCTAAGGCGTGTGCTCAGCTTCCTGAAGCACTGAGGCAGGCTGGCCTGACACAGTATGGCTTAGCACCCTCTCTGCACTTTCCAGACCTAGTGAGGCTTCGCAGGAGTTTGCATGGTCCTCGGTAAAAAACTTCCAAAAGTTAGATACTTTTGCATTCCTTTCTATAAAGGAGGCCCCCAAATGTATAAACTCCTACAAAAACTGGATCTGCTCTGGTTTATCTATTTTGTCCATCTATTCAAAGACTCTCAGTTAGAAGCTACTGTTGAATTTGCAATACTTTGTATTTAAAGCTGTGGCAGAAATTTTACAGTTTGTAGGAGTGCAGAAAAAGAAATATTTCTTTAAGTAAAAATCTTCATGCTCCTACTAATTTATCTGAGTATGAGGGCTTTTTTTTTCATTATTTAAGAAAACACTTATTCTCACTACTCTTGGAAAAGTTCTTTTTTTTATAGGGTTCATAATAGTTTACATCAATGTGAGATTTCAGTTGTACATTATTTCTTGTCTGTCACCACGTAAGTGCTCCCCTTCACCCCCAGAGCCCCCCCCCCCCACCCCACCTTCCCCTGGTAACCACTGAAACGTCTTCTTTGTCCCAGTACGTGTTTATATTCCACATATGAGTGAAATCATCTGGTGTTTGTCTTTCTTAGACTGGCTTATTTCACTTATCTAGATCCTTCCATGTTGTTGCAAATGGGATGAATTTGTCTTTTTTCTGGCTGAGTAGTATTCCACTGTATATATATATAGTCCACATCTTCTTTATCCAATCAGCAGTCAATGGGCACTTGGATTGTTTCCATGTCTTGGCTATTGTGAATAGTGCTGCGATGAACATAGGGCAGCATATGTTACTTTGGATTGTTGATTTCGAGTTCTTTGGATAGATACCCAGTAGTGGGATAGCTGGGTCATATGGTATTTCTATTTTTAGTTTTTTGAGAAATCGCCAAACTGTTTTCCATAGTGGCTGCACCAGTTTGCATTCCCACCAGCAGTGTGTGAGGGTTCCCTTGTCTCCACACTCTCTCCGACATTTGTTATTTTCAGTCTTAATGACTATAGCCAATTTAACAGGCGTAAGGTGGTATCTTAGCGTAGTTTCAATTTGCATTTCCCTGATGATTAGTGATGTTGAACATCTTTTCATGTGTTGATTGGCCATCTGTATATCTTCTTTGGAAAAATGTCTGTTCATCTCCTCTGCCCACTTTTTGATCAGGTTGTTTGCTTTCTTATTGTTCATTTGTGTGAGCTCTTTATACAATATGGAGATTAACCTCTTATCAGATATATGATTTGCAAATATTTTCTCCCAGTCGGTGGTTGTCTCTTTGTTTTGATCCTAGTTTCTTTTGTGTTGCAGGAGCTCTTTAGTCTGATGAATTCCCACTTGTTTATTTTTTCTTTTGTTTCCCTTGTCTGAGAGGACATGGTATTTGAAAAGATCCTTTTTAGTTTGATGTCAAAGAGCGTACTACCAATATTATCTTCCAGGAGTTTTATAGTTACAGGGCTTATCTTCAAGTCCTTGATCCATTTTGAGTTTATTTTTGTGTATGGTGTGAGATAGCGGTCTACCTTCATTCTTTTGCATGTGGCTGTTCAGTTTTCCCAACACCATTTATTGAAGAGACTATCTTTTCTCCATTGTATGTTCTTGGCACCTTTGTCGAAGATTAGCTCTCCATGGATGTGTGGTTTTATTTCTGGGCTTTCAGTTCGGTTCCATTGATCTGTGTGCCTGTTTTTGTACCAGTACCACGCTGTTTTGGTCAGTATGGCTTTGTAGTACGTTTTGGAGTCAGGGATTGTGATGCCTCCAGCTTTGTTCTTTTTTCTCAGGATTGCCTTAGCAATTTGGGGTCTTTGATTGCCCCATATGAATTTTAGGATTCTTTGCTCTATTTCCATGAAGAAGGTCATTGGGATTCTGATAGGGATTGCACTGAATCTGTAGATTGCTTTGGGGAGTATGGACATTTTAACTATGTTTATTCTTCCCATCCATGAGCAAGGAATCTCTCTCTATCTCTTTAAGTCATTATCAATTTCTCTCAGTAATGTCTTATAGTTTTCTTTGTATAAGTCCTTCACCTCCTTGGTTAAATTTATTCCTAGGTACTTTATTTTTTCAGTTGCGATTGCAAATGGAATTATATTCTTGAGTTCTCTTTCTGTAAGTTCATTATTGAAGTATAGAAGAGCAACTGATTTTTGTAAGTTGACTCTGTACCCTGCAACCTTACTGTAGTTGTTAATTATTTCTATTAGTTTTCCAATGGATTTTTGGGGGTTTTCTATATATAAGATCATGTCATCTGCAAACAGCGAGTTTCATTTCTTCACTCCCTATTTGGATTCCTTTTATTCCTTTTTCTTGCCTAATTGCTCTTCCCAAACCTCCAGTACTATGTTGAATAAGAGTGGTGATAGTGGGCATCCTTATCTCATTCCTGTTCTCACGGAGATGGCGCTCAGTTTTTGCCCATTGAGTATGGTGTTGGCTGTGGGTTTGTCGTCTATGGCCTTTATTATGTTGAGGTAATTTCCTTCTATCCCCACTTTGTTCAGAGTTTTTTTTTTTTTTTTATCATAAATGGCTGTTAGATCTTGTCAAATGCTTTCTCTGCATCTACTGAGATGATCATGTGGTTTTTATTCCTCAGTTTGTTGATATGGTATATCACGTTGATTGATTTGTGGATGTTGAAGCATCCCTGTGTCCCTGGTATGAATCCCACTCGATCACGATGTATGATCCTTTTGATGAATTGCTGTATTCGGGTTGCCAAAATTTTGTTGAGAATTTTTGCATCTATGTTCATCAGTGATACTGGCCTGTAGTTCTCTTTTTTCATGCTGTCCTTGTCAGGCTTTGGTATCAGAGTGATGGTGGCCTCGTAGAATGTGTTAGCAAGTATTCCATCCTCCCTAATTTTTTGGAATAGCTTGCAAAGGATAGGTATTAAATACTCTCTGAAAGTTTGGTAGAATTCCCCAGAGAAGCCGTCTGGTCCTGGGGTTTTATTCTTTGGGATGGTTTTGATTGCTGTTTCCATCCCTTTCCTTGTGATTGGTCTGTTCAGATTGTCTGCTTCTTCTTGACTCAGCTTTGGGAGGTTGTAAGAGTCTACGAATTTATCCATTTCCTCTAGGTTATCCATTTTGTTGGGCTATAGTTTTTCATAGTATTCTCTTATAATCCGTCGTATTTCTGTGGTGTCTGTTGTTATTTCTCCCTTTTCATTTCTGATTTTGTTTATCTGAGCTTTCTCTCTTTTTTTCTTTGTAAGTCTGGCTAGGGGTTTGTCAATTTTACTTATCTTCTCAAAGAACCAGCTCTTTGTTTCATTGATCCTTTCTACTGCCTTTTTTGTTTCAATAGCATTTATTTCTGCCCTGACTTTTATCATTTCTCTCCTGCTGACTTTGGGCTTTGTTTGTTCTTCTTTTTCTAATTCAGTTAGGTATAATTTGAGATTGCTTATTTGGGATTTTTCTTGTTTTAAGGTATGCCTGGGAAAAGTTTTATTTTTATTCTGAATTTAATTATTATGCTTGCTGGAAAAAATCAGCAACCCTTTAATTTCATTTTCAAATAGTCATAAAAGTCATCAGAAGAAAAGTGAAAACTGAAAATTTGATGCTTAGATCAAACGGAGCTCCTACTACCACTTACAGCAGGAGGGGGAAGGGAGATCCTGGATTAAGTTTCATAACCTCCAGATTATTAATTTCTGCAAATTATTTGTTTCTCCCTTGGGGGGAAGGGGAGAAAAAAGCATATGTGTAGTCCCTTGGCTGCCGGTCCCTCTGAGCAGAGTCAGAAGCTGCAGGAAGGATTCACATCACATTTTACATTCTCACAGGCAGCGAAAAAGGATATCAGGGACATCGATGCGAGGAGAAAGATGGCCACATCATAGGACAACAGCATCTATTTTTGGTGTTTTGCAGACTTGAGCTCTTTTGTCTGATGAATGTGCTATATGATAAACACAGGTGCTAGCGCAAAACCTGCTGAGGCCCCTCCTCTCCACCTGTGGGCAGCATCCTGCAGGAGTCACTGCCCATCACTGGACTCCAAGCACATATGTGCCCAAGACACAAAAACCCATCCCAGCCCCATTCTTGAAATCTGAGATCATTACTGTACTTTAAAAGATAATTGACAAACAACGGCAGGAGTCAAAGAGCAGGTCAGCTGTAACTTATCCTATTCATAAATCAGAATAGCAATTTTCAAAATCCTGGGAAGACTCGCTGGTGACACCACCAGGGAAACTGACCTTGACTCTTTAAAAGTAGAGCACTTGGAGGGGTACAGTGATGTCTGGGCTCAGGAAGCTTTAGCTGATCAACTGTGCAATGACGAGAGATGCCCCCTCCCCATATTCAAGGTCCATTTCTTCGTTAATCCCAGTTCCCCTCCTTCCTTTCACCTTCTCTCCACCCCTCATATTGGAGTATATCACTCTGTCCAAAGGGACGAACTGTGTTTGCTAAGCTTTGGGTTATAATTAACCAACCGACCCTAATTCTTCACACAACCTGTATTTAGTATTCAAAAACACAAGTAACCCTCTTTCATTGTGAATGTTTCAGGTGTTTTCTTCCCATGGAAAATGAAATACAACAGACAAAAGTCCTGTCTTTCAATCTCTGCTTCTCTATAAAGCACTCTTTCCCTACCTTATTAAATATTGCCTGCTGAAGGGTTTTCAGGCATAAGACCCACGTCTACTTTGACAGTCTCTCTCACTCACGGACAGAGCAACTTCATTCCCTAACTAAAACAACGTTGAATTTAAAGACACGTCTATACAATTTAAAAGATAGATATTCAAATTTTTGAGAAATTAATATCTTATTTTCTCATGTTATTTGTGATGATAAAATTACAAATAATTTATTCCATTCTATTTTCTTACATTAGGCCATCAAAACTAAGGTCACTGGGGCAGAAGTCATATTATTTTTAAATTATATGGAAGTATTAATTATAAGTAACAAATTTACTTATCAATAAACTCTTCCTTCCCACAGCTCTATAAATAGTTCTTCCTTTTCAGTAAGCTTAAAGTAAATTCCTTAAAATGAGTTATTTTTGCTTACTGATGATGGGTATGACAAATAATTTTATTTGGAGCAAAACGTGTTCTGATTCAAAGAGAAATGGTTCTTCCAAAGTGGCTAAAAGCTGATTCACAACATAAGAGTTTGCCTTTTACAGGAAGATATGATGATATGAAATGTCAGATCTCCAACATTTTTGAGGTGGGGGTGTGAGAGATTCTTTCTAAATGACACATAGCTCTCTGGCTTCTTATTCAACTTGAAACTAGAATCCCCCCTTTAAGATCAGATACATTCTGAAGAAAGGCGCCACAGTGCAATAGGGTCAGAATTCTTTTCTCAGCAATGCCTGACACCATCTCATGTTTTAACAAGAGTAGCCTGGGTATGACTTTTTGTAAAGGTATAGCTTAACTCAGGCACCACTGGAGAATCTGTAATAGAATTAAAGACACTTAGAACAGTAGGGATACTGGCCAGCTCTCTGGTTTTATATTATCTTTTTTTCTTTTTGAGGAAGATTAGCCCTGAGCTAACATCTGCTGCCAATCCTCCTCTTTCTGCTGAGGAAGACTGGCCCAGAGCTAACATCCATGCCCATCTTCCTCTACTTTATATGTGGGACACCTGCCCCAGCATGGCTTGCCAAGCGGTGCCATGTCTGCACCCGGGATCCGAACTGGCGACTCCAGGCTGCCGAAGCAGAACATGTGAACTTAACCACTCCGCCACCAGGCCGGCCCCCACTCTGGTTTTATAGATGAGGAGACTGAGGCAGAGCAAAGCTAAGAAAACACACTGAGCTGGTAGCAAAGTGGGACTAGATCATTATAGTGCCTTCCACTCTTTCACCCAAAATTTTGATTAAAAATACTGTTTGCCCACTCAAGAGGTAAATGTACTGAACCCTTTCCTAACAACACTGATCTAGGCTATGTTTTATAAGTTCACTGTAGGAGTGGAAGAGTAGTTAGGAAAGTACAGAAAGGAGCACTAAAAAGGGTAACACTTGATATTACTGAATCTTTTTCCTTAGGGAAGAAGACAAAAACACCTGTGAGAGAAGGCACAATGAAGACAAGCACCTGTGTGTGCCTTCTCTGCCCCTCCTGGTCCCCTAGCCATGGTGGTATTAACAGCACTGTCAATCAGGGTAGCATCCACCTGTAGTGAACTCGGGGGAGTGACGGCCTTAAGAGTTTCCAAAGGTAAGTTTCTGCAGGTTTCCAGGCTGACGCCTTTAAGCCGTAAGCACTTATGGTCTTAGAGCTCAAGAACACAATTGCAGGGGCTGGCCTTGTGGCCTCATGGTTAAGTTTGGCGTGCTCCAATTCGGTGACCCGGTTTTGGTTCTGGGCATGGACCTACACCACTTGTCAGAGGCCATATTGTGGTGGTGACCCACAAACAACATAGAGGAAGATTGGCACAGATGTTAGCTCAGGGTGAATCTTCCTCAAGCAAAAAGAGGAAGATTGGCAACAGATGTTAGCTTAGGGCAAATCTTCCTCAGTGGAAAAAAAAAAAAGAACACAATTGCAGATAACCACACAGCCTCATTGCCCTTCTGGTGACCCTGGGGGAAATTACTTCTCTACGAAAGACAATTTCTTCTCTGTGACAACTCTGCCCCAGTCTATGCTAAGAAGAGACACGATCAGCTGTGCTGACGTACTGCTGCTGGTTTTTGTGTTCCAGATCTCTATTCACGGAGGATTTCCTAAAAGAGTTGGATCGGAGCCCACATATGAAAAGACAAATTGAAATGTTAAAGAAAACGTTTGTCTGAGTTATGGCCGCAGCAGTATATTTCAGTTGAGAAAGCTGAAATCTTTCCTAAGCATGACAAGGAGAATGCATGTGTGGTGTGTAATGAGTTCCTCCCTTGATGACTCGGGAATGACAGAGCTGGCGAACAGGCAGGGCACGCAGGGAAACTGTGAGCAGGTACAGAGTCCTGTTTACTTTCTTCTCTCTCTCCTTCCCTCCATCCATCCCTCTCTTCCTCAGGGAGAGCAGGTGTTTTAACTGATAGTTTGTAAAGATTCTTAAGGCCGGCAGTCGCTGCCTGAGTTCACCTTTCTTCTCTCCGCTTCCACCCTAACTTGATAATACAACATATCCAAACATGTCTTGTCATACCAAAAAGGAGTCTGCAGCTCAAGTATTTGGGAACTTTCATTCAAAAACTTTTTTAAAAGTTGCTTCTGTATATGACTTTTTCTGGATGGGGTGGAAGTCCATTAAAAACTGTTTTGTATAAACAAGAAATAGAACCCTCCTCCCCACACCCAGTAAGGCAGTGGGCAGGATGCCGGCCAGTCTCCAACGGCGTGTCTGTTGGCACCTCTGAGCCGTGTTCTGCCCCGGCAGGGAGGAGCACGGGGACGCTAAAGCTTCTCCTGAGCATCACCCTGCTATTAAAGTGGTCCGAGACTGCATTTTCAAGGACCAAGAGAGGTTCACTCTGAGCTTCCTGTAAAATGAGTTTAAGAATGTGGTCCTCCCACACAAGAGATAGGTTTCTGAGTGTTGGTGGCTCCATAAATCACAGTATTAGTCACCTATCATTTGTCTATCACAGTGACAGGTAGTGTAGAAGGTACAACAGCAAGACAAGACATAGTTCTCGACTCTAACAAGTTAACACTTTTGCTAAGGGGACAAGATCAACACTGATGATACAATCAGCCAACAACACAAGGTTGTCTACAAGGATTAAATGGTGCTCTGACGGCTCGAAGGACAAGAGAACCATCAAAAGGAGAACGAACATTCCAGGGAGTAGGATCAGCCTGAGCAAAGGCACAGAAGATTCCAGGAGGCGGCACTGCTGAGGGGTGAAGGGACTGCCCTGCCTGGTACAGAGCATACGAGTGTTAATAGGGAAATTGGATTTTAGAGCGCTCTGAAGGCGGGGCAAGGTAGTGCAGGCTCCATGGGTAGGCAATTGGGAAACTTGGCAGGTAACTGGGCAAGAATGTGCCCGTGAAGAAGGAAGGTCACTACAGTAGTTCAAGATGGTCTGCTGAAGGAAGAGGACTGAGGCAGCGAGACCAGCCAGAAACTCAGGAAATCAAAGGAACACCCAGAAAGGAAGAGGGGAGGTATAAGGGCAGAAGAAAAATACCTGCCTCATGGTGTTATTAAAAAGAGTCAAGGAGAAAATGCACAAGGAGTGCTTAGCGTAGTGCCTAGTGTATAATATGTGCTCAGTAAATGCTCTTGACTACAGCTATAGTTGTTGTTATTATTTCCATGTGTGAGAAGAGAAATAAACAAATAGAAAGTAAATAGATAACACAGAGCCCCTGCCTGCGTGGAGCTTGCTTCGTGGATTAATATCAGGGCCATCTGAGTATGAGGGGCATTCTGGTGTTTGAGGGGAATTGATTACACATTCATTCTACCTAAAAGTATCTTTAAAACTGGATTATTAAATGGCTTTGATATTAAAGCACTTAATGATAATACTCATGGTTAAAATGCATGGTTAAAAAGCCCATGCAGAAGTTTTCTACATCAATAGCTCAATGACTTTTGATCACAAGATGCTAGTTCTATAGACAATTATTAAATACCACTGAAAGGCAAAGTGATGAATATTTAAATTCCATTCAACTAATAAGGACTGATAGCTTACTATGTGTCTGGCAAGGCACTGAGGATATAAATGGAACAAAACACCTTCCCTATACTTAAAGAGCTGAAAATAGTGTGGCGGAAAGAGACACAGAAACCAGCAATTAGAACACAGGTGCACAAACCCTTAAGAGAAACATTTAGGAAGCATCTTGGAATTGAGATTTTTTGCCTTCTAGAAGGACAATGTGACACATGTAGCACCCACAGGTGAACATCTGCCCTAGTCTGTCTGGGACAGTCCTCATTTATACTTGCCCTGGTGTTACATCTGGCCAGTGCCTTCTTTTTTACTCTGAAAAGTTGGATGGTGAATATGTGGTTACTGTATCCTGTCTTTCTTAATACCCCCAGCAATGTCCGGGTAGCATCCCATAATCAAACATATTCATGTTTCCTCAGCAAAATTAAAATTTCTTCAGCCAAAACAAGTGTGAAATTATGAATATTCACACTAAATGACATAAAGACAGATTGTAAATAGTCTTATGTCAAATCAGGCCAGATTTTGCTACCAGATGGGTTAAGAGAAAAATTTGGATTTTTCTAAAGCTTTCTGGATTGTGGAATCTTGGGTAATGGACTGTGGATGGCATAGGGTGGTAAGTGCCACCTGAGATGAGGCGCCAGTGTTACAGAAGAACGGAAGGAACACCTCGCTCAAGGTGGAGGGAGCTTCCCAAAGGAAGTCCTAGTAGACTCGAGACCTGAGCAAGGAGAAGTGAGCTCAAGGAGAGTTCAGGAATCGGGTGGGCGGTGAGGCAGGAAGGCCCTTGGAGCAGCAGGGTACATCTGGAGGGCGTTAAGCTAGAGGAACATGGTCAGATTTGTGCTTTTAACAAAAGTGTTCTGGCAGCTTTGCAGTTGATGACTTTGAGGAGGGGCCGGGGCAGGAATACAAGTAAGAGGCCAGGATGGCCACCTTGGAGGGGGCGTTGCATTCAAGGGATGTTCATGAGACAGAATCAGAGGCTTAGGCATTGATGAGAGGTGGGAGGCCGTGAGGGAAAGTGTGAAGTCCAGGGAAATAGCCAGGTTTTTCTGCTTACTTGTTCTAACTTGAGGCCCTGTGAAAAATATTTGTCTCTTTCTTCATGCTTTTCTTTATTTTAACTGATGAGAACTCTGAGGTCTATGACTACCATGCTTCTTTTATTTTCTTTTCATTTTAAGGCAGTATATGCTCATCAGTGAACATTTGGAAATACAGAACACTAGGGGGAAAGCCCCCTTTTAGGTCCCTCATCAAAACACAATCAATGTTAACATTTGTGCTGGGATGAGGCCTAGCAATCAAGAGATGTCTGAAGAATGTGGCTGAATGATGATTTCTTGCCAACTTTTTCTTACCTGTATATAGGTTTTTCTTACATAGTTGTGATCATAGTTTGTTTATTTTTTAATATGGTTTTTTTTCACTCAGCATTTTATCTTAAACATTTTTCTTAGTTATTCCATGGTCTGAATAAATGCAATTGTTAATGATTTCATTGCATTACATCACTTTGAAGTATCACGCACAATTATCTCTTATGATTGGACAATGTGCTGTCCACAGATCTCTAAGGCCTAAAGGATAACTTTAAAGGCAAACTCTCATGCCGATATTTAAGGGAAGGTGAGGAAGTGTTTGGCATCTCTTTCTGGTTCCTAGCTTATAACTTTTCCAATTCTCTTGCTGTCAACTGAACTGGGCATGGAAACATTTATAACCAGTAGTTTGTGGATAACAGAGTAGTATTTTAGCAGTTAAGTGAATCTCAAGTTTCAGTACCTCTCGAATGTTGTTTACCCAAAATTTCAATATTATTATTGGTTGGGAACAGAAGGAATTAAAATTACATCTCCACTATGCCCAGCAGAACCACGTCTCTGCTAACCATACTTCTTATGTGACTTTAAGAAAGCAAAACCAAGTCATAAGGTTTCAAGGTCAAAACATGGGCTGAAAAGATTGTGATTTTTAAAAATATCTATCTTTCCAGGGCTGGCCCCAGTGGCCTAGTGGTTAAGTTTGGCATGCTCCACTTTGGTGGCCCAGGTTCAGTTCCTGGGCATGGACCCTCACTACTCATCTGTCAGTGGCCATGCTGTGGTGGCAGCTCACACACAAAAAGAGGAAGACTGACACAGATGTTAGCTCAGGGCAAATCTTCCTCAGCAAAAAAAAAAAAAAAAAAAAAAAATGTCTACCCATCTACCTGTTTATTACTTAAAAATACTTCTACATCTCATAGAAGGGAGAGAAAAGGTTTTAAGGATAGACTGAACAGCCTTGTAGTTGAGAGAAGTAATGAGAGGGTAACTTTCTCAAAGGCTCTGCTCCAGAGCCCACTTACCTTGTCCAGGGGTGAGACATTGGATGGATGTGGGCTTCATCTCCCCCAGGGAAGCCCTTGCACAGACCGACCACACAAAGCTCTGGGTAGAAAACCTCTGCTGGGCCTCCCGTCCTTCCCCATGCACCTCACTCTTCCTCAGAGACACGTGGTATTAGCACCCAGATTTGGAACTCAGAACGTGCACTCCCACAGGAAAACAATTTTATATATGGTAATTAGGTGTAGTTAAAATATTTTTATTAGTATTTTAGATGTGTTATTGGGAAAATAGGCTTTTGATGGGTGGGGCTGGGGCTCTAATGTCATTTAAAACATACTTTCTGAGAGAAAAATGTTTTCGAGTATCAACTCTGTTATTGCACTAAAGACTTCACAAAACAGGCTGTGCCCTGATTACTTACACAAGTAATTAAAGTTCCTTGAACATTTTCTAGAATAAGTTAAGGTACAAATAAATGAAATAAGAATAAACAAACAAATACACACTCATCCAATTTTAATGGCATAGAGAGGAAACATCCAGAAGCACCAAGTGGGAAAGGAGCCCATCCACACCCTCCTAAGGCTTGGAGGGCCATAAAGAGCAAGCCCATTTGTTCACTATACACAGAAAGTGTGCAGAGAAAGTGTGTGAAACAAAATGTGGCATCTTTATATATCTCATAGGTGGGAAGGGAAACAACTAGAAGGCTGTAAATCTGTAGATGCTGGAAATGTCACTTACTTGAGAGGAGAGCATTCCCAGCAAACTGAGAGGCATGTTCAGAGAACCGAAAGGCAGAGGAAGAAGGAAGCAGAGTCTGAGAAGTCAGAACCACTCTGGGGGCATTGTCAAAACAGTGGCAGCAACAAGGACAAACAGGCCACAGGAGGTGAGTCTAAATCTGAACTGCTCAGGGATAAATAAGTAATTGTGCAATGGAGTATGATATTAATGATAACAGAGTTTAGGTATAAACGAGGTATCGGGGAGAAAGTCCCGTTACATCAGATAAGTGGTTGACAAAATCGTTTAGCTCTTGGGAAAAGCAGGTTTGGTTTTCCCTCAAATTATGCCTATTATAAACTGTTTGGTAGAATATTCCTTTTAAATTAAAATATAGTAGTCTACTCTAAGAATTCCAAGGGCACATTAAAGAAAGGACAGTGACTGCCAGGTGGGCCTTTTGGGCCTTCATAACACTCCTTTGAGCTCCCGAGAATGAGCACTGTTACCTGAAAAAGCAAAAAGCTACCACAGTCACATCTTACTATGCTGCACCTCACAGCTTTGATTTTCTTTTCTTTTCTTTTTTTAAGATTTTATTTTTCCTTTTTCTCCCAAAGCCCCCCAGTACATAGTTATGTATTCTAGTTGTGGGTCCTTCCAGCTGTGGCATGTGGGATGCCACCTCAGCATGGCCTGATGAGTGGTGCCATGTCTGCGCCCAGGATTCAAAACCCTGGGCTGCTGAAGTGGAGCACGTGAACTCAACCACTCGGCCACGGGTGGAAAAATCAGGCCAGCTCCTGATTTTTCTTTTAAATGTAAACCAGAAGCACCGCTCAAGAAGACTTTTTACGTGGTAAGTAAAATGTGTGCCAGTCACACACTAAAAGGACAAAGAGCCACTGTCAGGTGATATGGGGATGTGCTCCAGCTGGGCCACCACTTCTCCCATTTCTAGGCAATTCTTCAGAACCACGGAGGGAGAGCACGGCCATCTGAACAATCCCGTCTAATGTCCTGTGAATGGTCCACAGTGCCTCAACTCTGCTGGCGGGCAGGACAGGTTTATGTCCTCTGAACACATCACCAGTTTCTGCTGCTGGGTTTATAGTTTCAGGCCATTAAGTGGGTGCAAACACACCTACTGCAACAAAGCAGAGCTGTCCTGAGAAGAGGCCGGGGCAGAGCTTCACAGAATCACGGGCCAGCCGGCACCTTCAGTGCCGCAGGCGTCCCTGAAGGCCAAGGAGCAGAAGCAAAGTTATCAGGTCACCTGGAACACAAGATCCTGGAGGAAAGCAAGGGAGGCTTCATGGGGAAGCACAGCCTGGAAACTGGCTTGGCCACTGCCACACAGCATGACCTCAGGCAAGTCACTCAGCGTCTTGGTGCCCTAGTTTCCCCATCTGAAATGACGATGGAGAAGAATGCTCACCAGGCAGCTTAAGAAGTGACAATGAGGCTCTGTGCTGGAGAAATCACGGAGATGCAAGGCAGCAGACAGATGTCACACCTTCAAAATGGCGGCAAAGGCCAACACATCTACAAGGTGATTTGCAGCCTATCCCCCTAGAACTGAGGAGAAGCTATGATGTTTTTAGCTCATCTTCACAGGAGCAGACAGAAGTGGACAAACGATGTTGGCCAAGGCCTTGACTCCTCTCTGTTTCTGGGGCAAGCACTTGAGTCTTTGAGCTGCCCTGGGACAGCTTTAGACACTGCTTACATCAGAGAACACAGGGAAAAAGAGGAATTGATTAGACATTCACACTGTAATAGAATTTAGAACTGGGGCTGAGAGTTATGTTTCAAAACCAGAATTTGAAGTTCTCGGGGAAGGAAAATGTCACTTCTCTCAAGGAAACTGATCTTTCTGTTGTAAACCTGCCCGGCTCTACTTGGGGGAAGCACCCAAGAATGAAGAGTTTGCACCTCAAGCAACAGCGTTTGGCTTAACTGCAGTCCTATTTCCGGAAATAGTCAATAAAAATTACCTATGTATACAAAATGATAACATAAAACCTCAACCTGTACAAGCTCACTTGATGTAAATGTCTTCAGACCTTAAAACATTGTTTTTATATTGCCTAAATCCCTGGAGTCTGAGCCCACGCCGCGGCCGGGGGCTCCCCAGAATCACTGCGTGTCGACACTGTCCTGCAGAAGTCAGGCTGCTCATGTCCACCACGCCTGTCAAGTTGGTTTTGTCTCTAAACGCTTGGCTTTATATTCCCGCCCTCCACCAGACAGGGAAAAACATTTGTAAACGTGCATATTCCTGAGAAGCTTAACACATTAAGCTTAACCACAGCTGTGGCTGAGAACACAGCAGATATATTCATCAACGTGGTAAAGAAAATCAATCAAACTCATTGATCAGAGAGGCCTAAAACAGCTAGCTGATTCCTGATTTTCCTTTCCATGTATATCTGCGGCACTCATTCATCATCAAACACTCAGTGGCCACATGCTCTGTACCCAGCAGGGAATAAACAGGTCATGGTGTCAGATCCGACAGAGCTTCAGCCTGTCCGAGAACTACGTAGGGGCAGTGCAAGATGGGACTTCACCACATCCAAACACCTGTCTGCAAAGACAGGGCAATGTAAACCTTGGAAGTTCTCCTTGGATGTGGCCCACTTTGACCTGGAGCTTCTTAAAGATGGGGTTGTGGGAACCAAGGCTGTCTGGGCACAAAATCTTGATTTCTAAATTTCTACCATAAATTTAACTTTAACCTGTAGATGATCTTTAGAAGCTGCCATGTTCAATGTGCAAGTCCTATGAACCTCCTCTGTCGAGGGGCGAAAGATCTCCAAGTTCTTTTGGGCAGGGAAAGGCATCATGCTTTCCAGAGGACCCATGTGAGTCTGTGGAGGGCTTAACTCCAGATTTGTGAAGGACCTGACTACAAACCATCAGATTATACAAATAAAAGTTTAAATCACTCAAAATGAGCATTTAGAAAATAAATAAGCCTATAAAAGAAGACTTGAGCCAAGTGAAAACTTGGTTCTGGAGAAGAAAGGGGCTAGACTTGCTCTTTAGTTTCATTCTCTCAGCATGGATGCCTGCAAAGGAATGACGATTCCCTAAATCATACGAAAAGTGTCATATTCTGACCATTTTTCCCCTGGGGAGAATCAGCTTTCATCTGATTCTCAAAGAGCATAATGGGACAAGGTTAGGGACAAAGTTAGGGACAACTGAGCTGTCTGCATCACTCTGACTGAAGACGAAGCGTGCAGCTGCCCCCAACTATAGACACCCTGCCCGGCTTAAGGCTACCTGTCTCAGGGGCCTGCGAAGAGTCTGGAACTCCCAGAGGCCATTACTCAACTGGTTTGAGGATGAGCCCTGGAAAACTATATTTTTAACAGCTTTCTGTGTGATAACAATGCACCAGGCTTAAGAACCATGGACTAGGGTGGCCACCCTTAACAAAATATGTCCGAAAATCTGCTTACTGCCTGAGTAAAAACGGATCTTTGGCCATTTCTCTAAGAACCCAGGGGGAACTCATACATCAATAACAGTTCTGACCTTTACAATCAAAATGAAGCATACCAGTGGGAAATAAATCAAGAAATCCATTTTGTCACTGTTTGCACTGAACCTGTAGTATACAAAGCCTGCAACTTTTAGGCTATTCCTCTGCAATTTTCACACATTAAATCTAGGTAATTTTTTTTGATTCACCTTTCTTATCTCTGTGCTGTCAGTCCGTCTTCATCTCTGAGATTCCTGGCCACCTATCCACCCCTGTCCCGACCCTTTAAGTGACTTGGGAAATTTGTGGAAAGTCATCTGTTTAGTCAGATTCTGTGTAGTATGGACCAAAGTCTCTGATGACCACATGAATGAGTTGGGTGGAGCGACAGTTAATAATCAATGCCACTGTAAGCACTCAGGGCTGACATGATGTGTTAGTCAACAGGTGTCTGCTGGGTGGCTTTGCAGGATAGTCATCTGCAGAATATGCCCTGCAGACCTGGTCCAATCCCTCACTGAGCATATACTAACACTTGGCATGTTTCCTCTGCTTACACTTCCACGACTATGACCTACGCTTCAATCCTCTTGAACAACTAGAAACACACTCTAGGATCAAGAGAGAGAAAACTCCAGGAGACCAAACGTTTGGAGCTTCACAGAAGATATGGAAGATGTTGATTAATTCAGTCAGATTAATCCAGACTCCTTGTTTGAGGAGTTTTCTTTGATAATACTCACATTAATTTACACTAATATGGTATCTTTGATCATAAGATATCAACATGTTTTGCAAATGTTAATTTAACTTCCCAGTACTTTTGTGCAGGTTAGCATAATCATCCTTCATTTAGAAGACAGGGAAACTGAGGTGATGTATAAAGTTGAAGATGTAGATAGCTAAACATACAACTTTCAAATGCTGCAGTCTATCTTAATTCCTAATTATCTGACTGAAGTGTTTTTCTGTGTCTCCTTCAGATGAATAAACTCATTGCCAATGGTTTACATAAATAATAATAACTGCAAAAAACACCTTCCTAACCTATTGTCTACAGTGAGAGTTGGGGAGCAAAAATCTCACTCATACAGATAGAAGATGTAGAAGAAATAATGACTTATCAACTCATGTTTACAAACAAATACACACTAGTTTTAAGTCTATGATGCAGACCACAAAGTATAAAGGTACCAGAAATGAAATTCAGCTGCCTGGACAAGTTGTAAAGATGGAGGAAGGAAGAAAAAAAAGAGGTTGAATATTGAAAAACAAAACAAAAAGAGTAACAACATGAAAAATGCAGAAAAAGAAAGGACAGTATTTCCAGTAAGCAGTGGGTTCTCTAGTTGGGATTTCAACAGAGGTTAGTAGAAGAATATAAATATTATTTAGCTGGGGGAGGGCTGAGGAGAGAGTGATCTGAATCAGAAAGACTGGCAAGTGTACACCGACATATGGGGACAATGGAGCAGATGTTAAAGTTGTTTCTGCTGTAGAAAGCTAGAAAGAAATGGCCATTGTATCTACGTTTATCCAAAAGCAGTAAAACTGTAAACACAAGATTACAAAGAACCAAGCCATCGATGTAAGACTGATAAATCAGAAGAAATGTGGCCAGGGTGGATGCTCCAAATGGCTATGCAACCAACTTTCTTTGCTATTTTGCCAGACAAATCCAAATGACAGGAGGTTAAGCGCTAGCATTTTCATAAATATGTTAAAGAAAACCATGACTGAAACAATTCACTTAGCCACCGCTCTCCTTACGGGATGTAACGTCTGCTTTTACTGTTGGACTCCAGTGTGTGCTAAGCTATCTTTTCACTTCCTTTCTGGGATCAGTTGGTGGTTGCTCAGCACCATATGTGATGGTTGGGCAAAAGCCCTCGCCACTCCCGGACGCCCACCGCCACCCACACTAGGATCGGTGCTTGGGTGTTGTTTGTTCAGGGTCTCCTCCCTGTGGCTGTGCTGCCTCCCACCTCCCTCCTTCACCAGCTGGAAGAGGAGACAATACATTGGTGTCAACAGCCATCCCCCTTTTAGGGCAAGTGGGAGGTGCTGATTCATGAAGAGAAGATTTCATACCAGCAATAGAAAAACAGGCTTTAGATCCACGGACTTCCCGGCCACACACGTGCACGCTCACTACATTTTACAGATGGCCCAAATTGAGGGGCTTCTCTCTTCTCTCAGTATGGCAGTACACAGCTCAAGGATCTCAAAGGAAAATTAGCAGCATTTCCTCTTTTCTCTTTCCTATTCAACTGATCCATGGATCCATTAGAATTCTTATTTTTCACAACCTCACTATAAGTTAACATTTTTAGCAAGAGAGCCACATTCAATCAGGCCACTTCTCTTGGGAAACGTAATATTAAAGAAAACTATATTTTAGATACCTGTTTTAGAAGGTATATCCAAAGCCTATTCTGCTGTATTTAACTGGACTGAATTTTTCACCAAAACAGGTGCACAAGGAGGAAGACATTGCAAGCTTTACTAGGAAAATCTTCTCTCTAAGTCCGACACTTATTTCAGAAATTAAAAAAATACTGTTCTAGGGGCTGGCCTGGTGGCGTAATGGTTGAGTTCACGAGCTCTGCTTTGGCAGCCTAGGGTTCGCAGGTTCGGATCCCAGGCGTGGACCTAGCACCGCTCATCAAGCCACAGTGTGCCAGCATCCCACGTGAAACAGAGGAAGATTGGCACAGACGTTAGCTCAGGAACAATCTTCCTCAAGCAAAAAAAAAAAGTTCCAAATGACTATCACTTATCTTAAACAATCATATATTTAAATTTTAGTCTGCATTAAAAAAAAAAAAAATGAAGATTCTAAGTGAGGAAAGGACGCGATAATGTGCCATCAAGTTTTTGGTAGACTTTGGCTCCTCAATAAAAATACCAGTCATTCAGCTATTCACTGATCTATACTTCTTACTTTTTAGTTCAGAAAGTTTTGGAGATGGGATAGCAGGGGAGTATGTGTGATGGATAAAGCCAAAGGAGCAATTAAGTGTCTCTTATGCCATATAATACTTTTCACCACAAATATGGTCTTAGAGTAGGTAAAAGAAAGATGTTAGTTGCCAGTAGTGCATTTCTTACTAACAGCTCAAAGTTGAAAATACTTCCATTTGGCAGGTGTACTTTCTTCACACAGAAGCAACCTAGGGTGCCTTTTGCATATGTGATATTATTGGTACAGTCCTTCCAAGACTTCAAAGACAACATGAGCTTTCTCACATGGGGAGTGCACAACAGCGTACCCACAACACACCACGTGGATGCTGAAGGCACCCTGCTCTAGAGTGAGGCTGTAATATCCCCCTGACCACCTCTTCCTATAGAGAGGCACCAGGAAACAGCTCTGGTAGGTTGAGCTTGTTTGAGTTGGTTGCAATAGATTAAAAAGAAAGTTGCAGAGAGAGGAATGAGGAAACAATCAGAACCCATTAAAAACAATTTCAGAGAAGATGAAGAAAAAAAGAAGGGACCATCAGCAAAAACATGAGATGATAAGAGAAGGGCAGAAAATGAAAGAACTAGTGAAAAATGGATATATAGAGGCAAGGGGATAGAAACGGAATATGAATTTTGTTTAAAAGTTGGATGTACAGATGTAATCTGTGAATGAACTCAGTTCTTATCGTGACACAGCATCTCAAATAGAAAGAAAAAGAGGAGAATATATTTTTATACTTTTTTTCTATTTAGAATTTAATTATAGTTTATTGCTTGGTTTGAGTAATTTTGGTTATACCAGAGCTGGTTGGAGAGCATGAGAATGATTCTTTGATGTGGCATACATGCATTCATTAATTTATCCCCTACTATGTGCCAGATACTATCCAAGGCCATCAGATGTCATTCCTGCCCCCAAGGTCCCAGATGGAAACAACATGGGACAAGCGCTTCAAGAGAGGTCAGTGCTGACCTTGCCTGAGGGAACAGGAGAAAGCTTCAGCAAGGGCTGACATTTCTGCAGGGCCTTGAAACTGACAATTCATCAGTTTCTTCAATATGCCCACTGAGATTGGTGGAAAAATACTCATTGTTACGTTACAGTGGAAAAAACAGATGTAGGGAGAAGTTAGGAGCTTTGAGAAGATTTATGAAAATCTGAGGGTTGGGAATAAAAAGTGTTGGGAATTTAAAATATCTTTTAAATTTATAATGCAGCCAGTAGGACATATTCAAATTATCACTATACTTTCTTTTAAATTTTATAATTTCAATAAGGGAATACAGCAGTCTCTAATCTTCTAAAATTAAAACTAATTCAGAAACAAATATTTATCTTCAACATCTTACTAACTTGCCTTAGAGAAAACTTGACATATTCCCAGAAGTTCAACAAGTGGTTTAGATGATCATGTTATGCAAATTTTCTCTGCTGACCTATTTTCCAAAAATAATAGAAACAACCTGAATTTAAAATGTACAGTGTCTTTCTAATACCACCTATACATAGAATTAATTTCATTCCCAACAAAAGCCTTGCAAAACAGGAAAACATTTCATTATAAAGTTGAAGAATATGTAAAAAAAAAAAGAGCATATTTAGATTTATCTTCTTGGAATGACTCTTAAGGACCTACATTCATGAGATAAACAAATCTCTCTTATGGAAAGTAAGGTCCTCCCTATTCTTGACTTTCCATTTTAATCACTAAAACAGCTGTGAACTGTTTAAAAAATTAGTCTCTAACATAAAACTTGTTTAACTAACTTAAGGGAACAGGTGAGGGGACACTCTTCCAGAATTTGAAGCAGTCAGAGGTCAGACGACATGTATCAAGATAGGATAGTGGTCTCAGAAAGAACAGTGGCTACCTGAAGCTTAAGGATGGCATGTGGCTGGTTTTAACACTCATGACAGCAAGAAAAGAGAAGGGAAGAAAAGATAAGATAAAAATAAAGACAGACAAATACAGGAAGGTACAAATATAAGAAGAAAAAAGAAGATAAGAAAAAAGGAGGAGGGGCATCTGAATTGCTGCAAAGAGAGGCCGGAGGTGTGGCAGCAGGGAACAGAGGATGTTCTGTAGGACAAATAGAAGGGCTGGGAAGGACAGTCTGAGGTGATGAGCCTTGTTTCTCATTATTCCCCTGCTGAGCCCACCCTCTCCCCATGACAGGGTCCCTGCCCTATGTCTCTGTAGGGGCCCGTGGTTCATTCCCAGGGCACTTCCTGCCCCAACCTGGAACCTGCTCTCTCTCTCTTTTAAAACATGAATCTTTCCAAAACCCCGCTCTAAAACTCCCTTTCTTTAGGAAGCCTGTTCTTGCCCCTTTGCCTGGTGTTCCCTCAGACTTAAGTATGATTTGTCCCCATTTACAGTTGCCCAAATGCATGTTAGTGCTGTTTTGAGAGTGTACACTATGAAACTTTAAACTGACAATAACTAGTGTCTTCCATTTCTTTTTCTCCTTAGAGTGGTAAATACTGTGCTTTATAAACAATAGAAAACACTGTGATCCAGCAATGGTTCTAAGAGATTAATTCATTATTCTCTGCCAATAGAATACCCTACAGTCCAGGAATCCTTGAACCTCCAAAAGGAACACAGCTCTGTCAACACCTTGATTTTAGACCAGAGAAATTCAATTCAGACTTCTGATCTCCAGAAGTGTAAGATAATAAATTTGCATAGTTTTAAGCCACTAAAGTTTGTGATAATTTGTTAAAGCAGCAATGGAAAACCAACAAAGATTTTAGATTGTAAAAGTGACATCCAGCTGGCTCTAAGAAGCAAGTACAAAAAGACAGGTTTTTGCAGGAAGATTTCTGAGGGAGGAGTGAAGGGTGTGGTTGGCAGACAAATCTGCATGTGAATGATGGCCTAATGTCTTCTTTGGTGGCTCCTCTCTAGCCTGTTAGGGCTGCTTAAGCTCTAGGGGCAGCCACAGGACCTGCTGGACCTCAGGACCTGTCAGAGCCTCTGGGAACAAACAGTTTAGGCAGAAGCAGAAGAGTCAGAAGCTCAACTCATGATCTTGCACCATGATCATCATTTTCACTGTCGGATCAAGAAGTACAGAGCTGGTAGTGCTAAGCAGCAAATAACTTTTTCTGCCTTAAGTTGTAAGGTACAAAACTAAATAAATACTTAAATAAAAGAAAATCTCAGGAGTTGAAGAGCTCAAAGTATCTTTTCAGATATCTTTTGATAACTTATGATTTCACAGGAGTAGAGGATGATGATGATAATAACCAATGATAATGAGAGTAATAAAAATGATAATATGCCACGAAAAGTACCTTATACTTATACAAGCCCTTTCACTTTTAAGAAGTCTAAAATGCTTTGCAACCTGACTCCCAGGACACATCAATCTGAAATTTGGTCTCTGCTAACCTCTGAAATTCAGTTTGGATTTGAGTCTGGATTGAGAGGTAGTAATCACCTGCCAGTTCAGGTAAACTCTTTGGTAATTAGGCCTTTAAATCTTTAAGGAGCCTTCAAAGCAGGGGTAGGAGACACTTCACTCTGGCCCTATGGCTCCTGGATACAAATGCTTAATTTGTGAATTCTGTGACTACTTAACCCACTTTTTCAAAACATGTTTCTGAGATTTACCTCCTGGATCTCAACTTGCCGGGCTTTGTGATCAGCTCCCTGTTCCTGTTCTTCTCTTTCCCTTGCCCCCACAAATGCTCTCTTTCTGAGTGCTCATCTCAGGGCTTCAACTCTCATCTCTTGCACATCTAATGCTAAACCTGACCTCTTTCCTCTCTGCCAAACCTCCAGCTCCAACTCCTGCTTGCTATTGCCGCATGGATGCCCTCAAGCCACTGTGAATGTAACAGAACTCCTCAACACCTCCCTCTGAAAACCGCGTCCTCTTCCTAGATCTCTGATGTGAGTTACGGCCTTATTACCTCCCCACTACCCTTCTCTTTTCAGCCTCTACTCCAGGGAGTCATCCTTACTTCCTGCCCATCTTCCACGAGTCACTATCCAATCTGATCCCTAATCCTGTGGTCACCATCTCTGCAGTGTCCTGGCATCTGTCTTGTTTTTCTAGCCTCCACTGTGATGGTTCAGTTAGCTCCTTGTTATACCTGCCCTTTCTGTCCCAATAGCTTCCTAGCTGCTCCCTCTCATTTGTCTAAGAGTTACTGTCGAATAAGGACTTTATCTTATCCATCTTTACATTTCTCACTGTGCTACGGGGACTTACTTCCATGGTAGGAATTCAATAAATATTCTTTTTGAATTGAATCTCTATGACCTCAATTATATAACAATATTGTATTTTATATATACTGATGTATTTCTGAAAAGCTGAACATAAGAATTATATTTTAAATGTACATGATGAATGTACTATTTAAAGGATTCCTGTGATGAATCCTAAAAATTGGGGAATCTTTTAGTATCTACATACCTACCCATTTCTTAGTTTAGATATTCTTGTGCCAGGTTTTCGTGAAGCAGTGCACATCTGACTTATCCAGGAAACTGACAGACTTATCACAGTATTATAAAATGTACAAACTGGATTTTGCTAACAAGGACAGTGCTCATTCTGAACAGCAGCCGAATGGAACTAAGTATTTACTGGCAGTCTAAGCACATTAAGTGTAATTGTCTAGGAGGAAGATCAGAGCTACTGAGCTAGGAAGTAAGACCACCAGCTGTGGCTATCAACTTAGAGGTTTCTCACAAAAGCAGTCAAACGAGCTCTCAACTTTGCTAATAAATGTAACAGTGAATGAAGAAACCAGGCAGCCAGGAGTGTAGGGAGTGAGGCAAGAGGAGACCTCTAGAGTAAGATAAAGATAGAGAGGACCCAAAATAGATATATATGGACTAAATTTTGGTAGGCTCAGAACATTTGGTATCCACAAGTGAACATATGCAAGGGGAAAAAAATCAAACTTGGTAAGGAATAATTAACCTTATTCAGAGCATAAAGCAGAATAGGGTAGAGGAAGGAAACCATAGGTGGTATTATCTATGAAATCTCCATGAATGAAGATTTTTGAATTACAATTATTTTAGAAGATAAATTGGCTTGATAGAAAAGAAATAGCATTGTTGATTTGTTTAAAAAAAAACCAAACCAAACAGCAAATAGGGATTTCTAAAATTCCGGAATATAGAGCTCACTGGCTAGAGATGAGAATGAAAAGGGCGTAGGTGATCCCATCAGCAATGGATGGGATCTACACCTTGAGTGACCTGCATCAGAGCTAGTCTAGGCAGAAGCTGAGCTCAGGGACTCATTGTTCTTCCCAGGGAAAGCAGTTGTAGAGGCTAAAACAAAGTTCCAAGATGTTGAAATTTATTTTGTAGATGTCAAGAAGTCAATACCATGAATATAAATAAGGGTAGTCATTAGCTGGACAGCTTTTTTGGAGAAAAGGTACAGATTTTACAGGAATTCCCTATTGATGCAAGGAATGAAAGCATCTACGTTAAGGATACCAGAGAGTTTTCAGGATAAATACAAAAATATTTTTAAATAAGGGAAAGTATATAGTAATATACATTCATAAAGATTTTGAATCTTTAATGACATCATCCTAATCTGGATCTAATCATAAGAACCTTCAAGGAAAAACAGGAGGAAGTTGGAGGCATTAAAGCCAGTACACAATTACAATTTCATTAGATATGAAATACTCTTGAGGAGGACAGCAACCGACGAAAGCACACAGGCTTAAGGAGGAATGTTATATGCCCCTGGGGGGGTTTGTATGGGATCCTATGAAGTATGGAAAACATACAGTGGAATATTTGAGAGTCAACTGAAGGGACTGAAACTTGAAGCTCTCTTGGTTAAGTTCAAGGAAGGAAAAAGGGCAGGAAAGGCCAATGTGATTAAGGAAGGATATAAGGACTAGTATGAGGAGTCTAAGAGGGAGCTTAAAACATATAAACAGCGATTTAGAGATATAAACTATTTATAAAATACAAGTAGTAAGAAGTTCAGAGAATAATTACAAAAGAGGAAGCATTATGATGAGGCATTAGTGATAGCATTCTGCTTCATTGTAGTCTGTTATAGTTATTAAAGCAGAGAATGCTAGGATATGAAAACTGGAAGAGACCTTACAGAACAAATAGTCTAGCCTCTCCTTTTACAGCTCCAGGAATGCAGAAAGGGACTCACCCTTAATTTGCTCTCTCTGCATCTTCTTCTACCCTGCTGCCACCAGTCAAAACAAGGAACAAAGAAAAGCAGGAGTGGAGGGGCAGGATTAGAGCCTTGGAGGTTAGAAGGATCAAGACAGGGAGAGATCAACTAGCTTCTAACAGAGCTGGAGAAGATGAAGGGATGGAGTATGGAGGATCTAATTTCCTGCTACGGGAGGGGAAGTGTGAGGAAGTGGTGAGAACAGCTATGGGACAAAAGGGGACAGTTTCAAGACCCCCAAAACACAGAGATGGAGCTCAGGAAAGCCCTTACTGGTATTTATACAAGTCCTCTGATGACAGGTCAGATTCCTGAGGTCTGGAAAGTGTTACACAGCATTATTCTAAACAGGGCTACGAGATAGAACAAGCAATTATGGCCCATTTAACCTAACATCATTTACAGAAAAATATTAGGAAAAGTTTGTGGAGGGGACAACTCGACAAGCATGCGGTAATTTGATTAGAAACAGGCCACATGTTTTTACTGAAGGAAGGTGTTGTTTTAACTAGCTTATGGGACTTCTTTAAAGTTATTGCTTTCTCAATTCTAGAATTTAACTCATGATTTTTTCTAAGATCTGTAAGAACAGGAATAAACATAAAGTATCTAAGTAAATAAAACAACCGATCACAATTGAGGACGTTAGAAATACAATGGCAAGAAAAGTGAATGTAAAGAAAAATAATGCAGCAGGAAAAAATTAGTTCACATCACCGAGCAGAGTTTAAGTCAAGATATTCTTCATGAAAAATACGTGATTTCAATTTTGTTCTGTAAATGCATTCTCCATGCCATTTCCTAAAGTGCTCTACAGAAAAGAAGAATTTTTTGTTTGTTTCACTGAAAAAAAAAATCTTAGCTTTTTTTTTAAGTGGATTGAATATTTGGTGTGGTTAAAAATTTGGCACATTAAGATGAATACTTCATTAGTCTAACCTTTGTGAACTTTCTAAATTAAAAATTTTCAAACAAAAAGAAGACATCTTTGTGGTTATTTTTAATTAAGTAATAGGTCAACATCAATTTCCTCATATATACACGATATTTCCATACCACTGAATAGCTACTGAATCTTCAGAAAGAGGATCAGAAAGGATGAAAATCAAGATAAAACAAAAATAAAAAAATAAAAACATGTTAATGTTTGCTGGAAGCCTTGATTATATCTTATTAGCTGCTTTTTACTAGTTAATCTGTACAATTCACCAATGATGTCACCCTACTTTTCAAAAGGTACTAGATTTAAAATACTGATCTATACCTCTATATCTACAATCTCCACAAGGGAGAGAAATGCGTCTGTCTTGTTCCTACGGTATTCCCAGGGTCTACAGCGTTTGGTAAATATTTGGTGAAGGAATGAACAAATGCCAATAATGGCATCAATAGTGGGTATTCTACTGTGTGCCAGATACTATTCTAACAAGCATTTTGTATAATTGACTATTAATTCTCCAAGAATTCTTTGAAAGAAGATCTATCATTAATCTCATTTTTAAACATGCAGAAACAGAGGCACTGAGAAGTTAAGTAACTTGTCTAAGATCACACAGCTAGTAATTGGCAGCTTTTGAACTCTGGCAGTCTAGCTGTAGGGCTCACACTTAAGCACAATGCTACTTCTTCTCTGTGAATGAGTGCACGATGCAATGAATCTGTGTGTAAATGTACGCACATATAGAAAACTATATACAAGACAGGAGTTTCAAGAGGCACAGAACTCAAGTATTAATATCACCATCGCCAAATACTGGAATTCAGGGGTAATGGGAAATTTAAAGTCTAATTTCTAGAACCAAGTTTTCCATAGTAGCAAAACTCCTAAAAATTCAAAGGAAACCCAGAGGATTACAGGTAGAGAACCACAAAATGTCACTTTATTCAGTTCTAATTGGATGCCAGAGTCCTTGGCTTAGAACAAAAATTTTCTGTTGGTATAGAAGCAAAATTTAAAGTTTTGTGGTGGCTAAATCAATGAGGATAAAAATGATGGGTGCGTGTGGAAGTATCTCCATAAGGAATCATTGGTGGCTTGTTTTGGGTTAGTGCTGGCCTGTGCCAAGAAAAGAGCCTTTCTTAAGACTAGCCTCTTTCTTACTCAAAAAACAACATAAAGGTCTATTTCTCTTTAGCCTTGCTCTAGGATATTGGTGTTCTGAGAACTGATACATCTTTATTACTTTTTTTTCAAATTTCCTTTATTATTTTTTTTCCATCAGTCATTTTGGAACCATGTGACTCCAAGAAGACCTAGTTTATGCTTGTCTTCAGAGCGCCCCATGTGCTGACAATCTCAGAGGATACTTGACTAACGTGGGTCAGAAGACAAACTTTTATAGAATCTGAGGAAGAACGAAAGGAGCCTCAGGCACTTGCGAGATGGACTTAGACATGGAGAAGGTAAGGACACAGTTTAGACAGGGGGAATTCCGTGTCCACCCTGCACTGAGTGCTGACAAGCGTCAGAGAGGCTCGAGCTTTGCAGGACTCCTGCCAATCGACTCGGGATGTGTGGGCTACTACGGCCCCACACTTAAGCAAAAGCTCGTTACAAGTCAGTCTCCAGTTCTGGTCACCTTTCAACTGCAAGGATTCTACCACCCCTGAGGCAATTCAACATAAAGCTGTCAAGTCAATCCAAGTTTTGGGAAAACTCGTTGTTCTGAGGAATGAGGTTAAAAGTTTAGTCTTACTATACAAGAAAAGCTTGCCCAACAGGATACTAAGTTGAAGTGGAGGAACAGAATTAATGCAGCCTAGAGGCTTAGAAAGATGAATTGCAGTTAAAAATCCAAAATCAAGCAGTAAAGGAAATCCAGGGCAAAAGCTAGATCAGTGAAAAAATAAAGCAAGCATATGAAATAAGACACCACTCTTATGTTCAAACAACTAGTCTAAATAGAGTTGCAGAACAGGTATGATGATGACATTTGAATGAACAAAAGAAATGAGGAGCGATGCAGTGTCACGGCAGGAAAGAGGGGTCGATAGGACTTCAAGAACCATCTTGTTAGTCCAAGGGTCCGCTTCCTGTTCAGCAAGTTCTTTTGTTCTGTGTCCTTATCAATCCCACACCTTGCCTAAATAAGAATGACAGACAAGCCATTCTTAATGACTTCCTAGCTTTTGAAACTATTTTGGTGTTGGAGAGAGAAAAAGCCACATTTAAGTTGTTATAAGGATTGAGGTTTCTGTTGGCTTAGTGATTTTTCCACTCTGAGATGACAATTTTTGTTAGTGAGCATAGAAACTAATTTGCCCATTTATGTGATCTGTGCAATGCTCCAGAAAAATGACCCCCTTGTGGCACCTCTTTAGGACAGGGAAAAAAATGCCAGTGCTGCTAGGGGGCTCCACAGACAGGCATTCCTTGCTGTGTCAGCAGGAGTGTGCTGGTATCTTCCTTCCCCAGAGACAGAGCACATCCTCTCCTTGGCACACCCACTCGCCATTAGCACAGGGAACCATTGTTCACTGTGTGTCAAAGACCCGGCCACACCCTGCGCCAGGACAATGCATTGACTAGCCTAGTCTCCAAGCACTGGTTATTTCCTTTTCTCTTTATTTCCTCCTGTGTGTGAGAGTACATGAAATGAAATTTTTTTCTTTTGTTTGAAACAAGACATTTTAAAGAGTGGTTACTGACGACATATTCACTTTCAATCTCTCTTCACTGGAGTTGTCCTAATCTCTGAAAGGTTATACAAGAGATGGGAATTTGGTTCAAAACACAGGTAAAACAGGTTCAAAAGGATTCTATTTTCATAGTTAATGTATATTTCATTAGGTAACCACTACTTTTGAACATCACTCTCTGAAGATGCTACTTTCTACTCTCTTTAAATATATTTAACATGTTGAGTTTTTGTCACCATAGCAAGGGTGGGCCACATTAAAGTGACAGTACCAAACTAGGAGTTTTTATAAATTTAGGAAAGGAGGATATTATGTTCTAACAAACTGTAGGTCATTTCTTAATACAGGAGCGTCTGTATTTAGAAATTCATCCATTCACTCATCCATCTACCCGTGAATCAATATTTATCAAGCACCTATTTTGTTATGATCTAAGATATTTAAAAAAAGTCCTTATCCTCAAAGAGTTCACAGTTTGATAAAGGGAGAAAGACATGTAAACAAATGAGTATAATAAATTATAATAGGAGTTATAATTATATATAGCATAAAATGTAGATACAAAGGAAGGAGTAGAAATTTCAGTGGTAGTGGTATATGGGCCAGAAAAGGATTTATGGGCAGGCCAGCACTTGAGCTGAGTTTTAAAAAATGTACATGGAGAGTATTTATGGCTTAAGTTTGTGTGTGTGCACTTGAATGCATGTGAGTGAGTGCACGTGTGAGTGTGTGTGTGTGCGCGCACTGGGGAGGTAGGCAGCCCTCTAGTTCTTGAGATTCTGCAGGTCATGGAGGGCCTTTAAGTCAGGCATCCTGTAGGTATCAGGGATCAGCCATCAAAACAGGAGACTAACATAATGAAATGTGCCTTTGATAGGACTCTCCATTTCTTAAATCAATTATTTCCCTGGGTGTGTTTTATCTTTGTTTTTCTTTATAAAGCAATGGGTTCTGTGGTAAGAATAACAATTCAAATTCAATTCCCTGTACTCTGGTTTGGGAAACACCCAATAAAAGGATGCCAGAGAGCCCAATGGAGAGCTCTGGAGGTTGGCTGTGAGCATTCACTGATAGCATTTTCTCAGCCAGCCAGCCAGCCAAAAGTGGCCATGCACTGGGCAGCCAGGGAGACCTTACCACTTCAGTTGGTCGGTAGTATCTGAGATCCACAGTCACGTGAACTTTGCCAGTCTCTTTACATCTGCCCACTTCATTTTCATTCTTTCCTTCCCACCTGTAAAGAAGATAAACACTCAATCATCCTCTAATTGCTTGGGAGCTTTTGGCCATGCCCCAGTCCCTCAGGAGGTCTCAGCCTTCTCCCTGCTGGAGAATAGAAGCTCATTAATTACAAAACCGGGCTGATTTTTAATCATGTTATTAGGGCAACAGTGACTTTCAAAGCCTTTCCAAACGTTTTGAAAGGGTAATTTTTTTTACTCTTTCTTTTTAAGAAAATCATGAGTTCACAAGAGAGCCTTTAGAAATGAACAGATTAGCCAGAATAAGGAATTGTGCAACTTTCAGGGATGTCAAAGATGTTGTATTTGTTCAGATTATTCCTGATAAAGTCAATTACTACGAATTAATGAATATCTCTGTCTCTCCCTTCTTTATTTTTTACAATTTTTGTAGTGTTAGGGATATTTATTATAAATTCAATGCATTCCACTTTGGAATAAATTTCATACCCTTACTAAGCATTCATTTCATCCTTGTATCATATATAAGTTCCTTGCTCTATCCAGTCAGCAGTGGGCCTCATTAATAAATCCCAGATGATTAACCTCCAAAAAGTGCACAACTAATTGGTTCACTTCCTGCTAAGAGAGGGTATATTAACATCTCTCTCCCTCCACTGATTCAGCTACGAGGTTTCTGAGCTCAAGTTTTTCTTCCTTAAATACCTACTGTTGACAACAGTTAAGGATGCCAGTAACGGCCCTTCAAGTCTACACTGTGCACTGTGTGGGCTGTGCTCATAAACTTCAAGACCAGATTCTCATTGGAATTTCATTTTGTGTTCTCATTTTTTAAAATTTATATATATATTTTTAAATTGAGATTCATAATAGTTTACATCATTGTGAGATTTCAGTTGTACATTATTTCTTGTCTGTCACCACATAAGTGCTTCCCTTCACCCCTTGTGCCCACCCCCCACCTCCCGGTGTTCTCATTTTTTGAAAAATGAAGCCACTGGCTTAGTATTGACCTCTGGATTTCTATAATCTAATAGAAATGGACAACAGAAAATACTATATAATTTGAATTATTTTTACAAATGAAACTTTTTGGCAAAGAAAAGAAAGAAATTACAAAGTAATGTTTGATTTCAATGCTTAACCTCAGAACTAGTTTCCTTTATCAGCTGGAGACAAACCCTATGACAAAAGGATAATTCTGTGTGCCCCTTGGCTCAGAGTCACAGTGGGGATCAAAGGAAAGAATAGAGCATTAAATTACTTGACGATGTAGTTCACAGGTGCCATTGAAGAGGAACGTTAAATGTTGATCATGGTTATATTTTGGACATAGATTGGGTATTAGAAACATAAACTGGCCTCACAAGCTTTATTTCTGATCAATCATCCAAATGTTCTATCCTCAATTCATTTTTTTAAAAACTAATTTTTATTGAAGTATAGTTGATATACAACATTAGTTTTAGGTGTACAACATAATGATTCAATATTTGCATACACTGCAAAATGACCACCCAATAAGCCTGGTCAACATAAACAGTTACAGAATTTCTTTCTTGTGATGAGAACCTTCAAGATTTGCTCTCAGCAATTTTCAAATATGCAAATACAGTATTAATTCACTTTTTGATAGCACAGGGATAATATTCCATTGTTGGAGGAATAATCAGTTTATAAGTATGCTTCTTGCTCATATTCCACACATGAGTGAAATCATATGGTGTTTGTCTTTCTCAGTCTGGCTTATTTCGCTTAGCATAATTCCCTCCAGATTCGTCCATGTTGTTGCAAATGGGATGAATTTATCTTTTTTTCTGGCTGAGTAGTATTCCATTGTATATATGTACCACATCTTCTTCATCCAATCATTAGCCAACGGGCACTTGGATTGTTTTCATGTCTTGGCTATTGTGAATAGTGCTGCAATGAACATAGGGGTACATATCTTACTTTGGATTGTTGATTTCGAGTTGTTTGGGTAGATACCCAGTAGTGGGATAGCTGGGTCATATGTTATTTCTATTTTTAGTTTTTTCAGGAATCTCCATACTGTTTTCCATAGTGACTGCACCAGTTTGCATTCCCACCAGCAGTATATGAATGTTCCCTTTTCTCCACATCCTCTCCAACATTTCCTATTTTTTGTCTTGGTAATTATAGCCATTCTGACTGGTGTAAGGTGATACCTCATTGTAGTTTTGATTTGCATTTCCCTAATAGTGATGTTGAGCATCTTTTCATATGTCTGTTGGCCATCTGTATATCCCCCTTGGAAAAATGTCTGCTCATGCCCTCTGCCCATTTATTGATCAGGTTGTTTTGTTGTTGTTGTTGTTGAGTTGTGTGAGTTCTTTAGATACTTTGGAGATCACCCCCTTGTCTGATAAATGATTCACAAATATTTTCTCCCAGTTGGTGGTTTGTCTTTGTATTTTGTTCATGGTTTCCTTTGCTTTGCAGAAGCTTTTTGGTCTGATGTAGTACCATTTGTTAACTTCTTCTTTTGTTTCTCTTACCCAAGTAAACATGGTATTTGAAAAGATGTGGCTAAGACCAATGTCGAAGAGTGTAGTGCCTATATTTTCTTCTAGGATTTTTACAGTTCATTTCTTACATTCAAATCTTTAATTCATTTAGAGTTAATTTTTGTGTTTGCTGCAAGATTATGGTCTAGTTTCATTCTTTTGCATGTGGCTGTCCAGTTTTCCCAACACCATTATTGAAGAGACTTTCCTTTTTCCATTGTATGTTCTTGGCTCCTTTGTCAAAGATTAACTGTCCATAGATGTATGGTTTTATTTCTGGGCTTTCAATACTGATCCATTGATCTGTTTGTGTGTTTTTGTGCCAGTACCATGCTATTTTGATTACTATAGCTTTGTAGTATGTTTTGAAGTCAGGGATTGTGATGCCTCCAGCTTTGTTTTTTTCCCTCAGGATTGCTTTGGCTATTCAGGGTCTTTTGTTGTTCCATATAAATTTTTAGATTCTTTGTTCTATTTCTGTGAAGAACGTCATTGGGATTTTGTTGAGATTGCATTGACTCTGTAGATTGCTTTAGGTAATATGGACATTTTAACTATGTTTATTCTTCTGACCCATGAACATGGAATATCTTTCCATTTCTTTATGTCTTCTTCGATTTCTTTCAATAGTGTCTTACAGTTTTCAGTGTACAGGTCTTTCACTTCTTTGGTTAAGTTTATTTCTAGGTATTTTATTCTTTTTGCTGTGATTGTAAATGGGATTGTAGACTTGATTTCTTTTTCTGCTAGTTCATTGTTAGTTTATAGGAATGCAACTGATTTTTTAAAATTAATTTTGTGCCCTGAAACTTTGCTATAGTTGTTGACTATTTCTAATGTTTTCTGGTGGATTCTTTAGGGTTTTCTATATATAAGATCATGTCATCTGCAAACAGCAAGAGTTTCACTTCTTCATTGCCTATTTGGATTCCTTTTTCTTTTTCCTGCCGAATTGCTCTGGCCAAAACCTCCAGTACCGTGTTGAATAAGAGTGGTGAGAGTGGGCACCCTTATCTTGTTCTTGTTCTGAGGGATGGCTTTCAGTTTTTCACCATTAAATATGATGTTGGCTGTGGGTTTGTCATATATGGACTTTATTATGTTGAGATACATTCCTTCAATACCCATTTTATTGAGAGTTTTTATCATAAACGGCTGTTGGATCTTGTCAAATGCTTTCTCTGCATCTAATGAGATGATCATATGATTCTTATGCCTCATTTTGTTAATGTGGTGTATCACATTGATTGATCTGTGGATGTTGAATCATCCCTGTGTCCCTGGAATGAATCCCACTTGATTGTGGTGTATGATTCTTTTAATGTATTGGTGTATTTGGTTTGGCAATATTTTATTGAGGATTTTGCATCTAAGTTCATCAGTGATATTGGCGTGTAGTTTTCCTTCTTCGTGTTGTCCTTGTCTGGTTCTGGTATCAGGGTAATGTTGGTCTCATAGAACGTGTTAGGAAGTGTTCCATCTTCAGTTTTTCTAAATAGTTTGAGATGGATAGGCACTAAATTTTCTTTGAATGTTTGATAGAACTCTCCAAAGAAGCCATCTAGTCCTGGACTTTTGTTTTTTGAGAGGTTTTTGATCACTGTTTCAATATATGTGCTTGTGATTGGTCTGTTCAGATTCTCTATTTCTTCTTGATTCAGTTTGGGGAGGTTGTAAGAGTCTACGAATTCATCCATTTCTTCTAGGTTATTGAATTTGTGGCATATAGTTTTTCACATTATTCTGTTATAATTCTTTGTATTTCTGCAGTATCTGTTGTAATTTCTCTTCTTTCATTTCTAATTTTATTTATTTGAGCCTTCTCTCTTTTTTCTTGGTGAGTCTGGCTAAGGCTTTGTCAATTTTGTTTATCCTTTCAGAGAATCAGCTTATAGTTTCATTAATCCTTTCTATTGTTTTTTAAGTCTCTATTTCATTTATTTCTGCTCTGATTTTTATTATTTCCCTCCTTCTGCTGACTTTGGGCTTTGTTCTTCTTTTTCTAGCTCTGTTAGGTGCATTTTAAGATTACTTATTTGAGATTTTTCTTGCTTGTTGAGGTGTGCCTGCATTGCTATGAATTTCCCTTTTATGATAGTCATAAACATGTTTTAATTTTATTTTTTGTTCACATTTTATACTCAGAAAGAGAACCAAGTTCAGCATATATCTTCCTGACAGTATCTCCAACTAAGCCAAAAGGGTTAACAAAAACACTGTCCATGATTTTGCTGTTTTTTCCAATTGTAGCTAGATATGTGATCCATTACTGGTCATGCTGACTTACGTACACACATACAAACAGCACTGTCCTTCATATTCAAATGGTACCAACTTGAGAACTGGTGATTTAAATTTTCTGTTTAGAATTAATTATTTTTTGAAACCACGCATGACCACACACACAGATTTAAGTTGATAGAGCCCTGAGAAAGACTTGGAGAGTTTTCCCTGGTTGGGGAGGGAGCATCTGGGACAGGAAAGGAACAGTGAAAGCCAGTGGTGTCTTGCCTTAGACTAGGGGTTGGCAAACTGTTTCTGTAAAGAGCCAGAAAGCAAAGACTTTAGGTTTACAGATCACATGGAGTCTGTTACATATTCTTCCTTTTCTCTTTCTTCTCCTGCTTTCTCTTCCTCCACCTCCTCTTTCTCATCTTCATTATCATCATTTTTTTTTTTAAATTACCCTTTAAAACTATAAAATCAAACATGGAGGACAATAAAAAACAGGCCTCAGGTGGGGTTTGTCCTGTTGACCGTAGGTTGCCCACTCCTGCTGTAGGGGGTGAGTTAATGGTATAGCCTCACCTTCAGCTAAAGGAAAGCATTTAATTCCTGTGGGCAACAACAGGTTGTATTGCTGGACCAGCTTGAATTTTCCTGTCTACTACTGATTCACTTTGATTGCTCTGTAGACATATGCTAACATTTGGGATTTGTAACAGTAGTTGAAATGGGAAAAGAATGAAAGACTTGAGTTTCCGCCACTTGGGCATCTGCGGGTATGAGCTTCCAGTAAACAGGCCTTCTTTGGCTCTGTCTGAATACTGTCTGCTGGGCTGCCATCTTGCAAATGCTGTCTACAGTCCAAACTGTCTCTAAGCCCATGGCATTGCCCCTACAATTAATATAGCTGCACTGGATGATCAACTGTAACCAGGAAATGGTTCAAAGTAGAACTGAGTTGGCAAAAACCACTTTCTAATTTGCACAAGGTCTGCATGAGGGCAGTAAGTAAAAGTTTCGGCCAAGGGCCAAAAAACATTCAGTTACAACAATACATGAAACACTTGTATTAACAAGTAAAAGGTAACAGCTAACTTGTCCTAACAAGTAATGTTATGACTCAAAGCAGAGCTGCAATGTTAATGAAATGACGACGGCTTGACAGCGAGTAGAGGATTCAGCTAATTAACAGGAATTGCTCCCCACCAATTTAGATCAACAGCTCACTGAGCAGGGATCCTGTATAACTCAATCTTTAGAATAAATTCTTGGCTCCTAATAGCAACAAAGAGCATTGAAGAATAACAGAATCAAGCAGCATAAGACAAGATGAGGTGCTATTAAAATCTACTCAACTAGGAATCCGTTTTTTTGTTGTTAGTGCCATCTAGTCTATTCCGACCCTGTGGACAGCAGAGTGGAACCCTGCCTGGTCTTTTTGTGCCATCCTCTCACCTTCCGGTGCTCCATCAGACAATGTTCTGCTGCTATTTACAGGGTTTTCATGGCCAGTTTTTTTGTGGCCAGGACCTTCTTCCTAGTCTGTCCTAGTCTGGAAGCTCTGCTGAAACCTATCTGCCATGGGTGACCTTGCTGGTATTTGAAATACTGGAGGCATAGCTTTCAGCATCATGGCAACATGCAGCCACCACAACATGACAATGACAGACAGGCGGTGTGGTTCCCTGACTGGGAAATTAACCAGGACCACATGGTGAGAGCGCTGGATTTTAACCACTAGACCACCAGGGCTGGCTAGGAATCCCCTTAAGAGACAACAACAGCAAAGTCAACTGTGTAAGTCCAGTTGAGGAGACTTTAGAGCTAAAGTAGGGGAGGTGTGATACACACTTGTAGCAACCTGAATATCACAAAAGCTCGTAGGAATTATTATTATCATTATTATTGTTATTATTTTGAGGAAGATTGGCCCTGAGCTAACATCCGTGCCCATCTTCCTCTACTTTATATGTGGGATGCCTGCCACAGCATGGCTTGACAAGTGGTGTGCAGGTCTGCACCCGGGATCCGAACCAGCAAATCCCAGGCCGCTGAAGCAGAACATGCAAACTTAACTGCTGCACCACTGGGTCGGTCCCTTGAGGAATTATTTTAAGAAACACTATCTTAATAGGATACAGATATGGAAATAGGATGTTGCCAGCAGCTAAAATTTATTAGCAAATCATATAAAGCAGTCCTGGAAGAATTATTAGGTTCTGGATAAAGATGATGGTTTGCACACACTTTTGCTCCTTGCCTAGAACTCTTTCAAAAGGGGGCTAAAAGAACAGGAAAGAAGTGAGAGAAACCAAATTCTCGAAGCTGGAAAGCAGATGGGTGAGTATTAAAGGACTTACTTAGCAGAAGCTCTGGAAAACAGACCCCTAAGCCAGCAGTGGGGAAACTGAGAATGAACCCAATTTATACTTGTGGAAGCCCCCAAATGCTCAGGAAGTGAAGGCTGATGACAATTCTCTTTGAGAAGCAGTCTGATGCCCAATCCCCCTAAATTCCATATCACTTGGCAACTGCCTCACCCTCCCTGGAGAAGTTTGTAGAATTGAAGGTCACTGGACCCAGTGAAGAGTGGGGTGACCATGGGGGAAACAAGGAAAAATCAAGTGAAGTATATATGCTGAATGCTGAGACCCCCCAGCTAGCCCCAGGGTGGGGAGGAGACTGGGGACTCTTCTGTTGGCATCAGAGATTCTGTAACTAAATGGTCCTACCAGCTCACACCAAAGCGACACAGTCAATAAGCTCAAAAACTCCCAATTAGCTGTCTAGGTCCCTACTTTTAAACATGTGAGGAAAATCACATATATGAAAACAGAAATCACAACAAACAAATCAAAAAACAGCAACTTGGAGGAAATACAACAAACGGAAGATAACCAAAAATGAAAACTAAACAAAAACTCACATATACCACCATTAATGTCTTCAGAGAGATAAGGAACAATATAAAAGAAATAAAAACAAGATACTATATAAAAAGACAATTTGAAAAAACATTGAGAAACTGAAAAAAATTCAGATATTAAAAATTCAAGAAAAGATTTTAAAGATAAATTTGAGGAAATCTTCCAAAAAGTAGAGCGAACAGATGTAGCTATGAAAAACCAGAAGAAAGATAAGAAAATCAGAAGATGGCCTCAAGAGGTCAGTATAATAGGATTTCCTAAGAGACAGTACAGAAAAAAATCCAGGAGAGCAAATAATTATCTTAACACAAATCAAGAAAATCGATCAGAGCAGAAGAATGTGCATTTCCAGACTGAGAGGGCCCAACAGAGTGCCTCAGATAATGGATGGGACTAGACTACATCACAGGAAATTTCAGAAGACTGGGACAAAGAGAAGGTCTGACAGACTTCCAGAGAGAACACATGGGGACGAGGAGTCAGAATGGCTCTTAGCTTCCCACAACAACACTGCAAATTAAAAGGCAATGGAGCAATGCCTTCAAAATTCTGAGGAAAAATTATTTCCAACCTAGACATATTTATCAGCTATCTTTTTAATTTTGAGGACAGAATAAAGATATTTTCAGATACACCTGGTCAAAAAATATTTGCTTCCCATGCGCCATTCTCAGGAAACTAATTAAGATTTTGCTTCACCAAACAAGAGTGTTTAAAAAGATGTTGGGAAATAGGCAATCCAACTCAGGAGAGTGGCTAACCATATGAGCGTGAAGGCAAATCACGTGACGCCAACCCTCTACCAGTCCAGATGGGATCAAGTCAGAAAGTTCTAGAAGGCGTGCTACAGGAAGACATGACTGATAGAATAACCATGGGCCTGAAAGCCTTCAAAGGTGATTTAGATAGCTGAGGCAAAGTCTGGGGTAACGTCAGTGATAAATACACAGAAAATGAAGCAAATGGAGAAAGCTGACAATCAGCTCTGTGGTGAACAAAGGACAACTGTACAGGAAAGAACAAGCAGTTGTGGTTTACTGGAATGAATACCACTGATCAGTCACGATAATGCAACACTGAATATTAAGCTAACCAAAAATTAAAATATAACAATAGAGTATTAGCAGGGCCGGCCCGTGACTGAGTGGTTAAGTTCGCGCTCGGCTTCAGCGGCCCAGGGTTTTGCCGTTTTGGATCGTCGGCACGGACATGGCGCCACTCATCAGGCCACGCTGAGGCAGCGTCCCACATGCCACAATCAGAGGCACTCACAACTAGAATATACAACTATGTACTGGGGGACTTTGAGGAGGAAAAAAAAAAGACGACTGGCAACAGATGTTACCTCAGGTGCCAATCTTTAAAAAAAAAAATAGAGTATTAAGGGAACGGAGGGATGGGGAAAGAGGAGGAAAAGAGAACAAAACCCTTGTTTAAGAGGAGGCCAACAGATAATGCCTACAAGGGAAAAAAGTCTAGAACCAGCAATAAAAACCTGTTCTTTCTAAATAGGGAGAATAATCAGGTAGGAGAGTCTAATAGAGTACAGTAAGATTTCCAGAAAGAGAGAGCAGAAAAACATAGAGTAGAGCAAATACTTATCTTGAGATAAATCAAGATAAGTAACCAGAGCAGAAGAGCATACATTTCTAGACGGACAGGGCCCACAGAATGGCCCCAAGAGCAGATAGGACCAGCTTGGAAAATGGGGAGGAGGAGGTTGAGGGGGGGATTACTGGGGTTTGTGACAATTCCTGCTAGATGATTAGAGTTTAAATTATGTGCTGGAGGAGCTGGGGGAAAAAAGAAACAAATAATGAAAGAAAAAAGCATTACAAACACGAACTTTACAAATAGTAGAGTCTGGCCAAGGGCTTCCCCAGCAACTCCCTCTCCACTGCCCGCAGAGGGCTCCGCCCTGACCCACCCAGGGCTCCGTCCCAGGGTTTCTGCCCTGCCCATCTCCCCTGAGAACTCAGCACTTCCCTTACATCTCCTCCTCCCACCCTGCCTTCTGGACAACCGGAGGAGCTGATGTTTTTGGAAGCATCAACTTCCAGCTCCCATCTCTTCCACAAAGGAAACCACCCACAGGGCGGGTAGATCAAGTCTGCAGAAACTGAGGAGGAGCTGTCTGGGAAGAGGCAGGCAAATTGTAGAGTGCTTGACCTCAGAAACTGAGGGAAGAGGCATGTTTGCCAAGGGAGGGAGGTGGTGTGACCAATGCCAGATGCCAGGGAGATGTCAAGAAGGATTCAAGAACTGAAACAGGTCCGCTGTGGTTAGTGCCTTGCAGGTCCCCGGGGATGCTGGAAAGAGCTGCTTTGAAGGAGCGATGGGGCAGAAAGCAGAATGGGGTGAGCTGAAGAGGAAGGGGAGACAGTGAGAAGAGGTGACTCTTTGGTGCCTTTGGGCAGAGCAGGGCAAAGAGAAGAAGGGCAGTGTCTGGAGGGGATGAGTGTTTGAGGGGGCGCATTTTCCAAAGATGGGAGGATTTGAGAATGTCAAGACGTTTGATGAGAAGGAGCTGTAAAGGAGGGCTGAAGGCAGAGGAAGGAGGGATAATTGATAGTTTCTTGAGAAAGCAGGAGGGCTGAAGTCAAGGGCCAGGAGGAGGGACTGTTTCCAGACAGGAGTGACCTGCTAGTGGAACAGGAGAGAAGAGGACAGGGTATAATTTTTATGTTTAGGGGATTGCTTTTTTTTTTCTTTTGAGGAAGATTGGCCCTGAGCTAACATCCTCTGCTGATCCTCCTCTTTTTGCTGAGGAATACTGGCCCTGAGCTAACATTTGTGCCCATCTTCCTCTATTTTATATGTGGGACGCCTGCCACAGGATGGCTTGATAAGCGGTGCTAGGTCCGTGCCTGGGATCCGAACCAGTGAACCCTGGGCCACCAAAGCAGAGTGTGTGGAACTTAACCGCTATGTCACTGGGCTGGCCCCTGGGCGATTGCTGTTTTAGTCACAAAATCTACTCCAATTCCTAAAACACAGCACTAGTGTAAAGGTTGTACCATGTATATGTGAGAACTTAAGTTGTGTACACATCTTTCACATTGCTTTGTCTCCATCTATGCTCAGTCTTTTTCCATTTTATTTATATTAATAATAATAATTGTTATTAAATAAGGGTTCTAGCTGTTATATTGTAGTCAATGAATAGTCAACTACAACAAAAAAGATAAAATTGAATCTATTATACAGCTGTTCATGTAGAAGGCTGTTACTTGTCAGAGTAACAGCTTCTTTTATTCTGTGCTTTCCATCTCATGCACCCCTTGTAAACGTCAATTGATGAGTTCCCACACCAGGAGTCAGGTGGGTAGTACAACCTACAGTTTATACGTGGGGAAAAAGAAGTTTAGGGGGCTGAACAGTTTACAGACGCCCACACGGGGAGGGCTAGGATGACACCTCTATCTCACATGGCTGGAATGAGCAGCAGGGGCGTAATGCTCTCTTAAAAGGACACTATCACTTCAATGGGAAGTCCCGTTCCAAACAGCATTCTCAGTAAGAGCTGTTGATTGCTCAATATTTCCCTTGCTTTCTTCTTTTTATCAGTATCACTGAGAAACTATTAAGTAGAGAGGTTCTACTTTCAAATTGTCTTTTCTTATGCTTTATCTTTAGGAAATCAGATTGGTATGATTAACTCAGTGGAAAAAGCTTTGTATGGTCATGCCTGAGGATGGCTCAAGAGATCAAATAAAAAAAAACAGAGATTACTCTCCTCAAGTGTAAAAGATGGCAGTGAAAGGAAGTTCAAATGCACAGCTAGCTTTTCCTTTTTTTTTTTTAAGATTTTATTTTTCCTTTTTCTCCCCTAACCTCCCGGTACACAGTTGTATATTTTTTTAGTTGTGGCTCCTTCTAGATGTGGCATGTGGGACACCGCCTCAGCATGGCCTGATGAGCGGTGCCATGCCCGCGCCCAGGATCCAAACCGGCGAAACCCTGGGCCGCTGAAACAGAGCTGCGAACTTAACCACTCGGCCACAGGGCTGGCCTTGCACAGCTAGCTTTTAAATGAGACTCAGTGTTTCCATGCTATCTTCACAGGGATGCTAACTGTGTGCTATCCACCTGCTTTACTTTTATTTATTTTAACTCAGCTGGGGCATCCTGTCAACACCCCACAGAACATAGGTGGAGTTTTTCCTGCTTTAAGGAGTAAGCAAAATGTATGGCAGTCTCACTAAGGGGCCATGGTGAGAAGGTGGCAATTTAAGGACTAGGGCTCAAGTTGTATATGAGAGTCTCAGCCCTCGTTCAGGGCTTTCTGTCATCTGTACCTCTGCTATTTGCCCAACCTTATCTATCCATGTCCTTTCCTCCCACTTCCCACAAATCTTCACTGGGCACCTACTAAGTGCCAGGCACTAAGCTAAGCCCAGTGCTAAGGACAAAGGCATGAGCAAGCTGGACGTGGTCTCTGTCCTTAAGGGGCTTAGATTCGTGTCCACCACAAAATAGTGTATGAATGATGGTAGGAGGTAGACAGAATGCTGTTAGGGGACTGGGGAGGGCACCTGGCAAGACTCGGTTGGGGGTAGGGTGTTGGCCAGAGGGAGGATGTCTAAGTAAAGACCTAGAGAATGAGTGGGAAGTGCCAGGAGAAGCAGAGGGAATAGCAGCTGTAGGTATTTCTTGATGTGCCCTAATGTGGTCAGGCTGGCCCAACCCAGTTTATCAGCTTGCCCATCGCCCGCATTCAATTTACTGACTCCTGCCTCCATGCCTTTCTCATGCCATTCCACCCACTTGGAATGCTTTCCCTCTTCTTAATTACCATCCGTATCTCCCACTTTGGCCAATCACCTGTTTAAGTCTACCTTCTACAGACATCACTCCAATCTTGATCATGGTGCTATTACTTCAGGACTGATATAATAAATTTGCACAGTACCGTCATCTATTTGTATATATTTATAAATAATGTGTTCTTATTGTCACCCAATTAGAGCCTACACTTCTCAAGGGCAAGGAAATGTATTTTGATTCTCTTAGATGAGTCTGCCTTTGGGAGAAAAATGAAGTGGGCAGAAAGCACATTTATTGAGCATTGACTACGTCTGAGGTACTGTCTGGCTGTTTAATTAGGTAGCCTATAGAGGCAGCAGTTGTTCTGAGGATCTGATGGATCCTTGGGTAAAGAATGTAAATCGATCGGCTATCCAGTGAATTGCATCATCTGGATAGGAAATGGAATGAGGGTTGCTTCAGCCTCCAAGACACAGCATGACATCAGGGCTCAAATTAGACCCTATACATGCTAACAATTAAAAAACCCACTGCTTCAAAAAAGGTTCACCTCACTTTAGGCTGTTATATTTTGTTTTTTTAATGGGTTAAAACCCCAGTTATCTGAGAAGCTTATAAATATAAAATGATAGAAGGGCTTAGATTTCCAGACAGAATGGGGAGAGGAGAAAGACAAAGAAGAAAGGAGGGAGGGAGGGATTCTCTGTTAATGGTAAGTGGAGGCTTATATAAAAAGTCCAGATCTCTTTATTTTGACTAAACGTTAGGCAGATAATTTTGAAGACCTGGGTCTATTAAGAGTATCTACAGAAAGTTCTCATAGTACCTCCTCGCAGGAATAAGCTCTCTATGCAGGCTTTCTCACAATGATGGATTTTTCTAGCTCTAATGGCAGATTCTAAGATGACTGAAGGTGTTATATTTCTAACATTCAGTCTCACAGATTTCATTCAACTTGGTTAGAACGTATGGACATCAAAGGAAGATGCAGCACGCCGTTAAGTGGAATTTAAAGCTTGTCGGAGGTTCAGAGGTAGCTGGTATGAAAACAGATGCAGCAACGCTCGTTCAGGGGAAGGGACACTGACTGCACTTATGCACATTTAAAGGTATGAACTCTCCCTAGAGGAAAAAACGCAGAACAACAGCGATTTTCCTTCTCCTGACTTTCCTCCTAAATAGAATCCTTAGAAGTGTGTCATGGGAAAATTCTGTCCATTAAAAATGACTGATTGGAAGGATATGTTTTTCCCTAATGCAATCTAACACAGTCACAGGCTCAGCAAATTATTGAGGGCTACCTTACAGCAGACACACCAGCCACAGGGATACAGGATTCACCTCCTAAAACCTCCGTCCACTGGCCTTCCTCTTTTTATAGCCCCCTTCACGCTCATCCCCAAGGTCCAGGGCCAGAAATCCCACCCACCAGGAAACAGTTCCCATTTAGGGGAAGAATGTGCACGAGCACAAAACGGCTTGTATCTCAGCCAGGAGGACTTTAGAAATGAGTTTCTTATTAAACGTATAGTGATTTTTGTGCTGATCTAGATACAGTACCACAGACTATGGTAAATACTTGCATTGGCTGAGACATCTTTCTCCCTCAGCAGCAGATAGTGGTTCTCGCATGGCTGCAGGCTGTTCTCACAACTTTCGTCTCAAAATTTACCATGATGAACGACAGAAAATTAGTCAAGACAACTATTTGCCTGTTTGGTTTATGTTACTATCACTTTAATTGTAGAAGAAAAGTGCTTCCTTTTCACATTACTTAGTAATAGGTTGATGGGAAAGTGAAAAGCAAAACATAACACTAGAAACAACCCAACAGCGCGACCTCCTCCAAGTAAACCAACACCCTGGAATGTTCTCGGAAGAAAACACTTGTGGTCATAAGGGAGCCTTCTCAATACAAGGGTCCAAACGGGAATTTAACTGCCAAACATTACCTTACATTTTACCAAGACTGCGTGCGGTACTGATCTGCTCCCCTGAACATCTTCTACCAACACAAACTGAAACGAACGGGCTATTTTCTAATAAAATTCAAAGAAAAAAATCACTCAAATGATGTCAAAGACTTCAAGAGCAAATATTTGGGCCACTTCTAAATATACAGATGGCAACACATTTTTCTAGCTTTTTCAGTGAAAATTGCAACAGATATCTCCAAAAACAGTAGTAGAGATGGGAAGTGCCAATAGATCTTAAAACAGCTAAAGTGAGAATGTTCCAGATATTGATTGGTCTGACATGAAATTCATGTAACATGAGGTTAAAGAGAAAGTCCAGAAGTTAAGAGAAAATATCTATAACCTTCCTTTAAGCACATAAATAACAGCAGGGAAAAATTATGAGTGAGCAGAAAGTGTTCTATCTTAATCGATGGCACTACCAATCAAGCTCTCTTTCACCTTCTAAATCCAATTGTTCACCAAATCCTGTTAATTCTAGGTCTTTCTTAGGTCAGTCCAGCCTCTCCATGTCCAGGCCCTTGTATATATTTAGGTCTTTATCATCCCTCCTTGGTAGCTTCCTGGAGTAGGAAGCATGGTGGCTTCTCTATAGCTGTCATTACTACGCGAGAATGAATCATGCTGAAGGGGTTCCTGTCACCTAAGTGGGGGTGACAAAGGGCACTCTTGAAAGGCCTTTCTAGAAGCTGGCTTTTGGATATCCACTTGGGCTCATTAGTAGGTATTACGGAGCACCTATTGCAGGCTGGCTGCTGTAGCACTGAGGACCTACTGGTGAATGAGACAGATGCCAATCCTATCTCATTTGTTTACAGGTACAGATCCCAAAGGACAGGAGGTGCTCAAGGAACCAAAAGCGCTAAAAGTTAAGGGGGAATTTGCTTCCCTCAACAGAGTTTAAGACCAAAATTGCACACAGTGAAAATTATCCTTGAAAGATTCTTCAAATTTTTTTTTTCATCAGCCTTGGGCTCTTGAACACTGAAAAGCCAAGGTTTACCTTGTTTTGCCCTCATTCCATTCTGGTTGGGGCTTCCTTTTCCCAGAGCCATGCAAACCTGGGTCTGGTCTGATAAGGTGTTTGTTAATGATTGACTCCACTGTTTGCATGCAACCATCACATCACAAAGTTTTTTGAAAGGATATAAACAAGAAGGATGAAAAGTGCAATACAAAGGCCTTTTGAGCCAGAAAATACTCAGATCCTGGCTCGACCACTCACTAGCTGGGTGACCTTCAGAGGGTGCTTAACTTCACTGTGCCTCAGTTTCCTTCTCAGTGCAACAGTATCCCTAGCCCTGGAATTAAACTGAATAGGTATGCAGTTCATGACACAGTTTTGGGCTTATACTAAATGATCATTAAAGCTATGGTGAACATGGTGTTTTTGTCTTCCTAGCACTACTTTTTGCCTTTCTTCTAGAAATAACATCCCTCTGTTGGGGGAGAACCCTGCTCCTGTCTGACTCAAACCATGGACCTCTGTGGGGCTGCCAAGGTCAGAATTCTCCCTCCCTGACAACAGGACAAGGCCTAGGAGCCTGCCCCATGCCCTGGCTTCAGTGATTGGTCGAGAGATGATCCTAGGACCCAATGGGGCCAGCCAGAATCCTTCCTCAGGATTTTTCTAAGTGGATAGCCATCAAGAAGTTTCTATTCCTTTTTGACTGTGTTAGGCAGTGTCCCCAGAAACACTATCAATCATGTCCTCTGCTGTAGAGGCACACTGAGGAAATGAAGGCGCATTCCAGCAGCAGTGAAGCCAAGAAGCAGAGAGAGAGCCCTAAGAGAGCTCCAGGTCCTGGACCCCGGTGTCCCCGAAGGATACTTTGAGTTCAGTTTCAGTCCCTTAAAAACAAAAAAACTCTGATACTAAAAATGCTCATGTACTTTTCTCCCCTTCCTAATATAAATACTTTCATTATGCGTAGGGCTTTGTTTTATTAGCATGGATACTTCACACATTAAAAAAAATTAAAAATTATATATATCATCTTTCACAACTCTTGGAGCTTAACACAACAGTCCTAATAATAAAATGCCACGCTTGATGTCTTAAGAAAACACACAAAAAAATTACACATATTTTCAGAAAATAAGATGTTAAGTTACCTCCACTGTAGAATGGAGGATATTCATTTCTTTTAAAGTATACATTTTAATAAAAACTTAGGAAGGTTATTTAAAAGCAACATGAATTCTATGTTAAAAAAATGTAAAAAAAACCTCAATCCCAACATAAGTAATCCACAATATATTTTTAAGCCCAAAAAAGAATATGGACAATTTCTTGAAACATGAAATATCTTCTTTAAAAAATTAAATAGAAGGCATAAAGATAATCTAGATGACTAAATTGCACCGAAAGATTATTTTATATCCTCCTGCTTTTTACTTTTATTCATTTTCCAAGTCCCAGCATTGTATTTAAAGTAAAAAAGACTCTATTTTTGCCTTCCCATTCTTTATCTTCTCTAGTTAATATAATTAGTTTCCTGCACAATGTTTTTTATGCAAAATAAATTTATAAGTCAGCTACCTAAGTAAGGAAAAAATGTAGGGGAATAAAAAATGACTGATATAAAATGATTCTAACTAAAAATTTTTGCTCCATATGTTACAATTCAGAAACAAAATCACCTTAAGACCACTACAGACAAGGACACGGATCATGGGTGTACCGACTTTAAGATACTCTCGGGACTTAAGCAACGTTAAATTTCTCAAAATGCAACATGTTACAGGAAAGCACATTAAGTGTTTCCAAAAAGATAAGCTCTTGGATATTCTCCAATTTCCAAGGTTGTTTTTGACAGATTAATATTGTAATTTTTGAAGTAAGCATACTATTTTATAAATTAATTGTTTGTTTGAAAGAACTTGACTCATCAAGAACTGGTGGGATTGGGTACTTAGTGGCTACTGGATAAACCCAGTGTTCCTTAGGCTCTGAGGTGACTTGTATTATCAAAGCTAGTACTTCATCTCATATTAGAGACCAGTTTAGTCACCAGAAAGCACCAGCAAGCAATTTCGGGAAATTCTGGCTTTGTATTTTGGAGATCCAGTCATCCTTTGGTCTCTTTCAAACCATATGAAAGAAAAAAAGTGGGTATGACTCTTGCTTTTTAGATTTCTTCATCTCATCTGTGAGCATTCCTGAACTTATTAATGACAGAAATGGAAAGTCCAGGGAACTCTTTTACCTCAATTTAGTAGATGATAAATTCAATCCAATTGCAATTCAATTCAATCAGCATTTAAATGATCTTACGAATACTGGAGATGGGAGGAGCAGAATGAAAGAGGAGGAAAAGGAACTAAACCAGCTGCGGGTGCTCACTACCCTGTCCTCATGGGAAGCTCTGGAAGCTTTAAGTCTTTTTAATTTTTAACCAAATGCCACCCCCCCCCCCAAAAAAAACCCTAAAATCAAATTCCCCAACTTTCAAAAATTCTTTTTCCATGGTTGATTCATTAAAACATCAATTTATTTACTAAATGTCTGACACTGTTCTGGGCAGAATGAAAGGTACAGAAAGGAACTAAAACCAGATTCTGCCCTTAAGGAGCCGATTGTCAAGTCTACCAAGGAAGGTCAAGTCACAGATGACTAAAAACAAGGTCGAAAGTGATAAGGGATTGAACTTAGTGATTGTCAAGGTTCATTTCAAACTTGAGGCTCTTATAATTCTCCCAGGCTTTACTACTCAAAGTGTGGTCCGTGGACCAGCAGCATTGGTATCACTTGGTATCTTGTTAGAAATTTAGAATCTCAGGCCCTGCCGGGACCTACTGACCTAAATCTGCATTTTAACAGGATACCCAAGTGATTCACAGAACATTAAAGCTTGACAACCATGGCTCTACAGGAGATAGATTTAGCAAAAAGGTGTTCTAATTCTGATAAATGGCCAATTACTTCTTAGAAGGGGTCAGGAGTTAGAGACAATTAGATCTCATTAGCTCCATAACCTGTGTCTAACTACAAGCGAGCAAGCTTGTTCTTCCTCCTGCAACTGCTCTTCTCTGCTGACTGTCTATGTTAAGTTCCTTCTGGTCACACGAGCATGAAATGTTAGTGTGACTTTCTTTACTTTTTCTTGTCCAGGAACATATAATCAGTTTCCACATTTTATTTATCCCTTGCATTCATTGTTGACGAATGCTGTTTCCAATCAATTACACATTTCATCAATAGCAAATACTTATACAGAGCTCAGGCTGTGTCAGGCACTGTTTGAGGTGCTTCCTGTATACTAACCCATTTCATCTTCAGCCCATCCCTGTGAGGTAGGTACTCTTATTATTCCCATTTTACAGTGGGGAAAATGGAGATGCAGAGAGGATAAATAACTCCCCTAGGTAGTTACAGAGCGGGAATTCAAACCCAGGGAAGGTGGCACTAGGACTGCTTTTACGGAACATGATATTATGCCACATTGTGTACAGATGAGGACGAATGTCCTAGGAAAGGAATCAACTATGCTGTGAAATAAAGAAATTAAAACAGCACCCGTAGGAGAAAGAGTATGCACTCCTGAAGGTCTAGAAAAGCACGTTTCCCCAAACTGTAGTAAAACTGTAAGTTACTAAGTACAACAATATCCTTGGCCTTCTAAGCGATGTTCAGATCTCAGCGTGTTTTCTTTACTCATTCCTGCCTGGTTTCTGACTGTGTGGACACCATTTCCAAGAAGGACATGCTGGCCCGGTGGAAAGTGCACAGCTGTGGCGGGGACTCTGGAGCCGGAGGAGCAGCCCTGGCCCTAGTACATGGGATGGCCTGTGGCTTCCCTGCTCTCCTTCCAGCTGAGATCGCTATGCTGATGCACAGGCCCAGAGGAGATCCAGAGGAAGGAAAGTGAAAAAGAACGAACAATAAAACGTAACTTGCAGACAGCATTCACAAAGCCATCGTGATTTTATCATTCAACACTGAGAGGGAATTTTATATTTTCAGACAAATTATGAAGAACATGCATTGTAAACATTCTGTTCCCACAACTCCAATGATACGCCACAGAAAGAACTGAAACAGGTACTGGGCACACAGATGGTAATGGCCACCAGTGTGATATACTGCCATGCACAAGACTTTTCAAGGAACAGGCGAGGTCTTTATTTCAACTAGAATGATCAGCCCCTTCTATCTCTCTCTCTTTTCTGGAAGAATTTGGAAAAAGTTTTTGATTTCACCAAAATTTTATATACCACTCAAAGGCAATTTTTAATATATCTCTAAAAGCTTGATTTGCTGTTTAGTCTGTCATTTGAAACAAAATTAAGGTCATTGCCTGAAATTTGAAATAGATTTTAGTGAAACTGACTCTGCTTTTCTGAGCCTTCTCTACTGAGGGAGAGACTACCAACAACAGGTACTACCTTGGGAAGAGAGGGAAGGCATACCAGCTATTTGTTACTTAGTTTTGAACGACAGAAGAATATTTCCCAGCGGGTGATCCACAGAACTCTGTTGCTCGTGTAGGATTTTAATATAAATTTAAACATTAAGCTTGGAAAATGCTGGGTTAAACAAAGTTAAACAGTTTCTTTACTGATGGTTCTACAAGAGGAGTTGTAATATTCAGTATTTTCTAAATGAACTAGACATGGAATGCTCTTTTAGACATCTCTTAGAATAGCAGCCTAGTTTGTGAAAGACTGTGCAAGGTCAAAAAATAGGCATTTATCCCATGGGACTACAGGACAGAAAGATGACTTGGTGACTAAAAACAGAACATTATGTCCAAGGAGGGAGAATAGCAAAGTTTCATACACTTTTCAAAAGAGAATCTTATTTGAGGATTCATTTGTAAGACTACCCCTAATTTTAAAAAACTGTGTGTAAGGTGACTTCTTACAACAAAAGCATATAAGTTCATTATAGAAAATTTGGACATAAAGTATAAAGTAGAATACTAAAAGTCACCCATAATTCCATCATGTAAAAACTGCCATTATTAAATTTTTGGTGTGTTTTCTTCTAATCTTTGTAGTCATATTTTTAGGGAGTTTAGATCATACAACAGATCTAAAGTTGTATCCTGTTTTTTTTCCATCTGACATTGTCATTATCATATTTCATGTTATTCAAATTCCTCTTATGCATTATTATTTTTCAAAGCATTAGATTTTTTTTCCCTCCCCAAAGCCCCAGTTCATAGTTGTAAGTCCTTCTAGTTCTTCTATGTGAGCCGCTGCCACAGCATGGCTACTGACAGACAAGTGGTATAGTTCCACGCTCAGGAACAGAACCCAGGCCGCTGAAGCGGAGTGCGCAGAACTTTAACCACTAGGCCATCAGAGATGGCTCTTAAGCACTATTTTTAATAGCTGTATAACAGTCGATTAAATTCACTTAAACATTCCTTGATGATAGCCACTTAAAAGTTCCTTGCTTTCTATTCCGTTTATAAAAAATCAACATTGAGGTATAACATTGAGGGATAATTTACAAACAATAAAATACGATGAGTTTTGAAAAACATCTGCACTCATGTAACCACCACCACAATTAAGACATAAAACACTTCCACCACCCCAAAAGATTCCCTGTGTTTTCCCAGTTAGTCACCCCACACTCAGCCCCAATCACACTCAGGCAACCACTGACTGGCTTTCTATCAGTACAATCTATTCTTTCCTAGATTATCATTGAAGTAGAATTATACAGTATGTACTCTTTTGTGGCTGACTTCTTCCACTAAGTGTGATGATTTTAAGATTCATCCATGTTATTGCATGTATCAGCACTTTACTCCTTGTCATTATTGAACAGTATTCCACTGTATAGACACATCACATTTATTTAGACATTCACTGGTTGATCAGACATTGTGGGAGGTAATGCTTTATTAGGAATAAAGCCATTATGCATATTCATGTATAAGGCTCTTATATGAACATACATTTTCAGTTTTCTTTGGTAAATGCCTAGGAAAATTGCTGGTCATATGGTAAACATAGATTTGATTTTTATAAGAAGCCAAACTATGTTTCAAAGTGTTTGTACCATCTATACTTTCATCAGTAATGTATGAGAGTTCCAGCTGTTCCAACCTTCTCATCAATCCTTGGCATTGTCACTCTTTTTCATTGTGGCCATTCTAAAGGGAGTGTAGTACTATTACACTGTGGTTTTAATGTGCGTTTCCCAGATGACGAATCATGTTGAGCATCTCTTTATATACTAAATGGCCATCTGTATGTTTTCTGTGTGAAGTACCTATTTAGACATTTGGCCCACTTTTTAATTGAGTTATTTGTCTTCTTATTTTTGAGTTATGGGAGATCTTTGTATCTTCTAGATACGGTCCTTTGTCAGATATGTTATTACATTTGTTTTCTCCCAGACCATGGCTTGCGTTATCATTTTCATTTTTTCTGGTGAGGAAGATTGGGCCTAAGCTAATATCTGTTGCGAATCTTCCTCTTTTTTTTTTTAAATCCCCAAAGCCCCAGTACATAGTTGTATATCCTTGTTTTACGTCATTCTAGCTCTTCTATGTGGGATGCCACCTCAGCATGGCTTGAAGAGTGGTGTATAGGTCCTTGCCCAGGATCTGAACCAGTGAACCCTGGGCCAAGTGGAGCGTGTGAACTTAACCACTTGGCCATGGGGCTGGTCCCATGTCTTTTCATTTTCTTAATGATCACTTTCAAAGAGCAGAGGTTTTTGATTGTGATATTCATTTTGCCATTATTTTTTTCTTTTATGATTTTTGCTTTTGGTGTCCTAAGAAATCCTTGCCTTTGTCCCAAGTTGATCTAAACATTCAATGAACACACCCCCCCACACACAAAACAAAAAGCTAGAAAGAACAAAAAATTGAGCTACATGAAAATGTAAAACTTTTGCTATTTGAAAGGCACTGTTAAGAAACTGAAAAGGCAAGACAAAGACTGAGAGGATATATTTGTAAAACATACAAACTCTTACAACTTAATAATAGGAAAACCACCTAAGAAATCTGTGCCTACCCCAAGGTTGCAAAGATTTTCTCCTATGTCTTCATCTAACAGTTTTTTAGTTTTAGCTTTTACATTTAGATCTATGATCCATTTCAATTAATTTGTGTGTGTGGTATGATTTATGGGTTGAATTTCACTTTTTTTCCCCATATGGCTATTCATTATTTCAGCACCATTTGTTCAAAAGACTATCCTCTCCCAATTAATTATCTTGACATCTTTGTAAAAATTCAATTGGTCATATAAGTTTAAGTCTATTTTTGGGCTTTATATGCTGTTTTATTAATCCATAAGTCTATCTTTATGTCAAAATCATGCAGATTAAGCATTAAAAGAAGTCTTAAAATCAGGGAATAAATGTTTTTCAGCTTTGATCTTCTCTTTCAAAATGATTCTAGATGCTTTGCATTTCCAAAGAAATTTTAGAATCAGTCTGCTAATTTCTACCCAAAAAGCTGGTGATTTTGATTGGGATTTCACTGAATCTATAGATTAATTTGAAGGGAATCAACATCTTATCAACATTCAGTCCTCCAGTCCGAGAACGTGGTGTGTCTCTCCATTTATTTAGAGCTTTTTTGATATCCCTCTTCCATGTCTTTTAGGTTTGAGTGTACAAAGCTTTCATATATTTTATTAAAATCATCTCTAAGTATTCCATTTTTTCTGATTCTATTGAAAGTAGTATTGTGCTTTTTTTTAACATTTCAATTTCAAATTGTTTATTAGCAGTACATAGAGATAAAAGTGACTTTCATATATAGAGCTTGTATCTTGTGACATTGCTAAATACACTTAGCTTTAGTAGCTTTGTTGGTAAGTTACTTAGGTTTTCTATGTACTCCATCATGCTATCTGTGAATAAAGACAAATACATTTCTTCCTTTCATTTATTTTTCTTGTTTTATTTTTGACTAGGCTCTCCATGACAATGTTGAAAAGGAATGATAGGGGCATGACCGGTGGTGCAGAGGTTAAGTTCGCACGTTCCACTTTGGTGGCCCAGAGTTTGCCACTTCCGATCCCGGGTGCAGACCTACGCACTGCTTGTCAAGCCATGCTGTGGCAGGCGTCCCGCATATAAAGTAGAGGAAGATGGGCACGGATATTAGCTCAGGGCCAGTTTTCCTCAGCAAAAAGAGGAGGATTGGAAGCAGATGTTGGCTTAGGGCTAATCTTCCTCACAAAAAAAAAAAACAAAAAAGGAATGATCAAAGCAGACATCCTTGCCTTGATCCTGATTTTTAGGAGGAAAGCATTCAGTCTGTCACCATTAAGTATGATGTTAATTGTGGATTTTTCTCAGAGGTTATCAGCTTGAGGAAATCTCCTTCAATTCCCGGTATGTTGCAAAATTTTAAATAATAAATACTTGTTGAATTCTGTCAAATGCTTTTTCTGCATTTTTGACAAAAATAATATGGTTTTTCTCTTTTATTTTCTTAATATGGTAAATTGATTTTCAAATATTAAACAAACCTTGCATTCTTAGGATAAATTCCACTTGGTCATGGTGTATCAACTTCTTACATATTGCTAGATTCCATTTGCCAATATTTTTTAGTGATTCTTTTGTTTCTATGTTCGTGTGGAATACTAATCTGTACATTTCTTTTCTTGTAATGTCTTTGTTTTTAGTATCACGGTCATGCTGGCCTCTTAAAATGAGTTAGGGAGTATTCTCTCTTCTAAGTGTGTATAGGAAAGGTACTATCTTCTTCCTTAATCCTTGAAATTCAGTTTCTTCAACAGTTATAGAACTAGTAAGATTTCTATTTTTTCTTGAGTCAGTTTTAGCAATTTGTGTCTTTCATGGAATTTGTCCATTTCCTCTGATTTGACCAAGTCATTGGCAAAAAGTTGTTCATAATATTTCCTTGTTATTCTTTTAATGTCTGGAGGATCTGTAGTGATGTTCTCTCTTTTACTTCTAATAAACATATATATATTTTTTTCTGTTTTCTGTTTCATTGATCTCTATTTTTATCTTGATTATTTCCTTCTTTCTCTTTGCTCTTGGTTTAATTTGCTCTTCTGTTTTTCTATCTTCCTAAGTTGGCAGTTTGGATAACTTGTTTGGGATCTTTCTTCTTTTTTAATATTAGTATTCAGAGTCACACATTTCTCATTAAGCATTGCTTTAGCTATATCCCACAAATTTTGGTATGCTGGTTTCATTTTCATTTAGTTCAAAATATATTCTAATTTCCCTTGTGATTTCTTCTTTGACCTGTGAGTTATTTAGAAGTGTGTTGTTTGGTTTCCAAATATTTGGGGATTTTTAGTATTTTTCCATTTTTGATTTCTAATTGATTTCATTTTGGCCAGAAAACATATTCTTGCAATTTTAATTTTTCAAAATTTATACAGACTTCTTTTATGGCACAGAATATAGTCCTTCTTGGTGAATGTTTCAAGAGCATTTGAATGTGTATTCGCTTGTTTTTGGCTTGGGTGGTATGTTCTATAAATGTCAAATAGGTCAAGTAAGTTTATGATGTTGTTCAGGTCTTCTATATCCTCAAAGATTTTCCATCTACTTATTCTATCAGTTATGGAGAAAGGAGTGTTGAAGTATCCAAATATAAAGTTCAGCTGTTTTTACTCAGTTCTGTTAGTATTTTGAAGTAATTATAACTGGGTAGATATACATTTAAAATTGTTATGTCTTCATGATGAATTGATCCCTTTAAAATTATGAAAGGACTCTATTCCTCCTAATTAAATGAAGTTTAATTTGTCTCATATAAATATAGCCACTCCAGCTTTCCTATGATTAGTGTTTACATGTTTTATTTTTTCATCTTTTACTTTTAACCTATCTATGTGTTTATATTTAAAGTGCCTCTTGTAGATAGCATATTGCATTTTTATCAAGTCCAACAGTATCTCCCTTTTAATTAAAGTATTTAGAGCATTTACAATGGATGTAATATTAATATAGTTACTATTTATTTTCTATTTGTCCCATCTGTTATTTGTTCCCATTCTCTCTTTTCTTGTTTTCTTTTAGCTTATTTTTTAGGATTCCATTTTAACTCCACTATAGGCTTACCACCATTTTTCATTTTGTTTTGTTTTAGTAGTTTTTCTAGAGTTTACAATATGCACTTTAACTTATTATAAACAGTCTATCTTCAAATAATTTTGTACCAGTTCACATCTAGAGTAAGAATCTTACAAACAATATAATAATGAAGTGCTTCCATCCTGCCCCCATACTTTGTGCTACTGTTGTCATGCAATTTATTTATGTATTAGAAACTTCACAGTATATTGCTATTATTTTTACTTTCAACAGTCAACTGCCTTTTAAAGAAATTTTAAAATGGTGGAAGAACCCTTTTCTCCCCCCCACATATTTACTATTTCTCTTGCTCTTCATTCCTTTATAAGATCCAAGCTTCGGGCTAGCATCATTTTCCTTCTGTATAAATGTTTGCTGGCAATGAACCATCTCAGCCTTTGTCTGAAAGAAGTCTTTAATTCACCTCCACTTTAAAAATAGTTTCCCTAGGTACAGAATTCTAGGTTGTGCGTTTCTCTCAGCAGTTTAAAGACGTTGCTCCATTATCTTCTGCTTTGCATAGTTTCTGATAACATAACTGTCTTATATTTGTTCCTCAGTAAGTAAATCTTTTTTCGCTCTGGCTGCTTTTAAGATTTTCTCTTCAGTATTTATTTTCAGTAATTTGATTATGATGTATCCTGGTCAGATTTTCTTTGTGTTTATCCTGCTTGGGATTTATTAAGCCTCTTGGGATCTGTGATTTTATTGTTTTCATGAAATTTGGGGAAATTTTGGCCATTATTTAATTCTTTTTCTGTGCCTTCAGCCATTTTTCCCTGGAACTCCAATTACACATATGTTAGATTGTTTGATATTGTCCCACAGGTCACTGAGACTCTGTTCCTTTTTTTTTCCCCCGTCTTTCTCTTTGTGTGCTTCATCTTGGATCATTTCTATTACTATGTCTGCAAGCTTGTTCATTAGTCTTTTCTTCTGCACTATCTAATCTGCTTTCACTGCCAACAGTGAATTTTTCACTTCAGATACTTAATTTTTCATTTCTAGAAGTTCTATCTTTTAAAAATATATATTTTCCCTCTCTCTCCTCACTATATTCATGTTTTTCTTAAAATACTTGAACACAGATATCAAAGCTATTTTAACATCTTTGTGTCCTCATACCACTATCTTTATTATTCCTCAGTTTGCTTTGACTGATTGAATTTTCTCTCAGTTACAGGTCACGTTGACAGTCCTACTAACTTTTGATTGAATGCCAAACATTAAGAATTTCATTTTGTTGAGTCTAGATTTTACTTCCTTTGAAGAATGTTGGGCTTTGTTATGGTAGGAGGCTAAGTTATTTGTGTTGTTTGAGTCTTTTGAAGTTTGTATTTAAACTTCGTTAGCCTGAGTCTATAGTAGCCTTTACTCTAGGAATTACTCCCATTATTGAGACACAGCCCTTCTGGAATCTGTACTGTATTCTTTGAGTGATGAACAAGGTCTCTCCATTACAGCTTGGCTGAAACTCAAATGCATCTCAGACTTGAATAAACTCTAAGAAACATTCACTTCCAGTTCCCAGGTAGTTCTTTGTCCAAGCTTATGGAATTTCTTCTTACACATCCATATCTTATTATTCAATAAAGACTCAATGGGATCCTTATGCAGATTCTTGGAGCTCTTTTCCCCTGTAGCTATCACCTTTCTAGAACTCTGCCCCACAACATCTAGGTGCCTCAGACACTCTGAATTCTGATCTCTACCTCCTCAACTCAGCAGCACAGTTGTTTTCTGCTTGGAGTTCCTCTCCCACACTCTATGGTCTAGACATGTCTCCAGGAAGAGTGCAGGGCTCACCTCATTTGTTTTTTTTCTACCAGAGATCACAGACCTGCACTGCCTGTTACCCAATGTCTAAAACAGTTGTTTCATATATTTTATCTGTTTTTAAGATAGAAGGTTTATTCTGATTTCTGTTATTCCATAATAGCTAGAAATGGAAGTCTTTTCTTATATTTTAAAAATGAATCTTAGGAAACGGTTTGGCAGCTCCTCAAAAAGTTAAACATAGAATTACCATATGATCCAGGAATTCCACTCCTAAGTATATACCCCAGAGAACTGAAAGCAAGGACTTAAACAGGTATTTGTACACGCATGTTGATAGTGGCATTATTCACAATAGCCAAAAGTTGGAAGCAAATGGCAGATGAATGGATAAACAAAATGTAGTACATACATACAATGGAATATTATTCAGCCTTAAAAAGGAATGAAATGCTGATGCATGCTACAAGATGGATGAACCTAGAGAATATTAAGCTCTGTGAAATAAGCCAAACACAAAGGACAGATACTGTATAATTCTACTCATATGAGGTACCTAGAACAGGCAAATTCATAGAGACAGAAAGTAGAATGGTGGATGCCAGGGGCTGGGGGGAGGATGGAATGGGAAATTATTGTTTAATGGGGACAGAATTTCAGTTGGGGAAGATTAAAAAGTTCTGGAGATGAATGGTGGTGATGGTTGCATAACATTGTGCATGTACCTAATGCTATTGAATTGTATACTTAAAAATGATTAAAATGGTAAACTCTTATATATATTTTACTACAATAAAAAAATAGCCAAAAAAAAGAATCTTCTGTCTATAATGAAGGATTTCTCATATATCTTTCAAATATTCTAACAAACATCTGACTTCAAAATATACGTAGTGCAACAAGTAAATGTAGTGCCTAATTATAAACTGATCATTTTGGGACAAAGGATAGCATTGGCCCAACTGGCCAAATTCAGATCAGATCTGAGGATTAGACAGTAGTAATTTATCATTGTGAATTTCCTGATTTTTATGGCTGCATTGCATTCATGTAGGAGAATGTCATTATTTATAGGGAATACAGGCAAAAGTCCAGGGTCCTGGGGCATCAGGTTGGCAACCTACTAGCAATGGTTCAGAAAAAAGAAGACTATTTGTAATTGAAATTTTTCTGTAAGTTTTTTATGGTTTCAAAAATTTTAAAACAAGAGAGAAAGTATTAAAAAAGATTGTATAATGTTATCACATTGATCTGGTTAGAGTAGAATTAGCTAGAGTAAAATCGTAGTAAACCATGAATAAACCATGATAGAAAGTTTAAATTAAAAAATATTAAAAACCTTTAAAAAATTAAAAATATTAAAAAAATAAGACAAACTTCTAAAAGACTGAGTTTAGATGGTGACAAACATTTGACATAGAATATAACTGAGGTTGGATGCAGTAAAGAATAAAGTCCCTGCTCCACACTGAAACCCCCTGTATTGCTTTGTAAGACAGGAAAAAGGAAAAAAGACAAACAAAACTCAGGCAGAATAGCAAGCACATATACACACCTGCCAGCAAGTGTCTGATGAGTGACCAGAAGTCAACTCTCAGTTATACTTACACAATGGTTTTTCCGATGTGCAAAAATGATTTCTCTACAAATTCCCGGACGCTATGGACTTCCCCAGTGGCTATGACAAAATCCTCTGGCTCATCATTCTGTAACATCAGCCACATGGCCTAGAGAGAGAGAGGGAGGCAAGTCCAAGTTAAAGTTGCACTCAGCTGCCGTTTGGCAAATATAATGTTATCAAATGCACAGAATTGGAGTTGGGACATTGTTAAAAGGTAAACTGAGGCACATCCATATTTTTCAAGAGCGGATCTGAGCAGACACCTATCCGACAGAGCAGCACTAAACCACCAGTGGCTAGCAGCGCTCCATCGACAGGAGCTGGGGCCCGGGTCTCACGGAGCAGACGCCGAGGTGAAGGAAAGGAGTTACCAGCTCACGCAGCTGCCTTATTTGGGAAAGCAGAACCGGCTGCTGCTGACTGGTTGTTCTGAAGTTCATTTTCCTGGATTTGAGAGCATTGACTCTAGCTTAGGTTTCAGTTTGCTTCTTTAGGCTCCAAGACATTAAGAGCCACCTCAGTCTAATGGCCTCCTTGTCTAAATACTTTAGCATGGATAGCCAGAACGTGACCATCGAGTTAATATGATATTTAACCACTACAGTAGTAGTTCCCAAATGCCAGTGTGCATCAGAATCACCCGGGCAAGCATCTCAGTACAGATGCCTGGGCCGCACTTGCAGAAGTCTGGACTCAGTAGACTGGAGAACGTGTTTGAGGGATCTTTAACACTCCAGGTGATTAAAGAAGTCCTTGGATGGCAATTTAAAGGAACAAGATGTTGAAGAGTATCTGCGGTGAATAGTATATTTCTATAGTATATTTAAGAAAAGAAGAGTCTAGAAAGCATTGTCCAATTTTCCTTTATATCATGAATAGAAGTTTTGGAAAAATCATTTAAAGACAGATGTTTGTCCTCAAAAGTAGAACTAAATTTCTTAAGAATAAAGTTGAAAATTTAACAATGTGGTGACATCAAAAAGCAGGATAATCAACAGCCATTAATGGAAAAACAATCATGTAATAAATAGCATTACCACTTTTTTTTTTTTTTTTTTTTGGTGAGGAAGACTGGCCCTGAGCTAACATCTGTGCCAATCTTCCTCTCTTTTGTATGTGGGATGCTGCCACAGCATAGCTTGATGAGCAGTGCGCAGGTCTGTGCCCGGCATCCAAACCCGCAAACCCTGGGCTGCTGAAGTAAAGCATGTGAAGCTAACCACCACACCACTAGGCTGGCCCCACTACCACTTTTAAGACGTTATCTGCGAGGCAGTGGAAATGCACCAGTGTTAAGGATTTCGTCAGGCAGCATTTCAAGGTCAGGTGCTCAACGGATGTATCACACAGGTCCACTTTTTCAACAGGGATGAGAAGTCTAGTTAGGCAACAATGCAGCTGCACATGTAGGACACAAACTGGTGGCAACTGTCACAGCCTGGCTCCACTCAGTTATTACACCTTTTATCAACAACATAAAGTCCTTTAGTTTCTATAGCTTGGAACTGCACACTAATTTTCAGATTTTGTTTACACAGATAGAAAATGCATGTTTAAGAGAAATTAAGATAGCTGGTATCTGATAGCAGCATATCTCTTTAAGGAAAATCCAGGGGCTGGCCCCACGGCCGAGTGGTTAAGTTCGCGCTCTCCCCTTTGGCGGCCCAGGGTTTCACCAATTGGAATCCTGGGGGCGGACATGGCACCGCTCATCAAGCCACGCTGGGGTGGCGTTCCACATGCCACAACTAGAAGGACCTACAACTAAACGTACACAACTATGTACTGGGGAGCTTTGGGGAGAAAAAGGAAAAATAAAGTCTTTAAAAAAAAAAAGAAAAGAAAAAAGAATACTCCAAGCCAAAAAAATCAATTTTTTCATCACTCCCATCCACTTTTCAAAATAGGTAAAAATAATAGGCACTTCATTATAATGCAGTCCCCAATATTATGTGCATTGAACTCTTGTTCTAACACTTAAAGAAAACCATTTTGGTTGATTTCTCCCTTGCTGCTATTGGATAAGTTGAAAAATAGGGTGCTGAAATCAATGTGGCAGCTTATTTTCTCTTAGAAAATGCAACCAAAAAGTTTAATTCCTCCTTATTCATTTGAATTTGTGGCAGCCTTCTAAAAATATATAGAATAAAGGTAAATATTTCTCTTTTACTTGAAGTTATCTCCTGTGGATATTTTGTATTTTTGGTCTATTACAAAATTGTTTTAAATCCTATTTTTGTTGTATGGAACATGAGCCTTTTAGGCAGTTTTACATGCCTTGGAGATGGGGCCCCTGGGTGGGACGCTGGCAAGAGATTCCAATCAGTGATAGACTGACAAATAACGGAGGAAACTGTCTTTGCTAGGAGAGAGTTTTGTTCACATTAATGAAATATCTGCAGCTTCATTTTGCACTGAGATCATAGTTGATGAATTTAGCCACAACCCTTTTTAAAAATTTTATACTAATTCTGTTAATAGTAATGATGAAGCTTGATTAGTTTTTAAAAGGCACAAAATACAGGATAGTCCAAGCGGCGTGTAGTCTACAAAAGCACACTGTTAAATGCTCCAGGCCAAGAGGAGGGGTGGGCCTGATGCTCCAGCCCAGCTCTGCTGCCCAAACCCTGTGCCCAGTACCCTCTACTGTTAAGCTACTCAGAAAGCGTCTTTTTGTGATGGACACCATGGCATGTGTGCACTCGCAGAGGCCTGGTAGGGGCCACTCTTCATGTCTGTGTCTTGAATGTACTGTCCCCAAGGTCCAGAATGCCCTCTTCCCTCATCTGTCTGGGAACTCTGACCTCTGCTTCTAGAGCCCGTACAAAAGCCCCAGGTTTAGTCCTTGCAATGAATCCCTGCTATCTCACTAGGTCTCCCGTGACCAATGGCACACAACATGGCTGACTTCACTGGGACTGAGCCTGCCCTCTGGCCACCCTTCCCCAACTAAGCTGACCCTCTTGCCTCCTCTGAGCACACACATGCACATACAGGCACATACACAAACTTGTTTTTGCTCCCTTCCAAATACTGTCAAAGTTTTTAGGAAAAATTAAATTATGCTTTTGGCTGGAATTTCTATTTGAGCATTTTTCTGGGGATTAGTATATACACTTAAATGTGTACTCCTCAAATTTCCATTCTAAAAATAAATTTCAAATAGGTCTTTCAGGACTGCTCAGCTTATTTTATTTCTTTTGAAACACTCTGTTGTGTTAGAATGGTTTTGAAAAATCATATTTTCAGTCATGTGAAAGAAAGCAAGGGGCTTGCTAAAAATAAAAGAAGCAAATACAATTACTGGCTGATGGTGGATTACTTCAAACCCTGGGACCAGCTCCCGGTGCTTGTTTTGTCCCCGACAGGAATCTGGGGATCAGGAGGAGCCTCTCACTTTCACTAGAGTGCACGCCAAGAACCTGCGCTTGCCTTCTCCATCAGACTATCTGCGGCCTTTGACCTATCAATTTCTAGGCATTTCCTCTCAAGTTCATATTGTACCAGGCTCCAGTCTGGGAATGGGAAAGGAAAGGATATACAACTCCAGATTTATTTGTTATTACTGAAAAGTTTACTGGGTTTAACAGAGGGAAAGGGCTTTGTTTAAATTTCCACTGAGCATAATTAATGGTTATTGACTGGTAAATGAAGAACAGGTGACACTCTGGATTAGCCGATAAATGATCTTGTGTTCTGGTGTGATAATGGGTTAGTAATTTGCCACAAAGCCGAGGCCCAGTGCCTCCCATCAGAATGCTAGATCATGTCCAGGACACAAAGGCCCCTCTGTGAGAAGCACTCAGCCATTCACCTCCTTATACAGCTGCACACGCTGATTTGGTCCATTTATTCTCTGATGGATAGCACAACTGAGGCAAAAGTTCACCACTTCTCACCTTCCTGTTCACATGCTAAACACATGACCCATGGCACTGGCAGGCTACAATCTGTGATCAGAGCACCACCCAGCATTGGCTCTGACTACAGAAATGATTTTGCGGTTACATGTTTTAGACGTCAGTCTTCTCTCTCTGTCTCTCAAGGAATGAAGGAGGAAAAAGACGGAGTCTTCCCACATTCCTTCAGTGCCCTTTAAGGATGTGACTGACCTATCCACTTCCTCAGATACTTATTTACTTTCAGGCCTGACCTGATCACCAGTGCAAACGAAAAAATCTCCTGCTTTTTAATCCATCCCATGGAGAGGAAAAACAATCAGTTAAGAAATGTCCCAAGGCTTCAGATTCTTCCACATACAAACGTCCCTTAATGGCAAATGAACAGTGCGGTTTTCAAATCAGGTCTCACATTCATTTTGCTTTTAAGGCACACGAAGTTTAGAGGAAACCTGACTCTGTACCATTGACACTTGAAGGCCAAGTCCAGGTGGTTATAAATATTGGTTAAATTTGGACATGTGCTCTCTTGTAACTATATAATTAACCTATCTGTTCTACAAATCTAATTTAGAGAACTTAAAACAAAACTTTAATTTAAAAAATTTCAAATAAAAATACTTCTCTCCCCCAATCTACTCTTTGGTATTCAAATCATGAATGCGGAAGCGGGCAGTGAAGGGTCATTCCTCTTCCTTGACCTGGTAGCTCTGGAAGCTATTCCCAGCTGGCCCAGTGAAGGAGAACACCCAGAGCACATCACCACAGCCGACTAACTACACCTGATTCCATGCATGCCTTTTGGGGTGTGATGGATGTTTGTCTTAAAAATTTGGATTCTACAATTGCTTCCACCTCGCCATTAACCTTCAGTTCAGGATCCAAGCCACAAACACTTATTAACTGAGCTGTCATCCATGAATAACAAGATTTGTTAATCAAGGTTATGTTTAACTATGTTTATTTGACTGCTACTTTTTCAGCCCTGTGCTTTTGTGCTTTATGGGCTACTGTCATAAAAATAATCTTAAAACAGAACTATATATAATTATTTCAGGGGAGGAAGTCTATGAAATAATTCTAATAAAAATCATAGGAATTTGAACAAATAGAATTCCCAATAAAGGATGCCAAGTGTGGATCCATTCACATACATTTTGTCTTTAAACTTTGTTCAGTAGCTGTTTTCCTGTAGACAGCCTGGTATTGACAGTTTGGGTCTGGACTTCAAGCAGTCCTGTGCTAGGCCAGGCCTTATGCTTTGTGGGACCCACGTAGGTAGGTCTGAGGGTTAGCCTGGGAGCGTACTCCCTACTCTGGTATAGTTGGACAGGTACCAAATGATTAACAAATAAAACTCTATCAAGAAAACTGTCTAGCATAAAACCAAAGGCTGGTCTTAAGGCCCTCTCAAATCTATCAATTTTCTTCATGGGCAAAAACACAGTGGTTTGTGGATTCCTTTGATTAAGGGTCCTTCAGACAATTTAAAGACACAAAGTTAGTAAACAGGAAAAAAATCATTAGATAATAAATTAATAAAAACACCAAAAATAATAGAACATAATTTAAAAGCCATATGAGTCTTGCATCTAATTTTTGCTGTTAAGATATCATTCTACACTGATATCATATGCACTGAAAGAAAGAGGCCATGTCAAAATCTGCCTTGCCCTTTATCTTTTCTTCTAGCCAGGTACACTGATCTATAAATTCCAAGGTTGAAGGTTAGTTTTTCTTATCCCTGGAAACAATGTAAAACTTAAAAGCTTCTAGTGTGAATCATTCTGAGTCAGTTTTTCTGGCATTTCATCTGCTCTTTCAATATGCAGATTCAAGTTATGTATTTATTTCTTCTATTACTCTTTGACTATATTTTATCTCTTCTATTTGCTCCATTTCTTTTTCTGCACATCAAGTATGTACATGTTGTATCTCTCTTCTTCTATCTTCTATGTTGATTATATCCTATCTAATCATTTTTATGCTTGTTCTTTCCCATATTATTTTATGTGATTTCCTCCTGCCCGTTCATCTGATTATTTTTAGTAACATTTTAAATTTTGTTGCTAATGGGGCTTCAATTTCTGGAATGATTTTCTTTTCCTCTTCTATATCTGTCCTGATTACTTCCAGCTTAACTTTTCCATTTATTTTCTCTAAGCCACGGGTCAGCAAACTTTTTATCAGAGGGCCAGATAGTAAATATTTCAGGCTTGTGAGCCATATGATGTCTAACACAAATAGCTAACTGTTGCAGCACAAAAATGGCCACAGATGACACAGAAACAAATGGGCATGGCTGTGTTCCAATAAAACGTTATTTACAAAAGCAGGTAACTAGTCCATGCACTGCAGGTGGCCCACCCTTACTTTTAGCTAACTGAACAAAACCACGTTGCCCATAACTTCTTTGAATCTGTGGAGGACAATGATCTAAGCTGCAGCTACATATTTTTCCTTGAATAATACTCCTTAGGAGATGTGCCATTCATCTGTTTTGTTTTCTCCTTGCAATCCTCTGCCCACTCCCACCTTAGGTATAGACCCTGGGGTAGTGCCTTTCCAGTTATTACTACTATTTGAAGAAGGCTGGATATTTGCTGAAGAATTGTATGAGGAGCAGCAAGAAAGTGCACTGAGGGCAGCCTACAACTTCAATTCAAACTTCGCTCAAAAATCTCTCACCAAACTCATTACGTTCTCGGCCCCAAGACAATGCTGTTCTCATTTTTCAGCACACAGTTGGTTAGTGTGGCTCACAGAATAGCCCATAAATCACACGGCCACTATTGCACTATCTGGCAATTATTGTTTTCCCCCTGCCTTCACCCCAGATCACAATCTGCATTGCTCCTCAGCCAGGAGGCTACGTCAGTCAAGAAAATGGTTTCTCCTTCAGCAACATCTTCCTGCCATTCTGAAATATCAAAGTGGTTATCTATAAAGATATTCTCCACTCCTACATAATATCATTTTGTGGGCCTTTTGGGACTGAAAATTAACTCGAGCAAAATCTACAGCCTGTATATATGTATGTATGGTCAGCAGAATATATTCTGAGTGCACAAAGAATTATTTTTGACAATTATATGTATCTTAAAGTTATGTGACCATGTAAATAATGTATGAAAGAAGTTTAACAAAAAATGCACATTCAAATAAAGGATGTTTCACTTGTCAAATGCTGCTTCATAAGCCATCCTAACACTTGGTGGCTTAACCTTTTTATTGTTCAGGATTCTGCAAGTTAGGAATTGAGGAGAGCTCCGGCGGGGATGGCTCGTCTCTGCTCCCTGTGGTGGTGGCTGAGGTGATTTGACTGGGGCTGTAGGACCGACATGGCCTCCCTCACAGCTCCGGGTCCCTGGATGCACTTCAGTCCTCTTCCAAGTGCCCTCCACCCTCATGGGCCCTCATCATTCACTAGTCTAGCTCAAGCTTCTTCACAAAACAGAAGCTACAAGGCCTCAAAAGGCCGTGGCCTGGAGTGACTCAGTGTTACTTCCTCCGCATAGTATTGGTTACAGCCCAAATTCAGAAAAAGGGGAAACAGACTCTCCTCCTTTATTAGGAGAGTGATAAAGTCACACTGCAAAAGGGCATGCACGGTGGCAGGGATTATTGCAGCCATCTCTAGAGAAAATCTACCATAAAGGGCTATCTTGTGACGACTACAACATCAGCTGATTGTTTCAATGTGGTAATATATACTTTTGTCTTTAATATAAGCATTACTGCTTCACCTTGTGGCTTCCACATAAAGCTCCATCTGTCTTTAACTGTGCAGTGATAGTTAGGCTTCTATGAGGGCAACAAGACTTCACAGACTAACACCTGGAATATGGAAACTCATTTGCAGGTCACTATAAATTAACAGATGCTCTAACTTGGCCCTAACATCATTACTGTCACAACATACCTGCCAGAAGAAGTTGTTTCCTGGAGCGCACCCAGACGCCTACCTCAACCAGGTGTTTTCAATCACCTGCTCCCACCTGCATACCCAGGTAAGCCATTCTAGAATTAGCTCCTGGCTCAGCAGGAACAATACAAAAGCTCTGGGTACACAGCAGGAAGTTACTTTACACTCATGACCACCTGATCGCCCATCTCCCTGCTCGTAGTTCCTGGCCATGCTGCTGAAACATGTTCTTGGGAAGCCAGCTTTGACTTTTCTATGACCTTACCCCTCAAGCCTGTCTGACCACCTACTTCTGCCTCTCGGTCTGACTCTGACCTTTGGAATTCAATTTCTGGGCTGGTCTTGGGCTCCCTTGAATAACAGGTCCTAGCCTTGCCACAGGTCTCTCAGTTCCAGTGTTGATAATCATTGTTACTAGGAAATAAAAACTATATACACACCATATTACGTGCATTAAGGTGGACGTAGATAGGACTTTACAAGATTAGTCTAAAACTGTGCTGCCCAATGGAAATATACTACAAGCCACATATATAATTTTAAATTTTCTATTAGCCCCATTAAAAAAGAAAAAAGAAAAGGTGAAGCTAATTTTAATATTTGATTTAACCCAATATATACAGTATATTATCATTTCAAAATAAAATACTATCAAGATATTTCACATTATTTTTCTATGTATGAAGTCTTCGAAGTACAGCATGTGTGTTGCATTTACAGCACATCTCAGTTCAGACTGGCACACTTCAAGTACTCAGTAACCACATGTGGCTAGGAGACACTGCATGGGACAGAGCAGGGCTAAAGAGCTGGCCTTGTGCAAGGAAACAGTCAACCTACTATGTGATGAACTGTCCTAATCCTGTTTGCTCAACCTGTCAATCAAAAGATTCTGCTGGGGCTGCACGGAGGAAGCGTCTTCATCTTTGTTGCACAGCTGGAGGAATAATCCCCCTCTCCTCCCTCCTTTGTAATTGTCTCCACTTCTTGATTTTCCCTGTAATGATTTCATCACTAGCAGAGAGAGAGCTTCAAAAGCAGTATAACTAGCTCCTAATTTATGATCATCTGACATTTGAATGCTTGCCCCTTTCATCTACAAATGGGCAGTAATACCACACCCCACCTCCCCAACTGGAATGCCTGGGTAGTAAATACCTGGAGAACAACTTATGGGTATGTTGAAGAGCAGTCTTGAGGAGAGGAGGCAGGAACGCTCAAATTTCAGTGTGCGTTAGAATCATCTGGAAGGTTAAAACACAGATTGCTGGCCTCCTCTAGCCCCAGAGTTTCTGATTGAACAGGCTTGGGGTGGGGCCTGAAAATCTGCATTTCTAACAAGTTGCAGGGTGAAGCTGATGCAACTCGTGTGCGGACCACACTGAGAGCCACTGCTTGCTGTGGCTGGAGCTCAGACTTGGAATAAGACCACAGACTTGGAATAAGACCACTTGTGTTTAAACCACAGCTCCAGGACTTACTGGGTAACTTCTGGCAACTCCCTTAATCTTCCAGTGTCTCAGAAAAATGAGAACAATAAAAGTACTTACCTCATAGGGTTGTTTTTAGGATTAAATTAGTTAATATATGTAAAGTGCCTGGAACAGTGCCTGGGACACAATAAGTGCTTGAGGACTATTATTTATCAGGATGATGATGATGACAATGATGATTATGTAGCTTTCGAGGGTTATTGGTGCCTAGATCTAGTTAATCTCCATGACCAAACTCTTGCACCCATAGATGGCAGGGGAGGGAAGATTGAAAGGGTGGAGCAAATTTAATCCTGATTCTGTTAGTCAGAGACACAGAATTTTATAGCTGGAAGGGGCCTCAGAGATGTTCTCATTCAATTTAATTCATTTTAAAGACTAAGCAACTGGAACCAGAAACATTCTATGACTCACCTAAAGTCACACACCTACTTAGTGCCAGAGCTGAGACTAGAACCTGGATTCTCCTTTTAGTATTCTTTTTATTGCATTACACTAACATGCATTTTCCTAATAGCTGTAACTAGGGATGCACTTGCCTATGGAAACTGTTATAAACGGCTTTTAGGAATAGCTGTATGGACTTCTGTGGGCTAACGTGGGGACTTGACCTACTGGTCAAGCCAATAAATATTTATGGAACGCCTGCTAGGTGCCAGGCACTGTGCTGGGGTCTGAGAGTATACCAGCTAGGGATAAACAAGGTAGACACTGTGCCTGGCTTATGGACTTCCAACATTTATATAGGAAAAGGATTTTAAAAGTTCAACACTTGATTTAAGAACTTCTGAGACATAAACTCCAGGTAGTATCCAGAAGACATCAGGCATGTAACTTTCTAAAACTTTCCTCCTAACCAACACTATTCCAACCCACAGCTGTTGCTGAAGGAGTGAATCAAGGCAGCTATATTTAAGTCAGGTGACGTCTGTGTGCCTCCCCTCCCTCCCAACTCCCTTATCATGGATGGAGACTTGATATATTCTGGGCCAGTTGGAGTCTCAAAAAAGTCTGTAGTAAGAGACTCAGAGATTGAATGAGTAGGATAGCCCTGAGCACTGGAGCTGTGTGGCTGCCACATAGGTCCAGCCAGCCCTGCTGAAGCCAAAGGGCGGCCTGCAAAAGGAGCACTGCCGAGTGCAGCATGGAAGGGACCTGTTTGGGTGTGTGTGGGGAAAGAGACTACAAGGCGGTAGGGAGGGGAGGAGAGATGCACAGACATACAGGAAAGCAGAGTTCATGTCCAAATTCCTGTGAAGTATCCTGATGCTCCTTATGATAAATCCCTTTTTACTTGAATTTCTCTGAGTTGGTTTCTGCTTCTTGCACCAACAAACTCAGATGAAGACAGCTGGAGACCAAACAAGACTTCCAGAACTTTGCTCAGTCTGTGAGTGTGTAAGACCAATCATGCATCAGGCTCTTTACTCAGTGCTGAGAGAACAGTTCCAACCGGGATAAGGCACCACCTGGGACCTCAGAATCCATAGGGAAGACTGCTATGTGCCCACTCAGCAGCCAAAATAGCACAAGGCCAATGGGATAAATGCTAGCAGAAAAGGAGGCATGGGAGCACAAGGGAGGAGACAATTAATGCAGACCAGAGGAGCAGGATTGCTTCAGGGGATTTTTACCAGTCTGCTTTTTAATCCCAATGAGCACCGATGACTGCCCATTCTTCAGCTCCTCTGAAGACTGCAGGCTAGGACACATGCACCATCTTTGTCACTGGGAGTTAGTGTCCCATTCAACTTGTTCATTTAAATTCATTTCAAATGTGTTTCCCCACAATGTCCTCATTCACAAAAATCAGGATTTCAACTTAAAAGCCACTCTCCCACTTAGTTCTCTTAAAACTATGCTTAAATAGATATAGATTTAATCATTCTGCCTTTAATTTTTGGCCGCTAAATATAAAAATATCCCAACATAAACAGTACATAAGCTTTGTTCTTCTGGGAGGTCAAATTGCTCTTATTGACTTGGTCTTACCCATGAGCGTAATGTTTCTGTTATCATAACTTTTTCCTAGAGGCTGACTCTGTCATGTCCTCGAATGAAAGAGATAAAAAGAGAAGCTAGTTATATTTAAGAAAACATTTATTGTAACAGTAATATTTAGGCCTAGTGACACAAGAGGAAAGAAATTCCACTATATATAAAAAACAATTTAGAGACAACTTCTCCTCCAATAAGGGCCCCTCCAGACAACTGCAAATTAAACAAAAAGCCCCTTTGTGTTCTTCAAATTAAAAAAAAAATCAAGACACCTCCTAAAAGTTCAATTATTTTAAAAACACAGAGATGGTGATGTGAGATTTCTTTTGAGTATTTATAACTCTAGATGAAACCTAGAAAAACAAGCCTTTGATAAACTGAATTAATAGTTTCAAAATATTTAACTTATCAAGTATTTGAAAATTCTAAAATGTCCAAAAAATATTTTTAAAAAAACTTTGGAGAAACTTAACTCAAATTATCAGACTCTGGAGAAAAAACATCTATTTTTCAGTGACTAAAATTTTCAGCAGTCTGAGAAGTATCAATGACTGCTCAAGATCATTATTAACAATAAAAAATTGTCTATTACTACACAACACCATAAGTAATGTCATCTAGCAAATGCTAAAGGTTGAGAACTGAGGAGCAATCTTTCCTGTTAAAATAACACAAGATTTTTCACATTCATTTCATATGAATGAACAACGTCTTCATTGTTTTCCTGAACACTAATTTAGTGTTGTATTTTTTTGCTTGTGTCAACGAGTGTCAAAATATTGTTCTTTTAAATACATGAAAGTATTTGCATAGAGCTTTATTACTGATCTTTAGATGTTAGCCAGAGGCAAAATAAAACAGAGACACTCCAGTTGGGAAATCTCACTAGCAATGAAAAGCAAGAGTCTTTAACATATTCTGCTTTTCTGCCAATTTTCTTTCCCGAGTACACAATGGTTTATTTACCTCACAATTGGTGAAATTAAAAGCAAAGTCAGATACAATAAAACTATGCTTCAATTATAAGACACAAGAATTCCATTTCCCTAAACACGAAACAGAAAGTTTGCAAGAAGGAATACAAAAACTCTTAAGAGGAAGTTCTAAGATCCAGACATGAATTAAAATACAATAGCATATACATCAATTACAGAAAGGTCAAGAAACACAGTGTGTTTCAACAATGAAGTGAGAAACACCTGGGCAATTTTTATTAAGTTATGGCTTTCTGCATCATCTCATCGGTAAATGCTCAATTGACTGTAATTGTTTGCATTTATCCCAGTTATTAAGAAAAATAAAGCCACTACATTTTCTGTCGTTTCAAAGTTGAAGAGTCCACAACCAGGTATCTGATGTGGTTTTCAATTCTGTTTTTTTCCTCCCTAACACTAATTATCTTGCCATCATGGTACTGCCCAAAAAGACAAAATGCCCTTTCACAGAAGCGTAGGCTCCAGCTGATGGGTTACTCACTACGAAACTGAAGGGCTGTACCCTGGTTGCGGTCAGGAAAGAGCAGTCCCGGCGCATGGTGCCAGGACAGGCTAGACTAAGGCCATGCTCGCACTGCGAGAAACCAGACCAGCCTTTCAAGTCAAGTGTTGGCTTGTAGACATATAAGTTAATCAGCTATGAAATAACCACCACAATGTTCTTATTGATCATGAAAGGCTTGTGATGCAACTCTTGGCCTGGAGAGGATCTGTGCTTCATTCTTTCAGCCTCCAACTTTCAGAGAAAGAGAGCACTTTAAGAATGGTATTTACAAAAGACAGATGCTAATTTCATGATTTGAACCTTCCTAGGAAGACGTGCAATGTGCTGGGTCTTGTCAATGAAGTATACTAAACTCATCACATTCATAAGCCGGTTCATTTTTCAAAGAACAAGATAGTGTTTTCATTGCACTGCACTTACTAAGAGTAAAAGGTTAGAAAGCTTCAGATTGATAACATTTCAAAGCTAAATTTTAAACGTTTTCCCGTAAATCTTTTTCTTCTCTGTGAGACACCAGGTAACGTTGATAATTTTGTTTTTAAATCAGTGTGACTGATATAAAGAACGGCTATGGAACATTTGCTGCAAAAGTCATAAATTAATTTAAGAAGCTGGTAATTTTAAAGTACTAATGTATGTATAGGTAGAATATTTAGTATACTTTTACTGTTCTTGAAAATGAGCCAGTGTGATAATCATACTTTCTGCTCAATTTATACCGATTTTCAGTTCCCATTTCTAGTAAATTCTTTCTAAAGTCATACAGGGGAAAAACAAAAGTGGGTGAGGGGGACTTGTGCTGTCAGAGCTTCAGGATGTATTACTGTAAGATGCTCCGAAATGTGGGCCACTGGGTCACCCACAGATGTGACCATAAACTAGGGAGTCCTTTCCCATTAGGCCAGCTCCATCATTCAGAGGATTCAGAGAATGAGTCCTCTTATGCAAAAAAGAAAGGAACAAATTCAGTACAGAGTCCAGTGAGAGAAGTATACAAGTGAGCTGCAGAATCAGTGAATTAAATCTTTACAAAGAACATTCAGTAGATCACTTCTCCAACGGCACGGAGATAAAATCCCACGGTCTCTCCACGAGAAACCGGCTGCCAAATGATAAATCCTCTAGTCCCAGTGTGCTATCCGCACTATATGGTTAGGCCTCCAGACACATGTGTCTACGGACACTAAAGAGCTTGGTCAGTGAGAGAATGAACACGCTAGGGCAATTGCTCCTGCCCACCTTCCTTCTTTCACATAGATCGTTTGTGTGTGACTGACTCCAGAACAAACAGAGAAGAAAAAACCCCAAGCATTGTATTTCTAACAATGAACTGGACTGCAGGTTTGCTCAAGGGGGAATAATGGGATATCCCAGTTACCAGGGTGGCATGATCATCTACAAAGCAATGAGAACCAGTCTCTCAGTTTGCACGACTCACTTTTGTCAACAACTCAGTGTCAGATTAGTTTAACTCTGTGCTAGGACCACTGAGGAAAAGGACAAGTACTGGACATTTGCTCCTACGAGTGAGGAGTGCCCCTAAGCTAGGGGGATAGACATCCTGCCCACCTGGGGGAAACAGCACTACCTGTTGAAACGCCAGTCTCCTTGAGCGGAGACGTCCCCTTTGCCCCAGCACCCCTCTGCAAGCAAGTTTGGAGGGTCTGTAGAACACAGCCAGGCATCACAGAGCTGCCTGCTTCTCATCTAATTCAGCTCCTCCTAGCACCACTGGAGGTGGAAGTGAAGAGGGACGGAGTGAAGAAAAAACGTGATTTTTTAAAAAAAAAAATGATCTTGTTCCTAGCAGTAAACACAGAGCCAGTAGCTTGGGAAGCCTTTCCGTGATCACTTGTTTACTTTTTATACAGTGGGAGACAGCTATTTAAAGCTGGGCCTGTGGTGTGAGACTGCATACAAAACACAGACTGAAAATGAAAACCCGTGTGCAGAACGTGAGAGCCGAAAGAATCGCACAGGCAAGAGATGAAGGCCTTATATGTTTATCCGTCTTTCCAAACCAAGTGTTTTTACAGGAAAATAGGTAGTCATAAAGGACAGTCTCAATGTTATATAGTGAAAAGAACTCAGAAGGAAATCCTAAGACTGGGCTGGTCACTTTAGACAAGTCACTTATTTCACCCTTGATTTTCTTACACAGGTTACAGGGTTTTAGGCATGCCCTTAGATAATGTATTAAAAGCACTTTGTGATCTACTAAATGTTATTGCTGTTATAAATGATAATATTATTGGAGAAAATTCCAAGGTTAATGACTAAGAGATCAGGATTCTATAATGATCACTGAGATATGACGTGATAATTCCATGGACTGTTATATTTAACATAAAAACATAGCATTTTGCAGAGCAGTAACTCTTTTAAAAAATGTGTTTTAGAATGGAATTTGGGGTTTCAACATTTCCATCCTTAAGAATTTCTGATTCCTTGCCCAAAATAGGTCAGTTATATTCAAGTTTTGAAAGAGCATAAAAATCCTAGTAATTTATATATTTTTCTTATATGTGGGTTTCTGCTATTTTAGGAAAATAAATTTGCATTATACAGGTAGACATTCCAGAGGAGCTTTAAGAGTTTTTTTCTGAATAGGTAGCTTTATTAATCATTGTTAGATAGTGTTTCTTTGTTTAACAGTGTTCCTAAATAGTAAATAGTTGTTGACAGAAGTTTTTTCTAACGTGCTTTCACAGCGAAGAAGAAAAATCCGTAAGTAGAGCCTGAACTGAGGAGTGATCAGAAGATTTAAATGAATGAAATCTTTAAACAAAACAAAACCTTTTTAAACAGATCAGTTAACTGGAGATTGTACTTTTTGGAAGTGGATTCTAACTAAACTGTAATAATAAGTCTAATGCCATCTTTCATTCAACATCATTTTCCTAATAATCTTGGTCTAAGTGTTTCCAAACTTCACTGTTTATTTTGGCATAAAGAGCTCCCACCTCTACCGTCTCTGTTCCTAGAGCAGGGGACGGTGTCAACATGACGGTCAGGTGGGAACACAACCCATTAACAGGCAGCCAGAAGGCTGCAGTCTATGGATAAGAACGCACTAGACAAGAGTGAGCCAAAGAAGGCTCAAGGCAGACCCGTGAACTTATTAATTTGTCATAGTTTTGATGAAAATAATCAGGAGGTTTCTCAACATTTCTTGTAAAGAACATTAATTTCATTGTCTTATTTTACAGATGGAGAAACTGAGCCATGCGGGGGGAATGACCTACAAAGGGTCACGAGGCGGCAGAATGAGGCACAGAAGGCAGATTTCCTGATCTCTGTGCCAGTTTTCCACCCCATCTACTCTGTCTAAACGAACCGGCAGGAGCTTCGTTTTGATAAGCTGTTCCATGAAAACACATCCTGTGCCAGATTCTCTCCAGTGCCCAAGACACTCCCCAACAGTGGGTTAAGGCTTGGGGCGCTTTAACTCTTTCTGCACACACTGGTTTAGGAAACAGCCAGAAAGTGAGAGGGCCTCGGGGAGGCATTTCCAAGACAACACAGGACACTCCTCCCTGTCCCACTTTCAGCCTTAACACCAAGGGCTGAGGATTTTAAAGCCTTTAGTCTGGGTCCTTTGAAACATCCCTAGATTCCCTCATTAACGACTCTTCTTCACAGATCAGCTGCAAATGACCACTGCCACTGTGGTTCAGACTGGCGGTACAGACTGGCTGCACTTTCTGAAAACTACAGAGATGAAATGGGAGGGTGAGTATTTGAATGGTTCTTATCTTTACAAAGGGATTCTCTGCGGTGTGTCATACAGAATACTCTCAGTGCATCAACACGTTTGATTCTATGATTACCTTTTTTTTTTTTTGACAGAGAAACTAGAAGTTAGGAAACCTAAGCTAATGTGTATCGAATCACTGGAAACCAAACAGTAGCAAAGATCACAGAACTTTTGAGAGTTGGCAGGTTCGTTGGGTTTTAGAGATAAGGAAACCCAGATCCAACAGGGTGTTCCAGATGGCTAGAGATAGGCCCAGGAGAGAGGCCACACCTTCTGTCTTCTAGGCCAGTTCTCTCTCTAGGACACCATGTGGGATATAAAAGCCTCTTGAGAATTATCATGTAAGCCAATGAAAAAATGAGTGTAATATTTATACATATCTGCTTTTATACAAAAACTGGGAATAACTTTCTAGTGAATGAAGTACTTTCCTTTGAAAAGTGATTTTTATTTTTTAACATGACACTGGAAAAAGGGTCTAAGACAGGATTCACAACTCCAGTGCCTCCAGGGACCCAGGCTGATTTCATGTCTGGTGGCTTGTAGGGTATATGCCCCTTCTAGAAGGAGTCATGAGCGCTTCACTGCAGTAGACAGTTGGTATTCAGGGATGTGAAACAAGTCTCTCAAGATCTTCTGGTTATATAAGAAAAGTTGCATATCTGAAATGCTAAAAATTGAGAGTTACATTTAAAAAAACTCTCAAATTTTAACTGTTAGCTAAAAAAAATTTAAAACATTGCCTGGACTAAACAAAACATACCAATGGGGTAGATCCGGTACAGTGAGGTCTGCCCCTTTAGCAATCTGGCCTGAAGGAGGACTCCAATAAGAGTTATTTTCCTTGAGAAATCTGACTTGAGTGTAAAATTGAGCAAGGATCTGCAAACCTTCTTCTCATGCCATCACTGCAGGGCACACTGAACTTTATTCAATTCACCAGAAAATAAAATGGACAAACTATAAAATGTAGCTTCTTAGTTTGTTTACAATATAGATATTTTCTAATACCCTGTTTTCCTACTTTTCTGAAATTCTTCATATAAGAAATACAAACCACAAAGAAAATAAAAGTTTAAAACAGGAAACATATTTTCCAAACCCCCTTCTTGCTCCAAATTTCATTAAACGCACAAGAGAAAATATCCTTTGTAAAATAGTTAATATAATTACAAAATAGTCACAGAGGTCCTATATAATAAAAACAACAACCACCCTTAAATTTCAGTCATCAAAAATCAGGGAACTCATTATTTGGGAAATAAAAATACCAGTTCATCTAAAGTAAATGTGGGGTTAAAAAAAAGAAAAAGAAAGAGCCAAGCAAAATCCAGTACTGCTTCCACCTTTTCGAATGACTTCAGATAACAACAAATGACCAAGACAGAAAGCGCAATTGCTAGACCTCCCTTGAATTCTCTTGGAGCTGCCACCTCTCCCAGTCCCCAGACTGACCTCTGAGTTAAGCCAGATGGGACTGAGAGAGATGTCAAGCAAGTGCTGAAAAGGTGACTTGAGTATCTGGCAGCTGAGTCTGGAGCGAGTTTCTCTGCGAATTCTCTGGGGGTTGCTGCTTTCCAATTTCTCAGGAATGTTTAATTCTCCTCATCCCTTCACTGAATCTCTCTCTGGAGAGGTCAGGGAAGCCTGTGACATCCCTGGAGGGCACTGCCTGACTAAATTAGCATGAGATAACTTCGAACTCTCTTCCAAACACGAAAATACAAGGGAGAAAATTTCATTAAAAGCAGAAGACTGGGTGATCCAAGTTAATCCCAGCTCTAAGCTGCTGTAGAAACTCCAGTGTTTATGTTCTGACTCTCCTCTCTGTGACAGAGTTCACTGACTATAATGCCAGCCATGCTAAGTGTCCAAATTGACCTCAGCTGACCAAACCTTACTTTCATAATGAAGGTAAAAAAGTGGGTTTGGTGGTATTAAAATAAGTATTTAGCCTGTTTACGTGTTACTATATGAAGCAGTAAGCATTTATGACCTGAGGTCAAAAATAAACATTTTAGTACTTCAGCCTTTAAATATCTTTTAAATCAGGAAACAGGCAACTTTAATAGGTAACATGAGTCAATAACCGTATGTATGTGTGTAAACACGGGAATATCTAATGCCCATTGAGTAAGGCATATAATGTCATACAGACATGCTTTCTATTATAGCTACAAATATTTGAAAGAACACATTGTAAATATTTAGAATAACATAATTAATGAGATATGTTCAAAAAGTGCAAGGACGACCATTTCATCATTTGCTTCTAAAAAATTTAACTGGAAGGATAGCGCTAGAAAAGGTATCAGTGTAGCCTGTCTATAAAATATGACCAGTACAATATTAAAGGATTCAAACTTGGATGCCTATCTTGGAGCTCTTCTGCTTCAACCAAGGAAACACTACCATGTGGACTAACTCTTTGATGAAGGTTTCTTGATAGCTACTGTACCATAATGTATATTATGTTTTGCTTTAATTTAAAAAATCTTTTGTTTCCTTTGACTCTTCATAATTTGTGGAAATTGGCACTTCATAACTACTATAAACAATTATTCAGCTATCAACATTTTGCAGACTAAAAGTTATGCTGCTCTACACTTTTAAACATTTTTGTGTACTTTTAGACATTTTTCACTTTGGATTCCATTTAATATTCCTTGACTATTGTAAGAGAGAAAAGGTACAGAATAATGTGCCCCAGATGAGGGATAATGGCTTAGTTTGTCTGATTATACTACCTTTACTATAGATAGCCAAGTACTCAAGTGATAAAAGTCATTTGCTAGTACATTATACTTAACATTAGGTTAGCTAGTGATAGAATTAGTTCCTAGAAAAGTTCTCTATTTTGACTTGGCAATTCTGTTGATATGCCCCCAACTACTTCACTAAAGCCTCAGGACAATGACTGACACTAACCGAACACATACCATACGATGACACCGTATATGATATTTACAGAGATAAAGAAGAAATGGATCCTTCTTTCAAAAAGCACCCAGTGTAGCAGAAGGTATGTAACGTAACTTGTGAGGAAATAAAATTCCTGAATGTTTAAACTTAGGTTAAGAAACTCTCTCAAAGCTGAGGGAAATAAAAAAAATATTTTAGTGTGTGGTGAGCTACTTCTCAGCTGAAGTACAAGCTATATTCAGACTTAAGCTACGAACATACAAATAATATAGAAAACACAGTGAGGGAACTGACTGGCATACTATAAATCCCTGCCGTTTCTTAATCCATCGCGGGCATTTTCAAGATGATTAGTGGGCCTCAGTGAAATCCACAGCCACAGAGCTGTGCTATAATTAGCTAATAGGAAGGCTAAAGCCCAAGCTTCAACCTCACTAGGTTTAAGCTCTGACAAACCAAAATCGATTAGTTCAGACATGAAATGTTGACATCCTTTAGGTAACACAGAGATTAAATCTAACTTTCTGATGATTTCTATCTTTTGTTAGGAATGCTAAGCAAAATCTTCAAATATTTTGTGGCCATGTTTAAGTTTTCAAAGCAGTGATTATTAACTTTATTTGGGTCATGGACCCCTTTAAGAATCTGATGAAAAATAAGGAGGATAACTTCCTCACTGAAAAATACACATATGTGTGAGCCTGCACATGGACACATTTTTTGCCTAAGATTGTAGGAGATTCACAGACATCCCCTAAAGATTATCTTTGGACCCTCAGTTAGAAAATTTTGATTTACAGAGATAACACTACAATTTCCACTGATCTTTCACTTGATCATACCTCCATCTAGTACACATTTACTGAAGGTCAAGTTCAAGGTACTGTATTAAAAGCTGTGTGGGACACAAAGAAATATAGGCTATAGTCTTTGCAGTGGAGAATCTCACCATGAAGTAGACATGGGGTGAAACTGTAGACATTGTCAATACAGCTGCTCCAGAGTACTCCTAGCATGGCAGTTTCCTCATTTGTGACTTGGAGTCCTATGACAGTGATCCCCAGCACTGGGAGTGAGACAATGGGAGTGAACAGTGCTTTCTTTGTAAATGGTAAACCACTGTGCAAATGTTAGTTGTTGATTTTATGAAGTCAAAGTTGCCTTCCTGTTTTGAGAGCCAACCATTGAGTGGTAAAGCAAAAATTTATACCAGGAAAGTGAAAAGGAGGAGGAGGAGAATTAATCAGAAGCATCCATAAGGGTCTTCTTACTGAGGGTAGAAAATCATTTAACCAAAAGCATCTGATCAACGGCTTTGAAAAGATTTTTTAAAATGATGATCCTTTAATAAATAAAGCTGCAAAGATAATAAATGAAAAAGCATTTGCTAAAAACAGGGCTCTGACTTAATGCATTCTTTATTTGGTTCACAGGATATATAGATAAAATAAATTAAACTAAAATTTTAAAAAATATTAAATAAAAGGTTTATAAGACATAGTTACTTTTGAAACTCCCTTATTTCTTATACCTCAGATGCTAAAACACCTGCCCCTCCCCTGGCACTCCAACACTGTATTCCTTTGGAGCTAAGATATCCAAGCTTAAAATATTATTAATCTGAAGCACGTCAGCTACAAGACAAACTGTATTCATTTTCAACTGTATCCCACTGAGGACGGCTATGGTGGTGATTTCTTTTGTATTCTCTTCCTCCTAACTTAGGATGCAGAGGGAAACCACTAGCGTTGGACAGACCCTGGTTAGAATCCCAGCTCTGCTACTTGATGCCTAGGATGCTGAGCAAATCACTTCAACTGTAAAATAGGGTTAACAGTGCCTCTTTTTGCAGGCTTCAAAAAAAAAATAAATGAGAAAATAGTGTAAAGTACCTATCACAAAGGTTAGCACACAGTAGCAGATCAATAAAATGGCAGTCACCATTAATTCGCACCAGTGATGCCATTCACTCTAGGAAATTAGGTGCAAATATTCTATAGTTATATAGCATGATACGTTTTGTAAAACACCCTCACAATATGTTATTTGATCCTCACAACAAACTTTGAGTTAAATAAGCAGGTATTATTTGTTTCTCTTTTACTCATGAGAAAACAATGGATGAGAGATATTAACTGACTTGCTAAAGTCACACAGTGATATAAATAAGAAGTGGTCCAATTGAAAACTGACAGCTTTATAACATCTGATATGTCCAGCCATGAGAGCATCCTATGTTACCAGCATCTATTAGTACAATACGATATTTGAACCCAGATCTATTACTATTGTAAATATTCAAGAAAAGGAAAAAGAGCTATCTGGGAAGTGTGAACACATAATAAGGAGACAATCAGTCTCAAGAGAAACTTAAAAGAATAGGAAAGTCAAGGGAGATCAGGCAAAGAGGTTTTTGCTGGGGCCGGCTCCGTGGCCGAGTGGTTAAGTTCACGCCCTCGGCTGCGGCGGCCCACGGTTCGGATCCTGGGCGTGGACATGGCACTCTCGTCAGGCCACGTTGAGGTGGCGTCCCACATCCCACAACTAGAAGGACCTGCAACTAAGATATACAACTGTGTACAAGGGCAGGTTTGGGGAGATAAAGCAGGAAAAAAAAAGTGGCAACAGTTGTTAGCCCAGGTGCCAATCCTTAAAAAAAAAAAAACAAGAGTGTTTTGCTGACTTTTAATAGCAACAGAAGAATAGCTCTGCAAGCAGAAACCTGCAGGCTTACTGAGGGTTGGGTTTATATGGACTACTACCCATACGGAGACAGTACAACAATGTGTTGAATCTCCAGAATCTCCAGATCTGTAATCTCCACAATCTCATGCTATTTTCAGTTACTGCTACAAAGAAAATAAAGCAGAAAGAGACAATGAATTAAAGACCACAATCAAAACCCAAGGCTCCTTTTTTCACCCCGAGGGTGGGACAAGGAAGGAATATACTAAGAAAAAAGTAAAATAGGTTCTTTATGATTGTGAAGTGCTTATAGTACATGTAGAGAAATTCTGATGTACACATTACATCAAAACTGTCTCCAGTGAAAAAATAAGGCATGTGAGTTGATTATTTTGAATCTGTGTGGCAATAAGAAAAAGCACCTTTCAAATATAGAAGGGCCCTTCAAAGAATTTCAGTAGATGAGCATTGGAACTGCATTCTCAGAGGCAGTTAAACATTTTACAAATTATATTTAACTCTTAAAATGAAACAAATCTGAGTGGAGATTCAGAGGCCAGGACACATCTACTCTCGTACTAGATTATCCAGACTGAACAGAACATGAAGGACTGCACACCACCGGCGATTAGCTTATGAAAGCTCTGAAAATAGGCTGGTGACTGTGGGAAAGGAAGAGGGGAAGAATTAGCAGAGGTCTCCTATACTACAAAGACAAAAGCTGATAACGAAAGCAGATGCAAATGTTCTTCATCTCCTCTCAACTTCTCTACAGGCCGCAGCTTGTCAGTAACAACCAGTTTCTGGAAAGAAGGTTTTATTGAGAACAGTACCCCTATGTTCCTGTTTGACATTCCTCATGTTTAAGCTGGGATGTACGTTTCAGAGTAAAATACAAGGTAAAAAGATCACACAGGGATGCTTCCAATCGTCACTAACTGGGACTAATACTGAAAAATTGCATCTTTCCTTCTTGGTGAATGGCAGTGCCTGCCAACCCCTAAGTGCAAATATTAGGCTCAAACAACAAGGTCAAAGCAAATGGCAAGGAGGATTTAGGCTATCTCACCGGATGATGAAGAAAGTTCAAGGGGAAAAATAGAGCCTGGACTTCATACTTTACATGCATTCAAGGCAGTTAGAAAACTCACTCTTAGGGTTCACTGTTTTAACTTCAAGATAAGGGTACTAATTGAGAGAAATATCCAAGTTATTTGGCTTAACCAAGGTCTTTCTCAATAGTTACAATATTCTTTGGAAAGTATTAGCATCTATTAAAGTAATAATTCCTCAAATCGAACTCTATTCTTTAATGAGATCATAATGAAGTCCCCGTTCATTGCTCAGAATGTTTTGTGCTCAATAGCATCAAACACTGGGCGTGAAAAACTTATTTGTATTAAACCATTTCACAAAAGGGTTCTGGGTGCCTGAGGACCACAGAAAGCAGAGCCATATGAATGAAGACAGACGGCTGCCCCTTGGACTGGTACATGTGACATCAGAGGAAAGTCTAGTATACATAGTCTGACAGCTTCACAGCATGGGCAAGAGAAGTGAGCAATTCACTCAGGAATCAGTTAGCTTTGACTAAGAACTTGTGGTAAGCAGTTCAGACTGGTATGGGATGGAGTGGCTCAGCTATCACCTAGTAATGTCTAACATGAATTCTAACTGGGTGATTCCTCTTGAGAAGATGTGGGGAAGAAGCTCTACTGAGGCAGTCATGTCTTGCTCCAAGAATGAGGTAATCAAGACTTTCATCTCCTTGGAAAAGATAGAGGAGATTTCATTTACTTATTTAAAGTTAATTCTTTTTTTTTTTTTAAGATTTTATTTTTCCTTTTTTTCCCAAAGCCCCCCAGTACATAGTTGTGTATATTTTTAGTTGTGGGTCCTTCTAGTTGTGGCATGTGGGATGCTGCCTCAGCAGGGCTTGATGAGTGGTGCCATGTTCGCGCCCAGGATTCGAACCGGCAAAACCCTGGGCCGTCGAAGCAGAGCGTGCGAACTTAACCACTTGGCCACGGGGCTGGCCCCGAGGAGATTTTAATATGAAAGGGTGCAGCTTCTTTTTAAGAAATATCAAGAGGCCGGCCCCGTGGCCGAGTGGTTAAAGTTCTATGTACTCTGCTTTGGTGGCCCGGGTTCATGGGTTTGGATCCCAGGTGTGAAGCTGCCCCACTCGTCAGCCATGCTGTGGAGGCATCCCACATACAAAACAGAGGCAGACTGGCACAGATCTTAGCTCAGGACTAATCTTCCTCAAGCCAAAAAAGAGGAGGATTGGCAATGGATGTCAGTAAATCTTCCTCACTCAAAAAAAAAAAGAAATACCAAATCCATTAACAGCTTATGAGTATCATAGAGTTCAGATATTTATTATTGGGTCAAACCTTCAAACAAAACAAAAGAGAAACAGACTCATAGATACAGAAAACAAACTGGTGGTTGCCAGAGGGGAGCGGTATTGGGGTGGGGGGCTAAATAGATGAAGAGGATTAAGAGGTATAAACTTCCAGTTACAAAATAAAGAAGCCAGGGGCTGGCCCTGTGGCATAGTGGTTAAGTTTGGCATGCTCTGGTTTGGTGGCCTGGGTTCACAGGTTCAGATGTCGTGGAGGGACCTACACCACTCATCTGCCATGCAGTGGTGGCGACCCACATATAAAGCGGAGGAAGATTGGCAAAGATGCTAGCTCAGGGCTAATCTTTCTCAAGCAAATAAATAAATAAAAATAAATAGATAAAATAAATAAGCCATGGGGATATAATATACAGCACAGGGAATATGGTCATTAATATTCTAATAACTTTATGGGGGACAGATGATAACTAGACTTATGATGATCATTTCATAATGTTTATCAATATCGAATCACTATGCTGTACACCTGACACTAACATTGTGTTGTATGTCAATAACACTTCAATAAAAAAGGTTCAAACCACTATACATGATACATTTTTGAAAAATAGGAACTAGATTGAATTTTTGAATAGTAGCTTCAATTTGAATACAACTACTCAAAATCAACATTAGAATGACATAGAAAAATTAATTAAAGGAAATCTTGAAAGAAGAAGGCCACAGCCATTGTTGCTTCTTGCAAAATTCCCAAAGAGCACTGAATACATTGAAAGCAAGGCCTTATGAATAAACGAATCAAAAATGTAAGAATTCTACTTCCCTCATCTCTTCTCTTAGCTGCACTACTAATATAAATATAGCTACAGAATAAAGAACAGTATATTATCTGGTGTGGAGAGGTATACTGTCTTCTTAGCTCACTTGCGCCTCATCACTCCTGTGTCGCAGGGTTTAACCTCCGCCTCTTGTGGAAATGACATCCTTGTTTTACAGCATCTATCATGTGATCTTTCTGCATACATGGAGGATACACAGAGTAATGAGTTGATATGAGATATGGAATAGATCCCACAAGTAAGAGAGGCAGGCTCAAATGAATTATGGGGGTTATTCCTTCACAGCTGCAGATAGTTTTCATATTTTGTAAAATAAAACATGATGCAATCTCTCACTAGGCTATTAAAGTGGATTAGGGCCCATCAGCATCCCCAAATGATGACTGTGTGTAAATGTGCAGACACAGACAACACAGGCATACACACACAAACTCTGTCCTCTGTCTCACCAACAATCTAGGAACGAGGTTTCAAACTACGGCTCACATTGAAAACATATGTGCAGCCAGGCACAGTTCAGAAAAGCACAGTAACTCACGTGAGGGTAGAAATTATCTGACCCAAACGAAAAAAGGAATTGCTTCCAAAGTTTTCCTTTGTGCTTATAAAGAAGCAAATTTTCATATTTAATGACTAAATAATGTAATACTAATAATGTAAATAATAATTTACATATTTAATTAGTTATTTCTACCAGCCACTCTGATTGAATTACAGATTGTATAATTTCAGAGCGTCAATATTTATAGAACTTATATGGTCAAATATATAATATCCACCTTCGAAAATTCTTAGGGTAGGGGGACAGCCCTGTGGCCGAGTGGTTAAGTTCACGCACTCCACTTCGGCAGCCTGGGGTTTCACTGGTTCAGATCCTGGGCATGGACCTACACACCGCTCAACTAGGATAGACCTCAGATTAAGGGAAGGGAACTGAGTTTCGGAGAACTGAAGGTAGAGCAGCTAGTCAGGGGGAAAGTCAGGACAGACAAAGGAGAAATTTCTCTGGGACGAGGCGAGTGACTGCCCATTCCTGGTGGCAGGAGCAGCGTACCGAGGATTTCCAAGTTGAGGCCACTCACGGGCCTCTTGTCTTTGGCTTCTTCCAAAGGACAACTCTGTTAGAGACAACTACTTAATTAAAATCCATAACACTTAATATGATTATTAAAAATAAATAAATAAAATGACTTAGGGACCCAGGAGTGAAGTTTTTCAGAAATACCAAGCCTTCAAGAGAAGAGTTGGAAAGCTGGGCCAGCAAGCGAATGCCCCAGCTGAAGGTAGGGGCTTTTGTGGACAATTGCAGTAAGACCTCAGGGCTCATGTTTCTGTTTCCATCTTCTTCAGTGGCACAATGACCTCATGTTTATCCGCATAGTCTTTGGCAGTATTTGAAGGGCTGAGACCATGTAAACGTGACCTGAGACAACCACTACCACTTAACAGCGTGGCTGCTGGCTCAAGGGGCATCTTTGTTGCATTAGAAAAAGGTGCCTTTTCCTTTCGTTCTGTAGAAAAATTGTATTAATATGTTGATTGTTACAACAGGACACTCTACTGCCACCTGCCAGAAAATTATCATAACAAGTATGCACAACAAAGCTGTCTATAAACATGTCACCCAGACTGGACGTGACCAACTTGAACCCTCCATACTTCGAAGCTTCCTTGATCTTACGTTTGGCAGGGCCAAAATGCATCACTTCTTTGAAGCCTGCATATATAGAGCAATGGCCTAACTGACCTGATGCCCTATTTCAGAGATCCAGGGATGGGAGGAAGCAGCGCCTTGTCAAATATTCTACCTGTTGCCATGAAATGAGATGAAGGTGACTGGTCCATACTTTTTCTCTAGAAACTTGTGTTGCTTGCAATTCAAAATATTGTTCTCCAGAATACAAAGAAGTTATCCTACAATTTCCAAAAATATGACTGATGGTTGTTTCTAAGTGATGGGTATTTTTTTCTTCAAATTTTCTAAAATAAACGTTTATTCTGTTCTGTTTCTGTTCTGTTTATAGTGAAAAGGAAAGTTTGTTTTTAAGAAACAAAAGAGAGGAGTTGGAAGGTATGTGGGGTTTTATGACCAGTATTCTACTGAGCAATATAGTCATGCTTTGTCACCTCCCTTGCTATGGGCGCACGGCCTTTGCACTGCTACCACCCTGGAATCACATGGGCAGGCAGGAAAGTAAATTGGGCAGACTCAGAGAATCAGTAGCTCCATCAGTGTGTGCACTAAAAACCAAGCGTAATCTGGAGGTGGCAACACATCATGATCAAGAAGATACAGATTTTTCTTAACCACAGTTACTCACAGCAGAGCAGTGAGTAAAAATTTCTCTATTTCCCTTGAGTTTGGAAAGTCATAGGACAGCTGTTCCCTTTCTTTATAGAAATTATGTTAAAATACGTAGATTTTCTTCTAAATCTAAGGTATTCCGATACATCTCACACAGCATTTGAGGAATCTTAGATCACTGATAGTCAAAGAAGGGTCTGTGGCCTAGCAGCACTGGCATCCCGTGAACGTCAAATATGTGGAATCTCAGGTCTACATCAGACTTATGGGATCAAAACCTGCATTGAACCAAATCCCCAAAGCATCACTTTAGCTCTTTTCTATCTGGGCACTCACTCTGCCTACCCTGAGAGCCTGTTAACACAGGAAATAACCAAATATAAGGGTGAAGACTGACATTCTTCTACACCAAGGGCTGCAAATTCCTTGGGGGGACATGGCCTGAGGCTCGTCAACTGAGGAAGCAACAACTCAGAATGTTTGCAGGCGGTCATCTGGCAAAGGGTCACAGACGATAAGTGTCAGGCCATCACTAGCATGAAAACAAATGGTTTAGACACAAATTCTAGTCACCTCTTACCCCGGAAAATCTGGACAATGGTAATAAACATGTAGCATGTGCCAGGCGTCACACGGGCACTTCACATGTGCCCCAACCCTCATGACACCACTGGAACAGGCTGCATGGCTCCTACTGGACGGCAGAAGAAATGGAGGTCAGGTGCAGGATTGTGCTAATATAACTCCTAATTAGCCTGGGAATTTACCTACTGTCTGCCCACTTCAAAAGCAATGTTCTTTTCACTATCTTACACTGCTTCCTTAAAGTTCATGTTGTTATGGGGAATGTGTGAAACTTTTTTTTTTTAATTTTGAGTTGGCAATTCTAGGAAGAAAAATATGTTTGCATTTTTATTTTATATTATGTCTATATTTCTTTTTGATGTCGTTCCAAATTTGTTGCAGGCTGAGGTCACCTTGTTTTGAGAAATTTAAATATATATAAATATATACACACATATATGCACATAGACATATACATGGACATATCATGTACACATGCATATATGCACATAAACGCATACACACACATATATGTATGCACACACATATATGTACACACATATGTATAAGCGTGTGTATATCATATATATATATCTGCTCCATCCGGGAGACCTCGCTTCAACAGTGGGTGTTGTAAGTCTTATACGAGTTTTCTAAGATCGCAATGACATTAATATCCCTAGGAAAAAGGGGGATGTTGAGCAAGTCTCTGCTCCTGAAATGCAATAATGTGCAGTCAGCAGCCATGTGTAGCGGGTAGAACTGGAGTCTCCTTAGATGTTCTTTGGATGAAATTCACATTTGTAGAAGACCCTCTCTTTGGGGGATGGAGAAGGGATAGCAAGAAGGTATAAATGCCTTCCTCGTCTTAAAACACAAACTGTTCTCTTCAGACTGCTCACCGTGAATAATGAACCAGGGAATTAAAAGCTTTAAACCTGTTAAAGAAGCAATATTAAGTTTGGTATAAATATAGCTGAAATAATCCAGACAGTTTTATTACCTTACACCCCAAATAAAGGTGAAATGCTGAATTCTTTCCCTAGAAATAGTGGTAAACACAGCTAACAGATGGAAGAGCTGAATGGAAATTTCAATAAAGAAGGCCACAAAGAAGCATTTGTAAGCTCAGGGGTGCACGCTTTAAAAAAAGAAGCTGAAAAATGGAACTTTGTTTTATTTTGATAGAGTGCCAAAACAGTACTGCATTCCTTAAAGAGCTGAATAAAGGATCGAGTTAGACTGGCCTTCTCAACACCTCTCGAAAAGCCCCCTTGGGTCTCATTTTGCTGGGATGACTATTTATATGACAGGTAAGGGAATAATTTTGCTGGATTCAGTTACACTTGGGCCTCCGTGACCCCTAGGTCAAAAGAGCAAAGGCAAAAGTGACAATGTAGATAATTGCCTGTTTAGGATAATGGAATACTGATTGAAGTCAATGATTATAACACCTGAAAGATAAATGAGCTGATGTTAAAGTTCAGTGGAGATAGCAGACAAGTGGAACAGCAGGCACTGCACCAAGGAGGGTGGAGGGGCTGTGGAATTCAAGAGGAGGGGAAGTTTCCTGACCTGGAACTTACTCCAGCCTGGACTGTTCCAACATCTAAAATAGGTTAGTTTGTAAAACATGCTATAAAACAGAAATTTAGCCCAATGCCCCAAACTGCAGGATTAGAGTAACATTAGTTAACGTGGCCCTCCATTAATTTTCACTGTAACCTCTGAAGGCCTAGACGTGCCCCAAATCCATTATTTTTGTCTGTCACTGGAGGGAACTTTCCCTTCCTGCCAGCCAGGAAAAAGCCTGCTGACGTTTGCAGTTCAGACCTCAAAGTGCGTTGACAGCAGCAGCCTGACCAGTGAGGGCCAGGGCTGTACCAGTTCCACAGCCAGAACTTGGCCCCTTGGATTTTTCCTTTTTTTTCCTTTAAGGCAGAAAAATGCCTGAAAATGTTTTTCCAACCTCAACACCCCCACTGTCCTCCCGGTTCAGGTTTCTTACTGCTGTGCCTGGCCCTTCAAAGGGCCTGTCCTGTCACCTTGTAGGGGCTGGTGCAGCCTCCCAGGCTGCTCCCTGGATCAGGCCTGGCCAGGGTCTCAAGAAACAAAAGCTCCACTCTGTTTACAAGTTAGGCCGGAGGTGGGCTGCACAGGCCACATGCCTCCTCCAGGTGAGGCGGTGGCTCTTCTCTGGCGGGTCTCTCTTGTGGTCAATGCTTGGAGCCATTCTGTCCCAGACCAAGATGCCACTTGCTGCGAAACTTCAGAAAGGGGTCTGTCATCCCCCTCAGTGCTCCCCTCTGACCCCTGGGCCCAGTCCTGTCCCTTGTGACAGAACTGACGATGAAGGCTCCTGATCAATGCGGTTGGAGCTGAAAGTACTCCCTTTGATTCCAGATGAATTCACTGAGGCCCAACGTCACGTATCTGCTGAGTTAACAGCCTGGGACTCTACCCAGGCCTTCTTCCTCCAAATCCTCTCCAAAAGTGACCAAAGAATCATGAGTAACTTGAGAAGCTTCTAGATAATATGACTGTGGAAGGAATCTTTTTGACCCCACCCACAATTTTCCAGTGAGAGACAGTGCATCTGACCCCTATAGAGACATCCGTCTTCTTCTTGATGAGTATGTGTCTGTGTAAATAGGAATGTCTTCTGACAGGAAATGTCCTAAAAATGTTCCTTTGTTGCCCTCCCCCCACCACCCTGAAGAATAGTGTATAAGTAGCTGGAGAAGCATAATTCACTATTGTGTGCTAATCTGTCCCTTTAATTGATAGAGGTAAAATTAAAGTGCTACTTAGTAAATTCAATTTCTTCTTTAATTTACTGAGAATCACAGATGAATTAAACTAAGCATCTGTTTTTAATAGCTCAGAATCCTAAAAGGGAGCCAGCCCTATAACTGTAGTATCAGGTACATTTTGGTGAACAACAGGCACAAACAGGCAATCATTGAGCCACCCGGACAGCATCTCCCCAAGTCCTGTCTCGGTTGCTGATTCCAGTTCTGAGTTCGGCACTGGGAGCCAATAGCCACCAGACACAAACCATCTTTTCCTCATGCTCCCCAGCCTGTGGGGCTGGAAGTCCTGGCAGCAGGGCCTTCCTTCCCACCTGCCTGCTTGGCAGAAGTGGGCAATGCTGGACACCAGGCCCAGGGAGGGGTAGCCTGTCACTGCTCTGCCCATTTTGTCTTCTGTGAGGATCAACATGGACAGCTCACTGGCACTTGGGCCCTTCCCCAAGCCGCACATCTTACTCATGTGACAACAGTAGCTCAAGTGCCTTGATGGAATGTCATACTCAGAGAAGGACCTTACTGTCTTGTTTTGCATTATTATACACGAAAGTGACTTTTCTTTTCAATCAGTGAGACTGAATTGCAACACGAGATTTGCAAGTACAAAGTCGATGGAGAGATCTTACCTCCACATCTTTTTTTTCATGTATAAATTTAAAACTACCATATTCAGGAACCAAATTTTAATTTTGTTTTTTTTGAGGAAGATTGGCCCTGAGCTAACATCTGTCACCAATCTTCCTCTTTTTGCTTGAGGAGATTGTCCCTGAGCTAACATCTGTGCCCGTCTTCCTCTACTTTGTATGTGAGATGCCTCCACAGCATGGCTTGATGAGCAGTGAGTAGGTCTGCACCTGGGATCTGAAACTGCAAATCCTGGGCCACTGAGGCGGAACATGTGAACTTAACCACTACACCACCAGGCCAGCCCCCCCAAACTTTAAATTTTAAAAACTAGAACCAGATACTTCTTCTCTTTTTCTTCCACATCTCATTACACACACAATTTGAGTTTGAAGAATTATCCGCAGGAAGTGAGTTTTTCTCTGCAACTGCTGCAGTTGGACAAAAAACTGATCTGTGCTGTGAGATCGTCAAGTTCATAAGCACTGCCTGAAGTGGGAAGTCTCTGATTTGTCAAGACGCAGAAATCAGAAAAGGCACATGACAACGTGCTGGTTAGAAAAAGCTCTTTGCTAAACAGTGAGAAAATGGTCTTGTATGTTTAAGGGTCCTGAGGCAGGACCTCACAAAGGGGTCCCCTGCCTTCCTGTCCCTCCTCTAGGTGTCACTGCTGCTGACTCAGGTCCATGGTGAGGGACAGAAAGCTCCGATCAAGCTCTACTCCTGCTGCTGCTGGTGGTCTTGGCCTGCTACTCAGCGGCTGCCCAGTCTCCGGCCCCTTGTTGCTCACTCTCTCTAGCGTGGGTTTCTGATATCTTGTTACTCCCGGCCTTGGCGTGGGCTCCTAACCCTTTGCTTCCCAAGCTGACTCTGTAGAGCCTCCCGATTGCTTCCTTGACGGCCTCACTCCAAAGCAACCTCAGGTGGACCTGAGTTCCTGAGAATGGAGGCCAAGCCCTTGGCCTTGTCATCCTCACTCCCAGGCAGTCACCTAATATGAGATATGGTGGCAGCACTTCCACACGTACTTGAACCCTACTGCATTGCCAGCTCAGAGAATAATGTCCTGCTGTGAATATCGTCTGGAATGAACCCTGCTGGTCACACCTTTCCTTTCAACTTAGCACTAAAAGATGAGTCACTAGGTTCCAGTACTCTTGATGGTTGTGGAGACTTTCACAATTTTACAGTGTTGTAGGAATAATAATTTAGGAGTAGCACAATCTTCTCAAACCAAATTTTTTTTTTTTTGGCAAAAGCTGATTTTCAGAAAATCCCAGCTGTCCTGAAATATTGATGAGCAGGGGTGGAATGGGCTAATTTCAAACACAAGTCCCTGCCCCAACCCCTCACCGCCAAGTTCAACAGACTGCACAGCAACAGGCTGTTGTGCTTGGACCAAGAGGGTCTGAGAGTCTGGAGGCAGCCCTGAAATCAACTGATTTTATTACGAGTAAAATTAATTCAATGGAGTTCTATTGAAACTGCATGGGGGAAAGAGAATTTGGCCTGGTTTAGTCCAGACTCACAGAATTTGGTCCAATTCTTTCATTTATTTCCCTACTCCAACTTAGCCCAAAAGAAATTTCTAGCAAAAGACCTAGTTATACACATTTAAAAAGCAAGAGGGAAAAGCAAAACACGCAAAGCAACACACCCAAACCTAGTTATGTTCTAAGAGTCACTGTTTCTAGATACACATAACCAAACACAGTTATCTTTAAGCTTTGTGAACATTCATCTTGTTAGTTATCTTGAGTAAGGACAATTAGATTATTTTTTAAATCTCACCAGAAGCCACAAAATGCTCCAAAACCTTAATCTTCTAATAATATCTTTCAAGTCCAAGCCTTAAGACTAACTTTGTTAGGACAATAAAAACCTGAATATAGAGCAAATGGGACCATCACCAAAGACAAATTTTCTATCACCCACAGGAGGATGGATGCTCTGCGTCAAGAGACTTCGGACAGAAATGTCTCATGGCTAAACATGTGATTCTTAAAGCTTATTGATTTTTAACTCAATCTTGGCAAAGAGAAATATTAGGAATTACTAGGAAGGAATGAATAAGGGTAAAAATGCAATGTAGATCGGAATGAAATAAAATATTTATAAAATAATTTTACTGAATGCCTACAATGTGCCGGGCCCTACGCACACCACATTTTAACTTGTCTATTTCCCAGAACAACACTGAAAAGGAGGCATTAATATTTCCCTGCCAAAAAGCCAAGAATCAGAGAGCTTAAGAAACTGGCTTGACCGAGGGAGTAACCAAGGACTTGATCACTCAACTCAAAGCACATCAGCTAAGACATCCCTGACACCCTTCTTTCCTGGAAGTCTTGCCCCTGTGGTTGTATGGGGTGCTGGTATATGCAGTGTAGAGTCCTACTGGACTCTGATATTTTAACTCTTTCCTTGTGTGTTCCCCACAGAACTGGACATGTCCTGAGGGTGACGGGGTGCTTCTTTCACCAATGTATTCTTGTACCTTGACTTAATAAATGTCAGAAAAATGCTAAACAGTGAGGTCAGAATCCACATGTTCAAAAGAATCCAAAAGGAGGAGCATAATTCTCTTACTCTATAAAATCTGAGTAAAGTTGTGAAACAAAATAATAAAATGTATACTGCATAATGTTCACTTTTCCTTTTTCTTTGTGAAGAGCAATGATGTTTTATAGAGGTAATGATAATGCTACTGGAATAAATACAACTTTGCCATCTTAAGAGGTGGCAATCGTATTACCACTGAAAATACACAAAAGAGAGACGTGAAAACATTAGTACAATGCAGCTCACTCATATTGGTGAGCTTCAAACTCACACAGCAGGGGCTGGCCCGTGGCATAGTGGTTAAGTCCGGTGTGCTCTGCTTCAGCAACTAGGGTTCGTGGGTTCAGATCCTGAGAGTGTACCCACACTACTCATCAAGCCATGTTGTGGCAGCGACCCCCATACGAAAAATAGAGGAAGATTGACACAGATATTGGCTCAGGGCTAATCTTCCTCAAACAAAAAAAAAGAAAGAGATTGGCAACAGATGTTAGCTCAGAGCAAATCTTCCTCACCAAAAAATAAGAAAAAGGAAAAAATACTCAAAACTAACAACAAAAAAACCCCACACACATCAAAAGGACATGAGGCTCTTTGGTACTTAGTGACAGAAAATATGTTAACATGTTAAAGTTAGTTCCAGTGACTTATAAAGTCCTGTCTGTTCTCCCGGGTCTGTGGCCAGCTCTGGATTTGTGATAATGAGTAGATGGTCAGGCTAGATGGGCCAGCCTTAAAAAACAAAAACATGAAAACTCTTCAACTTTACTTAGCACACCAGTAGAACAGGAGGAAGTGAAATCTGCTGTAATAAAAGTTACATACTGCACATTACAGGTGGGCTATTTATGACTGTTGGGTTTTTTAAAAAATATTTATAAGTATAACGATATGTGACAGAGACCAGAAAAGTTCCTTTCTCAGTTTTTGCAAACCTCTGTCCCCTTCCCCTGCCTGAGGATCCCAGGACTCTCTGGTGCCGGAAGGAACACTGGCTGAAGAGGAGAGCAGAGGGTCAGAGGCAGAGGGAAAGAGAGGAGAGTAGGATCCACGTGGGATTTCAGAGCAGAGAGTCTGGGGCAGAGAGTGGAGGCACTGGAGGCATCTGGGCAGACTGGTGGAGGGGAACTTGGGGACTCACTGCTTTGTGTCATGTGACTGGTACCCTGTGTCGCCTCTTCCAGAGACTGCAGGAAGAAATAAAGCCACTCTCCAGTGCTTCTGCAGGGTTGGATTGTGGCTTCCTTTGCATGTGATGGACCACAGAGCAACCTAGTTTTCTTTGCATTACATGGACAACACACTGATCTCATTCTCAGGCCCACCACAGTAGGCCTTTGCAGATCGAACACCAAATCACTGCAACACGCCAATCCAGATCAAAACTGTGCAAACAAGACTCCACAGAGCGTGCAGAGAGTGCCTTCCAGAGTAGTTTTTTTTTTTTTTTTGAGGAAGATTAGCCCTGAGCTAACTACTGCCAATCCTCCTCTTTTTGCTGAGGAAGCCTGGCCCTGAGCTAACACCCGTGCCCATCTTCCTCTGCTTTATATGTGGGACGCCTACCACAGCATGGCTTGCCAAGCGGTGCCATGTCTGCACCCAGGATCCAAACCGGTGAACCCTGGGCCGCCAAGAAGCAGAACGCGCGAACTTAACTGCTGCACCACTGGGCCGGCCCCAGAATAGTTTTGATGTAGAAAGACTCTGGGTTACAGTATAACGTTTTCTCTACAAAAGCATAAAGGATGACTTTTTAGTCTAATAAAGCAAAGATCAAAATAAAAATGTACTGGATAAAGCTCCAGTAGCAGCTCAAAGTCCTAAGAAGTTGACCCATTATTTTCCAGCAGAGACTTGTATTAGCCAAACAGGGTTAGGAGTATAATTCACGAAGTTCTTTGTGTGGCCATAACAAAACAAGATGGTTTATAATGGAAAAACAGGATTAAAAACATGGTTCTGTGGGGCCAGCCCCGTGGCCGAACAGTTAAGTTTGCGTGCTCTGCTTCGGCAGCCCAGGGTTTGCCAGTTCAGATCCTGGGAGTGGGCCTACACATGGCTCGTCAAGCCATGCTGCGGCGGCATCCCACATAGGAGAACTAGAATGACCTCCAACTGTGTACTGGGGCTTTGGGGAGAAAAAAAAGAGGAGGAGTGGCAACAGATGTTAACTCAAGGTCAATCTTCCTCAACTAAAAAACAAAAAACCCCATGTTTTTATTTGTACTCTTAGTAAATCTTCAATATGAGGTATAAAAAAAGTGCTGTATAGATGGTGGTTTAAGAAAAATTGTAATAAGTAACAAGAAAAAATGGTTTTATCAAATGACAGTCATAATGTTATATATAATTATAATAGGCTTATCATTAGGCCTCATTTCCTTAAAGAGAGTAATTTAAGCAAGACCATGGCAACTGAAATGCCATGATGGTATTTTTATAGAACTTTCTTATTCCTGAATGACAGCACAGAAAAACTATACTCAAAAATGCTTAGTTTTAACAGTGTACATAACATCTCATTCTGGAGAGATCAATTTCTAAGAAAATGGCATAGTCCTATTGTACGGAATAGCATTTGCAATTGCTCTGGCAGACTACGCAACAGGACACTTTTGAATGGCAACCTTGTATTTGCTCAGGTGATGGGTGCTGCTGTGACTGACAAACCCTGAAATCTCAATGTCTTAATACAGCCCCATCCACCAGAAATACACTGTCACCCACAAAGGGAATTTAAAATTTTCTATTAGCCACAATAAAAAAAAGAAATAGGTGAAATAAATTTTAATAACGTTACTTAATCTATCCCAAATATTATCATTTTGACTTATAATTCATATAAAATTACTGAGAGATTTTATACCTTTTTTTAATACTCTTTGAGAGAAATAGCATCTAGTTTACATTTACAACAATCTTAGTTCAGACTAGCCTCATTTCAGGTGCTCAACAGCCACATGTCGCTCGTGGCTGTATTACTGGACGGCAGAGGTTTAACACAATAGAATTCCCGCTATATCCTTGCTCTCTTTCATTCAGTTGGACATTTACAGACAATCTTCCATGTATTGATTCAGGGACCAGGGTCCTTCTATCCCCTAGGGACTCAGAGACCTTCACTTCCACTCAGTGAACATGAAAAGAGAAGGAGAAGACCCAGAAGTGACATGTCATTCTGCTCTGAAATAGGCACTGGGCCACCTGGATGCAAGGGGCATAGGAGATGCTGTTTAGGGCTGAAGAGCTGCTTCCCTGCAACGACTCCCAGGAGGAACGAGGATCTGGAGAAAGCTGGCACAGTCTAGACCTCCATTTATTTTTCTCTCAAGTAGGGCAAACTGCATGCTCATTTTGGAGTTTTTTCATGTTCCTAACATCCCAAGACTAACTGGCTTTATCCGAGACGAGGAGATAAAGCACACCCCGGTCTGGTGTTCACACGGCTCAGGGTTAGCATTCTGGGTGTGGATGGGTACAGAGGCTGGCATTTTCACTACTGGTGGGCAGCCACAGATCCGTGACGCGGTAACCATGAAAGTGTGCCGAGGTGTGAATCCAAACTACACTCGGTGAGGCTGGTTTGTCTGAAATAGTCCTCTAGTGAATGTTAAGGTCACTATGGATGAGTAACAAATTTCCCCAAAATTTAGTGGCCTAAAACAGCCATTTATTATGCTTATGAATTTTTGGGTTAGCAACTTGGACAGAGTTGTTGCCTGGGGCCTGAGCTGAAAGATGCCCAGGCTGGGGCTAGGCTCATTTGAAAGATGGTCACTCCTGTATCTGGAGGTCAATGTTGACTGTTGGCTATGAGTCCCAGTTCCTTTCCACGCAGCTCTGTTCATGTGGGCTAACTTGGGCTTTCTTATGGGGTGACGACTGGATCCCAAGGGCAAGAATCCCATGACAGCAAGTCAGGTGGGACCCGTGTTCCCTCCCTGTCACACTCTACTCACTGAGGCAGTCACAAAAGTCCACCCAATTTCCAGGACAGAGAAAAGAGGCTCCACCTCTGGCTAGAGAAGTGGCAAGTTTCTGGAAGAGCATGTGGGACTGCAAATACTGCTGAGGCCACTTCTAGAAACAAAATCTGCCACACTGAGTGACCATGCTGAGCATCTCTGTGAGTTTCAGAAGGGCTGTGGTCTCTGCTCACCATTCAATACTCAGTTACTCCCACAAAGAGGTGAAACTTCCTTTGTGAAAAGTGCTCCTAGAAATAAAGCCAAATACACGTGCTGATGAAGGAAGTGAAGAGCTCCAACAGAGATGGTTCTTAGCCAGAAAGTTGAAATATTAGCTAAAGAGTGAAATGTTAAATATGACAGTGGTAAAGGAAAAAAATCTACCTAAAACAAGTGTGCTATGATTTCAGCATGATATTATAGTGCTGTCTGAGAATTTGGAGACTGTGAAGGTCTTGGAAAGTCTGTTTAATGATGTTCAAGATGATACTATTTATCCCACACAGAATGCAGTTATTTTAATAAATGCACAGAAATTATACAATAATGAAGCAACAGTACAGTTCAAATCAGTTTACCAAAATTCATTACATCACCAAGTTGATGAGGTTGATAAGCATAATTCAGAAAGATGGAAATGGCAATGCCTCAACAAACAGAACCTAGGCTGAGGATGAGAATAGGAAGTGGAGCCCACTGGGGGCAGGCACCAATAAGAACCTGAGTCCAGCAAGCTATGGTAAAGAGCAGGGCTCTGGACTCCGGAAGCAGCATACAAAGACTTAAGACAGAGGCCCCATCACATAGCCCAGGCAAGCACAGCAGAGTCTAAAGGAAGGCTGTGGACTCAAGGGCAGGAGGGTGACCTCGGCATCCCAGGCTCACAGTCCACGCACTACGCTTTGGCCAGCAAACCGAGTCCTCGCCCTCACCTGTTGGTGAGTGTGATTGTTCAGGTGCTGCCTAGAGTGGGAACTGCGTAGTCCTGTGCCTACATATTGAGAATGCAGAGAATGAAAGCCTTTGGGCCAAGAGCTCAGAGCAATGCTACCCACCCTCATGGGAGACTGGTTTTCATTGTGAGCACAGGAGGTCTGGCATCTTCCAAATGAGACAGTGACATATTGAAATTATTACAATTAAGGAAATTTGTCAGTAATTTGTGGCAATTTTATCATTTTGAAAATTATAATTACTTTGAAAAGAAAGAACAAAAGAATAACTACTGATTGCTTAAAAAATTTTTTTGAGTGGGAGCCGGCCCTGAGGCCGAGTGGTTAAGTTCGTGCGCTCCGCTTCAACAGCCCAGGGTTTTCGCTGGTTTGGATCCTGGGTGCGGACATGGCACCGCTCATCAGGCCACGTTGAGGTGGCGTCCCACATGCCACAACTAGAAGGACCCACAACTAAAAATACACAACTACGTACTGGGGGGATTTGGGGGAGAAAAAGCAGGGGGAAAAAAAGGAAGATTGGCAAGAGTTGTTAGCTCAGGTGCCAATCTTTAAAAACACATTTTTTGAGTAAATTGAGTGTTGTGTTATGATGTAACAGCTATAGATACACTGAGGTGTCCTCCATTATTTCATCTGCCCGTGGACCCACAGCAATGTGGCCCCAGCAAATACAACCCTGCAGTTATTCATGACTCTCCAAACTCATTTGTGTCAAAACAAAACTAAAGTTTCCCACTTAATAAAAATGAAAGGCTAACAGACTTGAACATTTACTGCATGTTTTTTGGGTATGCCTTAATCTCCCCCTTGGCTAAGTTGCTATCATATAAATTAGACCCTTAAGTTATCATTGTTATAGTAGCAATAAAAATAATAATAAAAGTACTGTGAGGTCAGAAAATGTCAAGAACAGTCAGAAAAATGAGAGAGACATAAAACAAAGTAGAAACGACTAGCTAGAATTGGAAAAATTCAGGTACAGTACCTCCAAGTGTACTCCAGCAGGAGGGAGCTGCCACTGCTGTTTTATTTAATGAGTCTCCACATAAACCCCAGCTGCTAACCATGTGATAAGTCCATCTCTGCAAACAAGAGGCCCCATTCTCTATCACTGTTCGTCCAGGCTGCCACTAGTGGGAATTTCACTTACATTAAGAGAAAAAACAGATCTTGAGATGCTCCTCTGGATTCACTTTTTAAAAAAAAAAAAAAAAAGGTAAACATTGATTGGTTTGACTTTACTTTTTACAGCAAAATTAATATGTAATTACAGTCCCTAGACCCAACTACGTGAAAAATGAAGGAGAGCAAGCCCTGGATACTTGAAATATTTTTAATGTGGAGACGGTATAAAGACATTTTCCTGATTTACCAGAGAGAGAATTTAGACTCTAAAGTATAAATAAAGCTGAAATAAATTTCATAAGCTGCCTATAATGAGTGGATAGAGAAAAGAGGGAAATTTTGTTTGGAATATTTTCTGTAGGACACACATGCTTTCGTAAACGTTGTCACTCCAAGGTTTCAGCGGCTGATGCACCATGTTACAAATGGCATACGTACAGGACTGAAGGGTAGACTTCTCGCTGGTAACAGAGGCTCGCTCGGTGGGGAGGCCCGTGGGAAAGCAGAGAGAACACAACCTTGAGGCAGACAGGCCGGGAGCCCAGCCCTGCCACGTGCTCGCCGTGCAACCTTGACAGGTTACTCACCCTCTCTAAGTTTCAGTTGCCCAGATGTCAAATTGGAATATTAATACCCAGAGGTTAGAACAGGCAATGAGGAAAGGCCTGGCAAGCCAGCCAAAGAAGGCAGAGAGAGAAAACCATGAGTCACAAGGCAGGGACCAGGAGACTACTACCAAGGCCACAGGCAGTAGGGCGATCCAGAGTTCAGACCCGGGGGTGAAGGGATGGGAGGCTGGCTCAAAGGATCCAGAGAGAAACCACTCAGGTAAAGAATGCCTTATTCATACTGTGTACTCCACTGGATTCTTCAACGTCTTCAAAGCTAAAAATCAGGGCAGGGGCGGCAGCACACAAATGGACTCATTTGGGGGCTTTTCCATTGGTTCCTAGGAAGTTCATTCACAAGCATGGGGTGACTGTGCTGGGGTCTCTTGGCAGAAACGCCAGAGAAGATTTGATGGAAATGGCAGAGAAAAGAAAGAGACTGTTTCTAATACTTAACCAGCAACGGAGGGGGAACAATAAGGGCTGCAGGCGATGACATTATTACTCTAGGAAAGACAGTAAGAACATATGTCAGAATTCTACAAACCTCTTATTTAGAAGCAAATTTCAATCTTGCTAGTTAGGAAGTATTAAAGCTCCGTTTGGCTCAAACACTGTTGATGCAATTTAGCACTCTATATTTTAGGTTAAATAATTTTAACTCTTTCAAAAACCATGTTGGATTTTAATTAACTGTCTTAGATTTCTGGGTTTTCTTTCATTTCCCTCAATTTGTTAGTGCAATACTGCAACGCAATTCTGACTCTAACAACCCGGAGTTGGACTCCACAGATTAAAGGGCATAGCCCCCAACAAGACTGTCCTCACTCCTGACACCAGCCAAGTTTGGGGTCACCAGGCCACTCTACTTCTGACCAACCAGCTACAAACTCAGGGGGTTCCCATGACCCCGTGCAGGTTCACTAATTCATTAGAACACGTACAGAATCAGGAAAGCACTACAAGCATCTAAAGGATATAAATTAGGAGCAGCCAAATGAAGGGACACATAGGGGTTGGTCCAGCAGGTTTCTAAGCTCAAAGCTTCTGTCTTCAGCACACAAAACCTTCCCAGTCCATCTATTCGGTCACCATCTAAGAGGTTCCACTGAGCCTTGGCGTCCAAAGTTTTTATTGGGAGTTTATTACGTACACACGATTGATTGAATTATTAGCTATACGGTTGAACTTAATCTCAGGCCCCATTCTCCCCAGAGGCCAGGAGGTTCGGCTGATCTCACATGGCTCAAAGTTCTGACCCTCTAATCATGTGCTTGGTCTTTCCAGCATGACCAGCCCCTATCTGAGGCTATCTAGGGGCCCACCATGAGTCACCTCATTAGTGTAACCCAGCGTGGTCCAATTGGCCCACCATGAATAACAATGATGCTTTTATCACTTAGGAAATCCCGAGGATTTAGAGTCTCCTTTCCAGGAATGAGGGACAAAGGCCAGTCAAATTCCTTATTATACAAGTTAGACAGAACTAGACAACAAAATTTTCTTATTGCATCTTGCTGCTGGTAACACAGATGAATATTATCTTAGCATTTAAAAGAGTGGCATATAATCTCACTCCTGTTTAAATAATATCATACTTACATTTATTAGTTTCTATAATTAAAATTATTTGTGATCCACTCTGATATATTTCATTTTTCCCCATCTTGTATCCATAAAGATACATTTTTTGTTCTTAAATACAAGACATTGCATTTATTGCTATTGAATTTCTTATTATTTTTCATGAAACACTTCTCTCATTTTCAAGGTCGCGCTGAAGACCTCACCCTTCCTGTCAACAATTTTATCAGTCCTACTTGCTCGTTGACAAATCCAGACATAAATAATGTCATTCCAGTATGACAGCTCAGGAATAAACTTTAAGAGTTTAGGGGTTATTAGACAAGTCCCTTTTGTTAAGAAGAAGATAAACCAATAATTAATAATAATAATAAACAAGACCTCACATTTATGGAATGTCTTTAATGTGTCAGGCACAGTCCTACAACAACCCAATGAGAGAGATACTATTATTTTCTTTGTTTTACAAATGAGGAAACTGAGATATAGAGACTTTGAATGACTTGTCCAAACTCACACAGAAAGTGGCAGAGTTGGGTTTTAAACTTACTTGTTTGACTCAAGCATCTAAATTCTTAACTGCCATTGACTTATCTGTTTTAATGCAGACAATCTGACCATCTAACAAGGCAAATTATTTACGAAATTTCCAAATTTTCCAAAATATCAAGGTTTTCAATAGTTCTAGTTATAACTGAAATGAAATTTGAATTTTCATCTATATCTGAATATAACAAAGAATATGTGGTTTTAAACAAATTCAATTCACTGACAACAATCCTGTTACTTGGGGATTAAGTGTAAAGTAGTTCTCTTTGCTCACACCTGCTGGCTCCCTTTACCTCTGAGGCAGGCTGAATAACGTTCCCCCAAATATGTCCATGCCCCAACCCTGTAACCTGTGAATATGTTATTTTACATGGCACAAGTGATTTGCAGATGTGTTACGGTTCTTGAGTAGGGGAGATAATCCAGGTCATCTGGGTGAGCCCAGTGTAATCGCAAAGTCCTTAACGAGGGAGGCAGGAGGGTCAGAGAAGGCAGAGAAGTGATGCGAGGATGAAGCAGAGGTTGGAGTGATGTGCTATGGAGACGGGGGAAGGGGTCACGAGCCAAGGGATACAAGCAGCCTCTAGAATCTAGAAAAGGCAAGCAAGTCTCCCCTAGAACCCCAAGAAGGAACACAGCTCTGCTGAGACCTTGAGTTTAGCCTATAAGACCCATGCAGACTCGCCCTCCAGAACCGTAAGGTGATAGATTTTGTCTGTCTGAGTCTGTTTGGGCTGTCACAACAAGATACCACAGACTTGGGGGCTTGAACATCTTCCCACAGCTCTGGAGGCTGGAAGTCTGAGGTCAGGCACAGCATGATCAGTTCCTGGGGAGAGCTCTCTCTTTAGCTTGTAGATGGCAGCCTTTTTATTGTGTCTGTAGAGAGTGAGCTCTGGGGTCCCTTCCTCTTTTTACAAGGGCACCAACCCCACCATGAGGGCCTCAGCTTCATGACCTTATCGAAATCTAATTACCTCCCAAAGGCCCTATCTCCCAATGGCCTTACACTGGGGGTTAGGGCTTCAACACATGAATTTTAAGGGGACACAATTCAGTCTATAGCAGTGTTGTTCTAAGCCACTAAGTTGGTGGTAATTTGTAATAAGAGCAATAAGAAGTTAATACACTTTCCCTTCTTCTTTCTCTAGATGAATGAAATGAACATCTTACTACGCTAACTATAGTTAATAACACTGCACTGTACATTTCAAAGTTGCTAAGAGAGATCTCAAAAGTTCTCATCACAAGAAAAAAAGTTTGCAACGATATATGATGGATGTTAACTAGGCTTATTGTGAATCTTTTGAAATATATACAAATCTTGAATCATTATGTTGTACGCCTGAAACTAATATAATGTTATATGCCACTTACATCTCAATAAAAAAAAAAACACACCTTATTTCCTGTTCCTAGAATATAGCATGCATTTTCATTTATTTAGTAAAGAGGAAACCGAAGATATTTTTAAACTTTAATACTATGTATAACATATATATTAGACTTGCTTTCAAATCAATTTTTAAACTAATCAAAATATTACATGTAAATAATATAAAAAATTAAATAGTGCTAAAAGACTTGTAAAAAAACCCAGAATTCTCTTGTTCTCTGCTCCTCCCAACTTGTCAGATTCTCCAACGCCCCTTTCAACACTTATAACAGTTTGCTAAATGATGTGTCTATTTTGTTATCTCCTGATTAATCCATTTTAGGCATTAACTACTGAATTCCTATTACAGCAGTAGGGGATTTTTAGTATATTTACACACTTTTTTCAACTCACTTCCATCTATAATTACTTCTCATTTTTTTTGGTTAAAACTGTATTCACAGTAGCTATTATTAATTTCTAAATAAATATTATTCATTCCTGAATCAACTAGTGGATCATGATTTCAGTTCCTTTCTTAAAAATCTCTTCCCTCCCTCTGCCATACTTAATAACTGTTGGGTTTTTTTTTCATTTGATTAGTTTTCCTTGCATATTTGAGTTTTCTCATACCCTTTGACTCTCTATAGAACACACCTCAATTTAATTGCTCATGGCCTCAAATCTATCAGGGTACTTACTGATTCCTTTTAATTTTTCTCCTGGAGACATAGCTCCTAAGGCCTTTAATTACTGATTGTTTGCTCTAGACCTGTTGCTATTGTCTTCCTGGGACTGCCTTTGTTGTCATCCTGAGAATTCCATTCTCTTCTCTTTGTGTTGGATTCCTTACCTCCTGAATCCTATGCCTTCATCTTTCTCGGTTTACTTCCTTATTTTCATGTGTCATATCCTCTAGCAACTTTCTCAGAAAAGTGCATGGAGGACAATTTCTTCAAAAAATGATGCACGTTTGAAAATGCCTGTAATATTTTGACTGGGTTTAGAATTTCAGATTAAAAATCACTTCCAAAATTTAGAAGGTTTTTCTTTGTTGGATTCTCATTTCAATGTTGGAACATATATATAATGCCATTTTTACTCCAGATTTTACTCTTGATCATTTATCTGAAATCTGTTTGTTCTCCTGGGAGTTTTAGGATCTTCTCTTTAATTCCACTGTTGAAATTTCACAGTAATGGTCTTTGTTCACTCACTGAGCTGGACACTCACACAGCTTTTGCAATCTCAAGGTTCATATTCTTCAGTTCTAGAAAATTTTCTCCAAGTATAGTCATGCATTGCTTAACAACAGCAGTATGTTCTAAAAAGTGTGGTGTTAGGTGATTCTGTTGTTGTGCAAACATCATAGAGTGTACTTACACGAGCCTAGATGGTATAGCCTACAGCACACCTAGGCTATGTGGTACTAATCTAAATGAGCCCATGGCTGTATATGCAGTCTGTCGTTGACTAAAATGTTGTTATGCAGTGCATGACTATAGTCATTTGATAATTTCCATCTATTCTCCACTTCTCTCATTATGCAATTCTTACTAGATGCGTGCACCTCTCAGTATATCCTCTCGCTCTTGTATGTTTAATCTTCACATGGGTATGCTCCAGGGCTTAGTTCTTGATCTCCTTCCTCTATCTATACTCATGCTCTTCCAATCTCAACAAATGACTTCTTGAGGTTTCCTCCAGGGGTACTGTAGGGCATTTTCCCAGATGTCCGATGTTCTGTGGTAGTCTCAGAACCCACAACAAAATGACTATGCATTTGGGATGCACTTGTCTATTCTAGAATGGTTTTAGGGATCTATGAGGCTGTTCTAGGGGTACAGATATAGGTTGAGGTGAGCCTAAGAGTTCCAACTGCCTTCAGAACAGTTACAAGAAATTCAGATAAACTGATAAATTCCTTTAAAGTAGGTCTGAATCAGCATGGGAAACTATAAATGACCTCTTTCTAGAAGTTTATGAAATAAAACCTGATGTAAGCCCTTAAGATGTGCATAGACTTGGGTCTGCCCTTGTGTTAAGAAAATATAGTCAACTCCAGGAAACCCAGATGCTTCTGAACCAGCCCGGATAAAGACGGGGGTGCCTCACATGCAGAGGTGACAGAGTATACTGCAGAGGCAGCTCATCTTCCTACTTCAGAATGCCAAAGAAAGGTAAAAGCCCCCTGGGGGATAATTACTATTCTTTCCCTTCCTGCTCTGCAATTTTATGGTCACCTGGAATTCTGGGTCTCTCATTTTGCTTAGTATTCCTGAACGCCAAAAATTCTCTGCCTCAAGTCTCTTCTCCCAAATGCTCAGGACTTAAAAGAACAGAGTTTGACATTTCAGGGCCAAAAGTGGAGCGATGTCTGTACTCAGCTTAAAGTATAACATGCCTGGGTCTGGCTGGTCGAGGAATCCCCAAGGATGGCAGAAAGTAAAACAATAGAAAGGGCTTTACATGCTTATGCGGGACTGGCTTAGTTTTAAATGGACAGGAGATGATGGCATGTTTTAATGAGAAGGAAAATGAAACAAAACAACAATAAAACCAAAAAATATAGTGTTTAGATCTATATGAGAAGTTTATCCTAACTTTTTCTTTTTGGTGAGGACAACTGGCCCTGAGCTAACATTCATTGCCAATCTTCCTCCTTTTGCTTGAGGAAGATTGTCACTGAGCTAAAATCTCTGCTAATCTTCCTCTATTTTATGTGGGATGCCACCACAGCATGGCTTGATGAGCTGTGTGTAGGTCCACACCCAGGATCTGAACAGGTGAACCCCAGGCCACCAATGCAGAGTGCGCGAACTTAGCCACTATGCCACACGGCTGGCTCCCTATCCTAACCTTTTGAAGTGAATTTACAAGCCACTTTTTCAAGCCATAACTAACACTTAATGAGTTCCTTCCTCTTTTATGATAAACCCATGGAAATTCCCACACAAATAATTATATTCCAAATTTTATTTCTTTATATCTACTCTAAGGATTTCTCAATCTAAGATATATCCTAAGAAACCAGTTCACTGAGGAAAAAACTTGGAAAACTGCAGCACAATATAAACCACTCAGGTGGTACAAACATTTGGATAAACATAGACACATGTATATCACCAAAAGTCACAGGGAAAGGAAACTGTGGCATTTTATGGAGAGCTCAGTGTTTGGTGGTTGAAACCATGAAGTGGCCAATTATGACGGTTCTACGTCTCAGGACAGAACTGCAGGTAAGCTCCTGAAAATACACTAGCCTCAGGAGAGTTAGGCCTCAATTTGACTCTACAAAAGAGTAAGATTAATACTGTTGTCTTAGGATGAAGAAATGATTAAATATAATTTTCAAAGTTTCCTATCAACTCTGAATATTAACAATACTACCCAAATCATTTTATAGTTTTATTAAAAGCTATATGTATTTAGTGAAAGGACCTTCATATGTGTACTATACAGGACATGCTTGTCATTCTTACCCCAAGGATATAACATTCATTTGGAGCCTTTGAAAAGGAGATAGAAATGTCTCATTCCAGACTCAATATATTGAGATGTTAATAATATCCTAAATGGTCTAAATGAATGCATTTTTACACAATGATTTCCATATGCTACCACACACTCGGAGGTAGCGACTTTTTTGTTTTCTAAGGAACTCTTCAGTTATACCTAAAACCTATGAGACATCAAAATTACACAAATGCAAACATTGTTAGTCTAACTGCTTAAATGACTGTGTAGAATCTAGCTACTGATTTTCCTTCTGACTATTCCCATCTCTTTTTCCACATATATATCTTTCAAATCAGCTATAAGAAAGAGGATCTAGGTACTATATTTCCTCACTGGACAATAATTAAAATCTGAAAGAAAACTTTCAGATTTAAAAATAATAATCATGCAGAGACAAATGGGCAAATTAGTAGAAACTGTGCCTTGAATTCAAATAATATTTGAAGATTACGTCTAAACATAAAGTCCACACAAAATGCTTCAATAGTAGAATGAGCTTTGCAATATGAAGAACATGTAAATAGATGTTCTTATTCTGAAAGCAGTTCATTCACATTGACAGTCATTCACATTTTATTACACTCAATTTAAACAGCTCTTTGATTTAAAGATATGCAAGCAAGACTTGTAACACGATCCCAAAGAAACATTCAGATGCGTGTCAATAATTTATCATAAGTACATAGTCAACATTTACAGTGACCCTAACTCCAATAACCAGTGGAGCAGCCACAGGAGGAAGGCAGGGCCTGGCCAGTTCCCTTCTTTCTGCGCCAAATTAGCAGGATGTCTGTAGCTGAAGAGAAAGCAGTAACTAGAGCTGTGAGCTCAGTCAGAATGAGTTCCCTTCTGTGTAGGATAAGCGCAGGGGTGTGTGCACAGTTCTCTCTTAATCACCACGGGCCCGAGTGGGCTCTGCAGCTGTGAACCACGAAGAGGACTCCGGGGAAAGAGATCCCTGCGATGCTGGCTCCAGAAGGCCACTCAGCCTCACATTTTCTCCTTGAGGCTTACAGAGAAGTGGGGTCCCTGGTCATTTTATCTCACATAGGAAGCTATATAGAAAAAAATGTGTAAAATTGATTATTTTTCATTAAGATGGTGCTCCAAGAAATAGGATGAAAAAACAAAGCTGGTCCAACTACACTCTTACCATGCGTATTCTGAATCACTTTGGGTGCTTTAAAAAAACACAAATTCTCAGGCCTCACTCCTGCAGATTGCAATTGTGACTGTGAGGGGCCTGGGAACTTCTAAGTTTATAAAGCTCCCCAAGTGCTCTTCATGATCAAGCCACATTTGGGACTTTAGATTTGATGCTATTTGGGAAATTTTCCTTGGGATACTAACTTCTCAAATTGTAACCCCCAAATTTTATGTCAATTTAGAATATTAAACTCCTGCCTATATTTGCTCCTTTAGCAACATAAAAATTCACTGATTTACCTCCTCATTTCAATTACAAATAAGAAACACAAAATACTAATTTGCTGTGTTTTCCATCCAAATGCTCACTTTGTTTCAGTAGCAAAAACCTTCAGAAAGCAGAGAATAAGGGTTTCCCTTTCTCAGCGCTTAGTAAAGATCTCATTCCTGAAACTAGTGATTTTTACTCATTTGATATGTTTGGTGGGGTTCTTTTCCCATTCACTAATAATAAGTCAGAGGAAAGGTATCTCACTTCTGATGAGAAATGTTTATTTAAATAGCTCAAAAAAGTAGGAAGTATGGTGTTATTATACCCACATCAAATGATCACTAGATTGTAATTTTGCTGTGCTGAAGGAGAATTTAAATTTTATAGCTGGCATGATAAAAGCACAGGTGTACCTGGTAAAAAGAACTCTCACTTCCCTCTTCAGTTTAGGTAATGAATATTATAATAGATTTGTTTCCATCTTCGCCAACTTACTATGAGATTAAAAGCTCCTCCTCAGAAGTATTTCGTGATGTTCTGATTTGGGTGACGCAAAACATGGTGGCAAGTGCATGCTAACACCACCATCATTCTCATCACCAAATTTCTAACATTGTAAAATACTCACAGTGTTAGGTATTTTACATACATTGTGTTTAATCCCCCAGTGGAGTCCTTTAAGGTAAGTACTATTATGATGTTCTTTTTACAAATGGAGAAACTGAAGCACAGAGAACTTAAGACTTGCAAAGCATTTCACAGCCAGGAAGTGGCAGAGTCAATATCTAAACCCGGGAAGTATGACTCCAGAGTTGGTGCTCTGGAATTATGTTCCATGGGACATCATTCACAGAAAATACAAGGAAAGTTGTGCACTTGGGGGCCCCAATGGCACTGCCTCCAGGACCCCTCTGTAACCACCAGATCCCATGCCCTTGCACAGACCTGGACAGGCCTGGTAACAGGGCAAAATACTACTTCTTTGATGACAGGCAGTGCACTCTAATTTTCTGTTTCAACTTTGACTCATTTTGGGGTATTAATGCTGGTAATGTCATTTAGTTATTTCCTGGTTTTATATACTCGAAAGTACTCCTGGAGAACACCCTCCTGCAATTCTTTTGACAGTAGTCAAAGGACACAAAGGTTTCACTTTCTCAGTTTGTGCCAGCTTCAGGAAAGCACTCATCCATCGTTCTAGAAGTTTCATTACTGTGACTGCATACTGAAGGAGGCCAATCTTGCCCAAATTCTGATTTAAGACTTTACTTCTAATTACACAGCAATCAGACACACACACGCATGCACACACACACATACACGCCTTAAGGGAAACGTTTTGAGGATTTAAAAAGCTATTATTGAAAAATGCAACTACATCACTGTGTTATGATTTTCAAATAAGTGACTATAATAGGTAACTTTGAAAGAAACCAAATTTTTTTTTTGCTTTTTCTCCGCAAATGCCCCCAGTACATAGTTGTATATTTTAGTTGCGGGTCCTTCTAGTTGTGGCATGTGGGACACTGCCTCAGCGTGGCCAGACGAGCGGTGCCACGTCCACGCAGGATCCTAACCAGTGAAACCCTGGGCCACTAGAGAACAGGAACTTAACCACTCAGCCACAGGGCCGGCCCCAGAAACCAGATTTTTAAGGATGTATTAAGCAAAGCTTCCTGTCCTTAGTTCTTCTCAGGTAAGAGCAGCACCTGTAGAACTGAGTCTTGTGCAAACCCTTGTGTGGGAGGCTCTGGAATAGCACCAGGCTTTCTGCAAGCTGGAATGTGAGTGAGCACCATGCGGAGGGTACCAGCAGGAATCTCTTTTTGACCAGAAGGGCTTTATACTTCTTCCTGCAGCCAGCAATCCACTGAGTCTTCAAGAGAAAGCATTCCTCCTCTTGGTGTATTATGTGCTTGGGAGTCCTCCAAGTGAATGTCCCCTAAATGTCACACAGAACTAGGCACTATAAAGTTCTGTTTTGCCAGTGCCTTCCTTGTAATCAGATCCCACTTTCTGGTTGTGGCACCATATACCTTGGAGAGTAAGAGAGAGTTTTGTTGACACCTACACTGGGGGTATGAACTGCAAGCTATGATACATTGGTGGCAACACAAACCTGCATTTTGCTTGCTTCAAAACATGCTCCTTATTTATAGGAGTTACCCATATGAATTTAGTAAGGCAGGAAACTGGACACAAATAACTTAGAAACCCCCAATTTTACTTCTGTCTCAAGTATCGTGTTCTGGGCCCAATCAGTACTTCATAAGCTAGTAAAGAGGCATTTCAATCACCACTATTAATTTTTAAATACGAACTTTCAAAACCTTTACTCCTAACAATCCTCAGGATATAGTTTAGTTCAAAGATGAGTGAAGGAAGGGAGGTGGAGCTGAGGAGCTGGAGGTGAAGGAGGAGAATGAATGGAGAAAATGGAAGCGAGGGAGGGTGGAGGAGTGGAGGGTAGGTTCCTTATACTGGGTCCAAGTCCAGAGCTTCCCACAGGCATAAATAAGAGTCAGCCATCCCCTCCTTCCGGTTCTCACTGTTCAGATAATAAAAAAAAAGGTTCTCTTTAAAATATCAAATTTCTCAGGGTTTAATCCTCAATGATAAAAGTGAGTGATCTTGATGAAAAGGCCCTAAGCTCTAGCAAGGTAGTGCCTTTTAGCAAAAGATGAGGCGTTACACAGGACTCTCAGCCCAGACACACTTAAACTAAGTGCCCTTTGGTCTAGTTTTCATTTTCAAACTGTGATACCTCTGATGGGCGCATTTTTTAATAGGGAAACTATGATCAACGTATACTTTTACTCTAAGTCTGAAGGTCTTCATTATTGTCCAAGGAGGCTAAGGATGGCAAGAAAATACAACTCTGGTTCTCCTTCCTTACTTGGTCACATTCTAGAATAAACATGTCACATGACCCTAACATGGAAAGAAGAAGGAACACAAAGAAGGAAAGTCAAGAGAAATTGGCCAGGGGGCTGGGGAGGGATAGGAATTAAAATTAGAGAGAAACTCTGGAGAAGATAATTCTTGGATATATGCATATGCTATTTATGTAATGCTATATATTATCAGTAACACACAATTCTTGGTTTCAGAGTTACACCCTACTAAACAAATGCCATGGACTCAGGGTCAGCCTTTACCTCCCTCCCCTTGGCTTCTGAACAATAAGGTCTCCTGACTAGGTATTCAAAGTAAATGAGGTCTAGTTCAAGTAAAGTGATTTATGGAAATAAAGAGGCTTCTGATCCTGAGAACTCTGGCCATGAATCCTAGCAACTCCACATACCAGTTGTATTGATATTGGTAAGTTCCTTAAACTCTCTAAGTTTCAGTTTGTTCATCTGTAAAAAGTGGATAGTAACAACAGCCTGTCTCAGAACAGACACTATGAGGCCAAAAGGAGACGACATCTGTAAAACGTTAGCACAACGTGCTTATGGTTCCTACAAATGTTCATTGCTTTATAGTACCACCGGATAATCATCCACTCCTCGGGACCTGGTAAAAGCAGATACAGCCATGTCACACAGCTGCAATAAATGGATGTAATTTTGTGTCTAAATGCACAGACATGGGCTTGGGCCTCAAAGAACGGACTCACACCAGAAGATGTTGAGGTCTGGGAGTAAACTTCTGAGGAGACCTGCAGGAGGGAGCTCTGGAAATTGGTCACTCCTGATCGGGTATGTCCTGGTTTTCGGCTGTGAACATGACAGACTGCAGCAACAGACAGCCACCACTTCATCCCTGCTCCTGAAAAGGTATGCTCCAAGGACACAGTCTACTTCCAGGCACTCTTTGGAACCCTCAACCCTGACTATGAGACCCAGCGGTCAGCACAGCCTACCCCAGGCTAAGAAACCAGAGTTGTCTGTAAAACGTCCCCATTCTTTGAGACCCATGCTGAAATAACCTTTCAGGAAGAAAGAATTGGCTTTCTTTGAGGAAGCTAGGAATGGCGGGCTTTATGTAGGACATAAGTATACATTTCTAGTTTGCTCCTTTGAGTTTTAAAAATTCAAGCCATGCTATTTATATGAACAAGAATGTTCACTTGTTCGAGAATACATAGATTATTATTGTTCAAATTGCCAGTTCTGGTAGCTATTCAGAAGATAAGCAGCTAGTAACAGTTTTGTTGGACTATGAATATCAGAGATTCATACCCTTTGACTAGGACCTTAACACAGCAGGAAAGGTTTACAGCTATATAAAGCTGTCCAGTTGGAGTAGAAGCAACCCATAACATTTTCCATGCCAAACCCGCTCACAGGATGCATTCCCCACCCACCTCACTCCTGTCGGAGAGGCAGGGCAGATGAAGCAGCTGTTTGCATGGGAACTTTCCCAGGGCTTCATTCAAGAAGCTGAAACTGGGAGTACACCTGAGCAAGTGAGGACTGGATCCTGTGGGCAACCCTGGGCCAGAGCCCCACATTTCTCTAAGACTCTGGTTTACGAACACAAAGAGCCACAGAATAGGAGAAACAAAGGCATTTTCAAACTTTAAAGTTGGAATTCTAATCACTTGCTATAGTAATGTTTAAGTTTATCGGCTTTCAAGAGGGGACAGTGGAGAGCTATAGTATTTTCAGGTTGTTGAATTTTCCAGTGTGCTTATATATATCTCAGAGAAAACACCTCCTCTAGTGCAACTCCCCTTCCCCAATATACACATGACGGTGGATACTATAATGCTGAAGCAGGCACTGGCCTTAGAAAGCAACGTCTCAGACATTGCTAGTAAGAAACTGTGGATTTGAATATTTAAGCAAATTGTGTTAAACAAAGGCCCATATTTGCTTAAACAGAAAAAGTGAGATGCAGTACCACATAAGAAAAATGAAAAAAAAAAAAAAACCGCTGCAACAATTTCAGTCTATTATTCCAAGGTAAAATAAAATCTACTTCGTAAACTGTTTTAACAAAGATATGTCTTCATTTGAGAATCTGAATTGTACATATGTTAATATCGTCTTAATGAACAGATAAAACTGGTGGAGACACTGGTTAGCCCAAGACCTTTGTATACAGTCAGTACTCAATAAATGTTACTTGACTTGAACTGAAGGACAAGACAGAATTCTGTGAGATTTTAAAAAAGAAAAACGACTATGGACAGCAAATCTTCGACAAAGGAGAGGAGAACAGAGAACATACAATGGAGAAAAGAAAATCTCTTCAACAAATTGTGTTGGGAAAACTGGACAGCCACATGTAAAAGAATGAAAACAGACTATTCTCTTACGTCATTCACAAAAATAAATTAAAAATGGATCAAAGACTTAAAGGTAAGACCTGAAACTATAAGACTTCTAGAAGAAAATATAGGCAGTACACTCTCTGACATCAGTCTTAAAAAGATCTTTTCGGACGCCATGTCTTCCTGCACAAAGGGCACAACAGAAAGAATAAACAAGTGGGACTTCATCAGACTTCTACAAGGCAAGGGAAACCAGGACTGAAATGAAAAGACCACCCACCAACTGGGAAAAAATATTTGCAAATCATATATCCAACAAAGAGTCAATCTCCATAATAAATAAAGAACTCACACAACTCAACAACAAAAAATCAAACAATCTAATAAAAAAATGGGCAGGGGATATGAACAGACATTTCTCCAAAGAAGATATATGGATGGCCAATAGGCACATGAAAAGATGCTCATCATCACTGATCATCAGGGAAATGCAAATCAAAACCACACTAAGATATCATATTACACCAGTTAGAATGGCTATAATAACCAAGACAAAAAGTGACAAATGTTGGAGAGCTTGTGGAGAAAAAAGAACCCTCATACACTGCTGGTGGGAATGCAAATTGGTGCAGCCACTATGGAAAAGAGCATGGAGATTCCTCAAAAAATTAAAAATAGAACTACCATACGACCCAGCTATCCCACTACTGGGTATCTACCCAAACAACTTGAAATCAGCAATTCAAAGAGACCCATGCACCCCTATGTTCATTGCAGCATTATTTACAATAACCAAGGAGGTGGAAGCAACCAAAGTGCCCATTGACTGATGACTGGATGAAGAAGATATCGTATATATACACAACGGAATACTACTCAGCCACAAAAAATGATAAAATTGTCCCATTCACAACAACCTGGATGGACCTTGAGGATTTTGTGTTAAGCAAAATAAGCAGACAGAGAAAGACAAATTCTGTATGATTCCACTCATATGTGGAAGATAAACACATGGACAAAGAGAACAGATTAGTGGTTACCAGGGGGAAGGGGGGTGAGGGGTGGGCACAAAGGGTGAAGGGGCACATTTATATGGTGACTGATGGTGACTGACAAATAATAATGTACAACTGAAATCTCACAATGTTGTAAACTATCATAACCTCAATAAAAAAAGCAAGTTTCTACAAAGCAAGCACTTTCTATAATAGGCATATCTCATACTAACATGCAGGAAGTATATTTTTAAAAATGCTTTTTGCTTTAGGTCTAAAAGTTTTTCCTTTCCAACTATAAAACAGCTGAAATCATGTATGCTCAGCCCAACGTAATTTCACGCCTAATTTATGGAAATAGAATACCAAAGGACTCTGAAAGGGAGAGGGCAGGCAGAAGGGAAAGGATAGTGTGACATTAACACAGGGACCTGCTTCTCTGTTGCTGGGCAGGGAGAGGCCTGGGCCATTCTGCCCTACAGGGCGGCACAGTGAGATTCCAGCAAAAACATGCGTTATGAGGGGAAGGGGGGGTATTCAGCTGAATGAACTTACTGTTACCTTTTTCCCCCCTAACATAAGTCTTCTTTTTCCTGATACTGTCTGAATTTGAAACATCTAATTTAATCCGTTGGAGGGCCAGTCTTCCCTTTATTTCCTGTCTGTACTGAAGCAGTCGCCTGTTTCAATTACGACTTTCTCCAGCTCCTACATTTCTCGTGCTCCAGCTGGCTCAAAGTGCACTTCCTTGGAAGGTAAAATGCACTAACTGTGCTGATCGGAGACTGATAGCTGGAGAGCCACAATATTTAATAGCTGCACTGATAAGGAGGTTTAAAAAAATCCATTTTTGAGCCTAAACAAAAGGATATTATGTAGCTGTATGTTCAATTAAGATCTAGTTAAATTTTTTTTCCCCATTATGTAGAACTTCATGCAGGCAGCCGACATAATTCATAGTGTTATGGCAAATTTCATCAGCACTGTATGTTTGAGAAATGTTTCCCTTCTGCTTTTCAGTTAGTTACTGCTGATCTGGGACCAGCTTGGTGCAATTATTTCAAAGAACAGAACTGTGGGATTGCTACAGCATTCTTGCAAAACCTTGGCTGGCTAAAAATAAGACTGTTTTGTAGTCAAGAAGGCAAAAAACGTCTCTGGGCTGTAAACACCAGTCAATGTATTTCTTTTCTGCTTTATGAAAACCACAATTTTTTTTCTTTTTTCCGTCCCTCCTTACTTATAGTGTAGTTTAATTACAGTTTAATCTCTTTCAGCAAGCAGCCCTGGAGACTTTATTGTTCAACCACAGTATTATCAAGGCTGCAGCTACAATTTATGGCAAAAGGTAGAGGGTCCTCTTAGAAAACCCCAAATTCCCCCTCCCCCCAAATAAATAAATAAATAAATAAATAAATATAATAGTTACTTTATTACTAACTCACATTGCAAATTTTTATGAGGCCCCAGAGATCCAGCCCAATAATTAAAGAAATACCTGAGAGGTGTTGATCAACACTTACCCTGCTTAACTCTGCTGGGTCAATAAATCTGAAGGAAAACTTTTAAGTTAACAAGATTGTTTGGGCCTCCAGTTGCTGAAAGTATTCAGTTACACTGAGGGGAAATGAGGTGGGAGAGAGTGGAGGCGAGATTCAGAAGTAAAAAACGAACTCTCCACACTTGAGGTACAGGAAATATACGGTAAAGAATTTGTTGCAATTGAAGGGGTGAATAAGGTCAGTAAATTACTTTTGCTGTTTTAAGCTCACAGGTGTAATTGACTGATTTTTGGTACATATTTTGAAGGAGTTGCTACAATCCTAGGGGTTTTAATAAAAGGAAAAGTATAACTTGACCATTCCCCAGGAGAAGAAAACGGATGATAAGAATAACACCACTACTGGAGTTCAAGATGGAAATTTACCCACGACTTTGCCAGTCATTTCCCTCATTGTCTTCATTCGTTAAATGTTTTATGGTCAGTTTGATTAATAAATTCATTTTCTCTAAAGAACCAGGAACAATAAAAACCTTTTATTCAGCTTGCCAGTGCAAGCTGGCTACTTGAAGGGTTTACTTTTGCACACTAACTTTGTTCTGACAGAAGCCTTTCTAACCCCATGCCCCTCCCGTCGGTCTTAAATCGTAGCCCAGCAGGGCCACGGACGCCCACGGAGCTTAAGGTGACTCTGCCCGGTGAGGGCCTCTGGTCTGCTGCTCCCAGGACCACCTCGGCCATCTCTGAGGCTGGTCTCCCCACCACCAGTAACTGTGGCCTCTGCCACCTACACTTCCCCTGCCGCTCTGTTTTTCTGTTACTTCTGGGACTTTCTGTAAAAATGCCGCTTTATGCTAACTCTGCCAGTGAATCAGAACGTCAGGGCCTGCAGGTCCTCTGGTTGACCACGCAGACGGCCCCCCCGCCAGAGAACACATAAATCTCATTTATCATGAATTGTATACACTTGCTTTTGGAGTTATGTAATTTCATAATATACTAAACTTTACAGACAAAAAAAAAAGACTATAAACAGAAAATTCTAAAAACTTAGCAGAAATTCATTTCTAATTCTCATCAATAGACATTTTTACATGGCAGAAATGTGTTTATTCTATTTTGGGTTTTTCTGAAACTCTTTCACGTTATATGCTCATTTCACTGGCAGCTCAAATATCAATATATTTCTCTCAGTGTTTTCTAGGTTAAAGTCATCTCTGCTAAACTGTGAGGCACGGAATTCTAGGATCTCAAAGGAATCTTTTTCCAAGTGCTTCAACGAAATTAAAGCTGTTGTTTGAGAAAAAATATTTGTCTCCAAACATCCTGTAGCCAACCTTCTAAAGAAGTTGAGTGGCTTTCTATTTCAAAGAGAAATTAAGACAGACATCTTACCATCTATAATAAAGTGTCAACTTTCCTCCCTGTTTTATCTCATTTTTGGAACTGACGGGTCTCTCTTCTGTCACACAGAGCTCACAGCTCTATATGTCCTTAGATTTCCATTAGGCAACTTATTAGTTTAGCTCTTTGAGATGGTTCCATGTTAGGCTGTTTGACTTTATGAAGTACTGATACAAGAAGTGGTATGAAATGTATGCTTTATCTTTATTCTTCCTGTTGTGTTCTATATGCATCTAAATATTAAAAGATACGCCGTTTGTTTTTTAAGTAGGGGGAATATATATTATTAAAATATATTCCTATGTGTTGGAAGGACCCATGTACATGCCATGTTATAAGGTATTCTGCTGTATTACGCTAACGTAGTCACATAAGCATTCCAATAGTACAGGGTCGCAGTTCTCAAAGCATGATCCAGGGACCCCTGGAGGTCCTGAGACCCTTTAATTTGGTCTCGAGGGCAAAACTATTTTTCTAATAAAATGACGACATTACGCCTGTGTCATTCTCATTCTCTCACAAGTGCACAGGAATTCTCCAGAGGCTACATGACTTGTGATACTGCAAGAGATTGTTAAAGCGGATAAGAGAACCCAATTGTCTGTTAATCCAGATATTAATGAGACTCTCAAAAACATGAAACAATGCCACTCTTCTTATTAGTTCTTTTTGTTTTGGAAACTACAGTTATTTTTCATAAAAATATATTACTTATGTTACCATGTTACTTTTTAAAGAATCAATAAATATCTCTTAAATATCACAGTTTTATTTTCTAATATGGTAAATGTCAATAGATATAACACACACAAGCAAAAGTAGTTTGAGATTGTCAATAATTTTTAAGAGTGTGAAGGGCAGGGTAGGGTTCTGAGACAAAAATAGTTTCAGAAACTCTGGTATAGGGTAATTAGATTGTTTCCAATTTGGGGCTACTCACTGTGCAGCTTCAATTTATATGAAAATGAGGATATATGTAATTGTGGTCTGTATGTAAAAATGTATCTAGATAACCAACTTTGCTCCAAGTCCAAATTAATCCCTTACTTTTGAAGAAGTATTTAGCCAATCAAAAATCAACTTTAGGAGCTTGGAAGAAAGTTATTTCTACTTATAAAATAGGTCATAGTGTTTCTTTATTATAAGGCTACTTAAAATATCAAATACCATTAAAAATTCTTATAAACGAACTCTGTTCTTATAAAGAGACCTTAGTTTTCGATTCAAGAGGCAGATTCCTTTGCATTAGGGTTTATATTATAATTGTAATTCAAGTCAGAAAAAGATCTCTGAATTTGGGCATCCATTGTCAAAAGAAACTGCAAATGCAAACACAATCTTAATTGAGACCCAAGTCTCGTAGGCCTATTTGTAACTTAACAAATTAGGGCTTTGGTAGCACTACTTCCAAATCTATCCATTTTATTTTTGGGTACTTTTGTTATTACACCCATTAGTATTTGTCAGTGACATATAACAGATTTGAATTTGCCTAGGTTAGAATTTAGGATTCTTACATTTCAAAACAGAAAACAGACTCTGTTGATACTTTCACACACTGATATCTGTAACTGAAGCATAGGATTTACTTAAGTAACTGTTATCTTTCAAAAATAGGACCATAAATAGGGGCTAGCCCGGTGGCACAGCGGTTAAGTTTGCACGTTCCATTTTGGTGACCCAGGGTTCACCGGTTCAGATCCCGGTGTGGACATGGCATTGCTTGGCAAACCATGCTGTGGCAGGCGTCCCACACATAAAGTGGAGGAAGATGGGCACGGATGTTAGCTCAGGGCCAGTCTTCCTCAGCAAAAAGAGGAGGATTGGAGGCAGACGTTAGCTCTGGGCTAATCTTCCTCAAAAAAAAAAAATAAATAAAAGGACCATTAATACCACTCAAATTCACAAATCAGCTAAAGGTGCTCCCTTAGAGTAGACAGCCACTTTCAGTCTCTATGTATCTGTCAGGCTCAGAACAAAAGAAATCTCACTGTTCACCTTCCCAAGCCTTGTCAATTACCGACATATTCGGTCATGGTGATACAAATATAATCTGCACACCTGACCTTCGTTTCGGTCAGTGAGTCTTGATGCTGCGTGAGGGTGGGGGCAGCAGAGGCAGTTTGTGTGCTTTGGAAAAGCATTCTCAGTGTTGGAATTGTTTTGTTTTAGTCACAATATTTATTTTTAAAATTCAAAAAACGGATTAGAGAAAGTGAGATTTTTTTTTTTGAGGAAGATTAGCCCTAACTACTGCCAATCCTCCTCTTTTTTGCTGAGGAAGACCCGCCCTGAACTAACATCCATGCCCATCTTCCTCTACTTTATATATGGGACGCCTACCACAGCACGGCTTTTGCTAAGCACTGCCGTGTCCATACCCGGGATCCAAACCAGCAAACCCTGGGCTGCCAAGAAGAGGAATATGCGAACTTAACTGATGCGCCACTGGGCCAGCCCCAGAAAGTGACATTTATTTACAGGGATCCTGTACTTACAAGGACAGATTTTTACTCTCCTGTACAATCTCCTTCCCGCTTCAATCTAAATCAAAGGGTAGAACCATGGACTGCAAACCCCATGACAGCAGGATCTGTGTCTGTTTTTCACCTCCATCTTGACAATGAGCATAATATGAACTCAGTTAAAATTCAGTGGAAGAATTTATGGATGAAATAATGAATTTTAAAAACTGATATATTGGGGGCCAGCCCGGTGGTGCAGCAGTTAAGCTTGCATCTTCTTCTTCGGCAGCCTGGGGTTCACCAGTTCGGATGCCAGGCACAGACCTACGCACCGCTTGTCAAGCCAAGCTGTGGCAGGCGTCCCACATATAAAATAGACAAAGACGGGCATGGATATTAGCTCAGGGTCAGTCCCCCTCAGCAAAAAGAGGAGGGTTGGTGGCAGATGTTAGCTCAGGGCTAATCCTCCTCAAAAAACAAACAAACAAACAAACTCATATATTGTTCTAATTTTTAACAAAGACACCCAAGTAAATTTTTAGCAAAGGCACCAGAACAATTCAATGCGGGAAAGGAAGGTGTTTTCAATAAAGTTCTAGAGCAATTGGATATTCATATGGAAAAGAATGAATCTCCACTCCTATCTCACACCACAGACAAAATTAACTTTAGGTAGATCATAGAGCCAAATATGAAAGCTAAATCCTTAAAGTTTCTTGAAGAAGCATAGAGTATCTTCATGCTTTGGAGCTAAGCAAAGATTTGTTAAGGAAGAGACGAAAAGTGCTAACCATGAAAGAAAAAAAATAATAAACTGGACTTGATAATTAAAAACTGCTCATCAGAAAAAAATCACTGAGCAAGAGAAAAGGCAACCCACAGACTGGGAGAAAATATTCACATTATACACAACTGACAGAGGACTTTATTTCTAGACTATATAAATAACTCCTACAAATTAATAGAGAAAAGCCAATAATTTTCCAACTGAGCACTATCATCTGTCCTGAGACGCAGGATGAAAACCACCAGCAGGGAGCTGACTCGTGCATTCACTCAAGCATGTTCCTCCTGCTTGGCCCTGTGTTAGGAACCGTGCACACACAGTTGACAAAATAAATGGCAAGAAGCCTTCAGTTTAATCAGGGAAGCAGAAAAGTAAGCAAGAAATTATAATAGTATAAAATGGCAGTGAGATCCTAGACGAGGTGCAGCAAAATTCAAGGGCAGCCCTGAAGGTCACCTAACTGGTTTCATTTCCTTCTAATCTTATTTTCATCAGTGTCACTTCTAACATACACACTTAAGTCTTACTTGCCCATCTCTATTCCATACAGAGATATGAAGCAATGATCATGGTAAGGTTTAATTAATTTCTTGCAGAATGGATAGGTAGATGTAACATCCAGAACTTATTTTTAAATGGAAGGAATATTCTTGAAATTTTCTTGATCAGTATTTGGAATTTGATGTTAGACCCAACTTCTTGACCGTGTTTCATAATGTTAAGTATATGACTGAATTTCTCTAATCCCAGAGGTTGTCAGATATATATATACATGTGTAATAATTACACCAAAGGAGGTACATTTCCAGCTTTAAAAACAGCAACAAAAAATAAGTACTGCCTAAGGTTGCTATTTAGAAAAAGATCAACTTACTTTGTTCAGAATTTCATGATTAACATTTTCTCCAAACATATTAAAAGGTAAGGATGGCTAGAATTAAATTGAAGCCAACATTACAAAATACTACTGTTATAAATGAATAATTTCAAAAAAGAAACCCTAAGCTAGCTCACTCACATTTGTTGCAATAGTGTAAGTTCTCTCTCTGTATATGTTTGCGTGTTTGTGTATGTATACACATACATATACGTATCTACGAGCATCTCTGTATCTGTATCTTTATTTCTTCCTCAGGTTATATTTAAGTTTTAGGTCCTTGTCTTGTTTTTTTTAAAGATGATTTTACATCAGCATTTTCCATGAACACATCTGGGTTTCTTTACAGCCTGAATTTACTAAATGTCATATCTAATGAAGGAAGGATTTATGCTTGTTCAACATAAATTCATTTTATTTTCTCCAGGCTCCTCCCTCTCTTCTCAAAGCTGATGACTTCCTAAACCAAGACGGTTGGTCAGAATCCAATCAAGAATATAAAGGCAACTGAATAAATAAAACCATGAAGTAAGTGTAAAATATTAGTGTCCAGACATCCAAGATGTATGCTGCTACTATGAAACCTCCACAGCTGCACCCGCCTGCAGCTCACGTGGTTCCCCAGACTTAAGAGGACCCATTACCAGTAAGAGTTTTATTTGCTTAATAAATTATATTCGAAAGCACAATAGCCTAGGTTCATAGCTGTAAAATTGCCAAATATTGTCAATGATCACTCTCTGGTCATAAATAACAAGATAATCTATGACTCATGGATTTTTGATTCCCAGGGCAATTCTTTCTCACCATTACTCAAAAATCTAAAAAAGCACCTCTACGTGGCATTTTATAGAGGTTATAAATTACTCAAAGGAGATGACATAGGACAGATTTGTAGGCTGAGTAACAGGAACCAGCCAACCAAATGTGTAAATTAAAGAACCAGTGACAAAGAAGAGGGCTAGTGAAAGAATTCTGAAATCCTAAGAATAGATCAGGATTAACTGTGAAAAGAGAAGAGGGGAATGGAAGGAAAGTGATGCAAAAACCATTTATGAAACATTTACGCTATCTGTTAGGAGCAATGTATTAAAGTAACTGAAGCATCACTTGGTGGCTTCAAAGGGCAAACACTGACATCTAACAGGTATCACGGAGATAAACCTTGGAAGGTTATTTTTTAATAACTAATATCAATGTTCAAATGTGGTTAATAGTTCTTTCACTCATGTAACTAACACATATTGAACAGTTGCAATCTGTTTGCCCCTAGACCTGTGGCTGGAGTACTGAAATTAGTAAGGCACAGCCCTGCAGTCCCCTGGAGGAGCTCACAGTTGGGAGAAAAGGAAGATGGTTAAATTAGCAATCACACTTGCACTCCCTGAGCTGTCACCCCTGTGAGGTCCTGGGCTGGGGTGGTGCAGATGAAAGGCACCTAACTCAGTTGGAGACCGGGAAGGCAGGTGCAGGAGAAGCTATGTTGGGCAGGACAAGTGGTAGGAAATCGGGGGAGTAAGGATGGAGAAACGTTTTTCCTGGTAGATGGGACAGGGTGAGTAAAGGGGCATGAAGAGCCTGGTCCATCCAGGGAACAGCCAGGGAGAGGTAACGGGGGAAAGGTAAGAGAGGGCAATCAGAGGGGTTTCCTCTGCCAAAGAGGAGGGTGGGCATTACCTTGCAGGCAAGTAGGGCTATGACAAGATCAGATTGGTGTTTAGAAAGATTATTCTTTCAGCACCGTGGCTCACTTCATTATAACAGCATTTCATGATCAAAGTCAAGCATTTTTACTTTTTAAAAAGAACAATCTTGGAAACTAAAAATCTATCTTTGTGGCAATTATGAAAACTAGAACAGGACAGACTTGGTCATACTCTTCTTACATGCACTGAACATGTAAGAGTCCATCTATTTTCTGTGAAAATGGAAGGTGTCCATGTCACAGTGACAGCTTAGGCGCGTGCTGAGATGTGTTGCTTCTTACATGTCTTGAGTGCCCCCTTCCTTCAGTCTTTTTTTTCTCCTCCAGTATGCTATAGAATGATTTGTAATGGTTTTAGGAAGATTATGACAACATGAAATAGAACCCTGCTGATCAGTTTGTCCCAGGTTAAGAGGATAGATTTTAAAATCTTTTGGTCTCTTGATTAGTTGGATTGACTGCAAAGGCACTGCTGTGCTGGGTAAACTCTCATGCCCCGCTGAGGTTGAAATGATGAAATAATTATTTAAAAACTTTCACCTTAGTCAAAGAGAAATATGCCCTGTTTCATTGAAGCCATCTAGGAATACAATCTTGAGGTGTTTTCTAAATTCAGTATGATGCTATGAAGCTTGAATTGCCCTGCACAGACATTTTGATAAACAACAAGTCATGTAAGTATTATCAGCGAAATTTTACTCATATTTATGTTCCTCAAAACTCCCAGTGGTATTTTGCACATTGTAGGTGATTAAATACACCTTGAATAAATGAAAGAAATGAGAACTGCTTTTAATTATAGTAGATTATCACATTTTAATATATCTTTAACATAGAAAATTTTATATGCACATTAACTACCAATATTTTGATTGTCTGAAATTTTTTTTTAACTAAGGATCTCCATAATGCTTTTGGAGACTTAATGGAAAGAGGTGTCTTGCCTCCCATCACAACAAGCATGGGAACATCCACAGGCACAACCTTTGTGCCTCACTGGAAGATGCAACACCAGTAATCCTCTACTGTTGCTGTGTCCAGTAGGAACTCAACGTTTGATGACAGTGACACACTGGTTTATAGTCCTATTCTGTATCTGCCATTCTCTGAATAAGTTTGATGGCTCATTGAAGTAAGGATGGTGTCCAGAGAATTCTTTTTGGATATCTAACTCAAATCCACTTGAAATTAAGTACCTAATTTTAAAATGCTTTTTTTCCGTAATTTTAGAATTAGAAGCTCTGATATTCATTTATCTTATTCCTCTAACTGCTGTTTACTGAGCACCTATTGTGTTCCAGGTACAGATACCTTCTTACTGTCATGGAGATGACAGAGAAGTAGAAGGGAATCACAATTAATATATGATAAATGCTAAAATACAGATCTGTATACAATGCTATGGAAACAGTGGAGGAATGAATTATTTTGAATGGGATAAACGGTAGGTTGGAGCAAAACTCACAGAGGTAAAATTTTAGTTGAGGACTTACTAGAATGAAGAGGAGTTCACAAGCCAGAGAGAAGCCGTGTTACCTGGGCAAGGTAAATGGAAGGTGCCAAGGTACACAGGCTGAAGGCACAGAGCAGGTTAAGAGGGTACCTGGTACTCCTGGCGATCCGTGTAAAGAGCACATGAAAAGGGAGATTGGAGTCAATAATTTAGGACCAGATGTTTACTAACTGGGGACTTCAGACTTTCTGTAGCTAATGGTGACTTGAGGAAAGTCGAGAAAACCAGAAGTTCTCAGTGTTAACAGCCATACAATCTTCCAGGAAATTCTAGAGCAGGATGTGAGGGAGAAAAAGAGGAAAGGACAGAGAGAAGGGAAGCAAAAGGTAGAGGGAGAGGATGAGGAGTGAGAGGAGGAGCAACAAAGGGAGCAAAGGGAAGACAGGAAGGAGAAGACAAAGGAGGCAGGTTGGAGGCATTAAATAGGGGAGGACCATCGATTCCCAGTCCCCACGTCCAGGTGGCCCGGCCCAGAAGTTACAAATGAGGGGCTTCGGCCCTGCAGCTCTGACCTGGGTGAGCAGCCAGGTTTGGGATCTTGCTGTGAATTCTCAAGACTCACTGGGAGGGAGGCAGATTGTTCATCTCCTTTTGAAACAAACAAAGTTCTTCTGGTGTAAACCTCTTAGACTTCAGTATGGAAAACATGTACATTAGGATAGAACTTTTTCTGCTAGAGCTTTCCTTGCTTTATCTCTTTGATAATTCTCTGTAACTATGTGTTTCTAAAATGAGATAGTAAGTATCAATATATGCTTTCAAGAATGTTGGGAAAGAATAAAAACTAATAAATAACTAATAAATAAACTGACCATTTAAAGGGTTCTTTTGATGAAAGTTCAGAAGGGAAATCCAGACCTCGACAGCCAAAGTGAAGTTTTTTTGTTTTTTTTAAAGATTGGCACCTGAGCTAACATCTGTTGCCAATCTTCTTTTTTTTTTTTTCCTTTTCTTTCTCCCCAAGGCCTCCCGGTACATAGTTGTACATTCTAGTTGTGGGTCCTTCTAGTTGTGTTATGTGGGACGCCACCTCAGCATGGCCTGACAAGCGGTGCCACATCCGCGCCCAGGATCCGAACCCGGAAACCCTGGGCCGCCAAAGTAGAGCGCGTGAACTTAAACACTCGGCCATGGGGCTGGCCCCAAAATGAAGTTATTTTAGGAATTACTGTTCCTAAGTCATTGCTATCTTCATCTGATTTGAGAAAAAGAAAGAACTCTTATGGGCTCCCTTTTTCACCTGAAAACTTTACATGATGTCCCAGGAGACAGAGAGAATCATAAAATCTCTAAAGAGGTGCCTTGGGAGTAATTAGTTTTAGATAGCTAATAACGTATGGTTGAGAAAACAGAGAGCGCTCCAGAGGTTTTAACAAGAGCATCTTTCCAAGGATTACAACACTCCCACGAGACACTTAAGATCTTCGAGTAAGAGAGAAGAAACAATTCACTGACTTTTCCTTTGGTAATGAAGTCTTTATTAGCTTATGCTCTTCATGAATGATTTAAAACAAAAATTCCTTTTAAATTTTTCTTAGCAGAAGTCAACTAAATACAGAATTGTTCATCCTAGTGTTTTATAATTGGAAACTGAAATATTAGGGGAAAAAAATCACAGAAATTCCATGCATTAATATAAGTAGTAATACTTGATTTCATAAAAGAAATGTAGAGACTGAATTATAAAACATAATTGTTTCATGTGAGCAAATTTGGAAAATTCGGCATTATGGAAATTGTGCTGCACTTCAAAATGAAGCTCAGTCCTCTAAGGCAACCTAGAAGCTCCTCGTCCTTTTTGTGTTTCCATTTTCATTTCAGCAGAGTCTCACATATTGATAAGAAAAACTAACATTGACCACATAATTTTAAACCAAATCAGAATATCAGTTCTAGCTCAGAGTCTGATTAAATCTACCTCAACTGCCAGGTTTTCAGCCAGCGTCGACAGGGTTGTGGGGCGCAGAAGGGGGGACGCTGCCTTCTCTTCATTCAAAGCCCTGCCTGTAGCACAGTCAGGAAGATTTTCACAAAAGGAAAAAGCACCCTACTTTCAAAGGAGTGTGGCTAGAAAGGCTTTTTTCCTTTCTAAAAGAAGCGTACATTTTGGGACCAGAAAGACTATTGGAATATTATGAAAAGTCTTGCAATGTTTTCAACATTGCTACCCAAGATAAGGGTACCCAGAGAAAAAAAGTGCAGCTGCCGTTGGAACTTCCAGGACCACCCAAGCTGTATTCTACAAGTCTGCTGATGTGCCACACGAGGTAAAGAGCAATTTAAACATGTGGGATATTATGAAGACTTAAATAATGTAAGTTTTAGTAATATAAAAGAGCCACTTAATGCTTATGATTTTAAAGAACTCAAGTGGCAGATGAGCAGAATTAATTTGAAGGCATTTTACATTTTTATATAAAAAAATCACAAGTGTGTGTGTATTCAAAGTTTACTTAAATGAAATAATTCTATCTTATAATCAGTCTCTAAACTTCTTCATACAAAAACAATTAAACTACTAATATTTATTTTTTGATTTTGTATCCTGATATCTCAGTTTCTGGATATTTCAGTTTCCAATTAAAAATCATAGGATGAACAGTTCTATATTTAGTTGACTTCTATTAAGAAAAAGAAAGGTGTTTATTTTAAATCAAATGTGAAAAAACAGGCCATATTTTGGGACAATAGTAGGCCTGCAATAAAACATCATAAATTATAAGACAAAACATACATGATCATGTGATGAAATACCCCTCTTTAAGATGAAATAAATTCTGTTGTGGTTAAATCCCCTATTTCATAGTACATCTCTTTCACATAGAAAGTTGGGGTTTTTCTGTATGTTGGAATACTTTAAATCATTTAAGACAAATTTTTTTTTCCAATGCATGTATTTAATGGCTTCAATAAAAAAGAAATTCATTTAAATAAAATAATTCAGGGGCCCAGCCTCATGGCCAAGTAGTTGAGTTTGCACCCTCCACTGTGGCAGCCCAGAGTTCCTCCAGTTCCATCCTGGGCGAGGACATGGCACCGCTCATCAGGCCACACTGAGGCGGCGTCCCCTATGCCACAACTAGAAGGACCTGCCACTAAAAATATACAACTATGTACCGGGGGGCTTTGGGGAGAAAAAGGAAAAATAAAATCTTCAAAAAAAAAAAAAATGCAGCAATTCACCATAGGTTTGAGGCAAGTTTAGAACGTCAATTTCAGCCTTATAAACAACATTTTTTACCCAATTTATCATATGCAAACATGTATGGAAAAAGTGATATTTTCACAAAGTAAACATTAGATAACTTCTTTATTTTGGGGAAAAAAATAGTTACGGTAGAAAATTTCAGTGCCTTTGTTTTTGCTATTAAATTCTAAATGAAGGCTACTTGTGGTCCCCGACCTTATTAATCACACATGAAAAGGTACCTGGACATAGCCAACAGCCCTAGACATGGGCTTGAAAGGAACATTCATTCCACTTAGTGAATAAGGCCATGAAATAATCCATTGCTTGGAAAACTAAGAGAAAAATACCCTGAGTTGTTGTTTGTTTTTCTCCTTTGTGATGGCTCATATGCTTTCAAACATCTTTTATTAAAAGGAATGAGTAATATTGTTCGAGTAAGATTTTAAAATAAACCCATTCCCATTCACTCAAGGAAAGGAATGAGCTTTTCAAATCCTTTCTTTCTTTTTTTTTTATTGAAAAAGACATGAGCAGTACGAAGGCCAGACAAGATCTATAGATAACTTAATATTTAATTAGTTCAGCATTTTTCTGATGGCCCTCTGCCTGTGTTACAGCTTACAGTGATGTCCAGCCTTGTTTTCACTCGTGGAGATTTCTTTCACAAGAAAACTCAAGCTGACAGAATATTGCAAAATAAAGAGGAAAAGAACTTCATCTGGAAAAAAAGTCTTTATCCAAGACACTAAATATGTTTCCTATCTGCAAGATACTATACTTGCTAATAATCTGGCCTATTTGCAATGAAAAGTCAATGAGTGCGAGTGCTCACTGTCCCACAGGTGTGGGGACCGAGAGTGAGGCCTGCACTCCCGGCCTTGATCTGACACTAATTGGTGGTATGATGGGCGAGGGGAGACAGTAGGTGGAGAAGTAATCATTCACCCATTCATTCAAATTTGAGTGCCTACTATGTGCTTGGGAAGGTTCCAGGTGGAATTTACGGAAGATGTGCTATGTGTTAGCAGCTTTAATTATCTCCATCTTTGTGCTATCTTAACAGAAATAATATTTTTATGACTTACTTATAGATGAGGAAACCAAGGTTCAAAGAGCTTATTTAGCTATCTGAAATTACATCAACTAAAAACTGAGCTATGTCTGCATCCCAATCTTGTCTCACTTCAAAGTTCAGGAGCTCTTGATGATTATATTATGGTGATTCCATGAAATATCGCTGTTAAATTTATTCATGTACAATAATAGCACCCTCTTCTAAAACATAGTTATCACCAAGAGAGGTAATATGTCAGACTGCTATTGATAATTCATAGAATATTTTAGAACATTTTGCTGCAGCCAGCCTGGTGCTGTAGTGGTTGAGTTTGTACACTCTGCTTCAGTGGCCTGGCGTTCGTGGATTCAGATCCTGGGCGTGGACCTACACACTACCCATCAAGCCATGCTGTGGTGGTATCCCACATACAAAATAGAGAAAGCTTGGCACAGATGTTAGCTCAGTGACAATCTTCCTCAAGCAAAAGGAGGCAGATTGGCAAGGGATGTTAGCTCAGGGCCAATTTTCCTCAAAAAAAAAAAAGCATTTTGCTGTTTTCTACTTTTTTATAACTTTAATATAAAAGTAAAAACATTCTCATTGTAATAAATCAAAGAACACAGAAGTAAAGAATTAACAGGCTTTCTCCACCTCTTTCAAACAAAACTGAATTCAACCAATGAAGCAATGTTCAAAGTTTGGTGTTTTTCTTTTCATACCTTTTTCTCTGCTCATACTAACTGCGACCAATAGATACACAGAGATGTGGGTTTTTTTAAGGTTATGAAAGTTTTTCTTTCTTGTCTTTTGACCATAGGATGCTGCTTCAATGGGAGTTTCAATGGGAGTTTCAGTGGAGGGGTGGTGATAGAGTTTTGGAAGACCAGAGAAGCTGCCAAAGGAAAGCAGGTCTCGGTGGGGTTATCAAAGTTTAACATTTCATCAAAAAACATGTTTTTCCTTTCCTCTACAGCAGTATCTAGAAAATCAGTCATTAGAAAATTAGCAGTTACCATACATAAGAATAGCAGCATGACTATATATAAGCTGGTATCTGCATACATATATTTAATACACTACTCTCCTTTATACACACACACACACACACATACACATGATGCTACTGATAGATTGCAATCTAGAACATGCCTTCCTGTTCCAATACAAATGGGTCTGCATTTTCTTTTAACTTGGCAATGTTAAAAAACAGACTCGTCATAAGTGTGTAATGTCTTGAACCAAAATAGACTTCCTTAATGATTTGTTTTCTCCAATTTCACCACAAAATGTAATGCAGCCAACAAAAGAACTATTCTTCCCCCACGTATAATAACATGTTATTCAACAATCATGTAAGACAGCCTATACATATGACTGCCAAGGATCTGAAATGGAGTTTCTAACTGAAATGTTTGGGAAGAAACCTTTTTTTTTTAAAGTTTCACTCCAAGGCTTTGAGTGAAGTGATATAAATATCTAGGAATGTACAGTTTTGCTTTACTACTGTAACATGCTTACAGGAGTAGTTATGGTTTACTTTATAACATAGGTCACTGAAAACATTAACCATAAAAACGTATAAAAATACAAACAAGTTCTCAGTAGGCCATTTACTTTGTGGCAGAACAAACAATCTAATTGCTTCTGTCCCTGGGAAGGCAAACGGCCCTGATGAAGCTGGGTCAGCAGCACCCCTTGGCTTTTTGGAGAGCTTACAACCAGCAAGCCATTCACCCCGACTCTCTCAAGACATCAAAGGAGCTGCACTTTGGGATGGAGGTAACATCTGTTAAACAGGAGAAAACACAATCCGTGCCTGGTATATTCTAAAGGAGATTATAATGAAATGAAGTTAATTTTTTTTTCTTTGTGTGTGTGTTTTTTAGGAGAACTGCAAAAGAAAGAAAAATTATAATACTGTAAAAAGCTAACAAAAGGGGAAAAACATGAATCCACTATTTGGTTTTCTGAAATATAGAGTTGCTCTTAAAATATACTTCATAATCAGCAGCCCAATAGAAAACTCTAGAAAGTACAGAAGATTGGAGAACATAAATACATAATCTGAATGCATATTAATGCATGTTTATGGTATAAATATGACAATGGATATCAATTGTACCAAAAATGAATATATCTCCTGGATCTATTACATTTCTGGGAAACTTAGCTGGGTAAATGAAAACATTATTAGTCAAGTGAAGGTAGAGCTAATGAATTTTAAAAATTAGATTATCAAGGACAGATTGTTGTAACGACTGAAAGTTAGATTTCTCTAAATAAAATTTTTCTCCCAAGTGGGAGAAGAAATGCTATCTGGGGTGTTGGTGGGGAATTAGCACAAGCATACACACACACACATTTGTATCATGTATATAACAGACATATCATGCATGATGTATGTGGCACACATATGTACACACACTAGAACATAAAAATAAGTGCATTTTCCATTTTGGAGTTAGGTGGGTAGCCTGGGTTTTAATCGCAGATCCACTGTTTACCACTTAAGTGGTCTTGCATAAATCACTTACCCTTTTTGGTCTCTAGGGAGAAGACCACTCACTTTACAGGGCTACTGAGAGATATATTAATGCAGCTCAGGCCCTAGTGTTGTATCTTGTACTTAGTAGGTGCTTATTCTAATAAACTCAGGATAGATCTATTCAATGGATTTCATTATTTCTTGGGAAAAGTATTGGCTGTAACTTGTCACATCAGGAGAGTCTCATGGAAGAGGTCTGCTCCTCGAAAGTTATTTCTTTATATCCATTTTAAAATCTTTACTTTGGGTCAGGTTTCTCACAGAGACAAGAAGACTGATAGGAGTTTTGGGGGTAATGTTAATCTCATTGCTCCATTGTGATAATGAAAACATTAAAGAAAATAAAATAGTATGGTACAATTTAGGAATCTTCATGCTAAGTGGAAATTACTGCTGCAATTTTGAGTATTTATTTGGCCATGTGTATGACAATAAATACATATATCACACAAAAACTCCTGTCCGCTACTAATAAAAAAGCCCTCTGACGATATGATCATTTTTCAATGAAATTGTGTATTTCCTAATCTGTTGTTACAGTTTATAAACTACATATCTTTGACTCAGCATTAATGAAATGAAACTTACAAGCTTGAACACATATTTAGTATAAATTGTAAACAGGGAAAATAACTTAGGGTAATAATCTGCTATTCATGTGTTACTGAAAGAAGAGGCATGAACTTTACTATGAAAAAATAAAATGTGGATAAAGAATTCCTTGGTAATAAAAACATACAGATAAAAAGTATTGGATTTCACAATCAAAATCCAATGAGAATTTTCCCTTTTGGCAGTCAAACAAAAATTCCAGGAAAATAGTTTAAATTCCCTTCACAAAGTTCAAATGTAACTATTGGTTATTAACTTGCAAATATAAGAAATAATATTGTGGTATAGATATCTGACCAGTGATTGCTTATGTACCCTATAAAATTTACAATGTTTTTTGCATTTAATATACTTAACATGCAATTATTGTTGTAGCAGTCCAACATCTATTTACTTATGTAATTCCATACAGGTGTATTATAATCTCCTAGAATTTTATTTAATGTAAACAACTCACCTAGAGGGATAAGTGGTGTTCACAATTATTTTTAAGAGAGAAGAATGTTGTAAAGAAGGGGATAATTTACTTATGTATTTGAAGAATAAGCTCATTTAATTCCTAAAATTCTGATAAGCACTGTAATTTACATAATGCTCTGTAACATAAACTCCGCAGCTTTTTAAAAAAATCATGCATTCCCCTAAATTCATATTTTACAGACACAAATTATCAATTAGGATTTCTCTGCCTGTAAGCCTTAAGAACACTCTGTGGCTGGTCACAAGGTCATTCTGTACACGTACGTAAGGGCCTCAAGCAGGGAACATGGCCCTGTGGTTCCAGCTCAGACCCCACTGTCATTAACTTGCTTTGTGACTTCAGTGAAGTTGCAGAGTCAATATATTCCAAACAGGAATTTACAAAAACATTATGGAAAGTACTGAAAGAACATGGCCTTATTGGGTCTTAAAAGCATGGACTCTACATATGGACACATACATTATATCTAATTATAACTATCTCAAAGTGAAAGGATGTCTTGAGAGAGGCAACTGTTATAGTAAACGAGACAGGAAACATTCTTTTTCATTGCTTGAGGAAACAGAGACATTTGTTTCTTTTGTCTCCTGGCAAAAATGGGAAAACCCTCCAGCATTTCAGAAGTTAGTGGGTTTCCCCAGAAGTTCAGAGAAGAACCTATGCTAAATACTCCTAAGCTGAGGCAACCCTCCTCCTGGTTCCTTCTCAGCTGAGCCTGAGCCCGTGTGCTTCCTGGAGCCACTGCTGGTGGACCGTGAACAGTGGACAGCCGCTGCGGGGGGGCAGGCACTTCAGGAAGTGTGCCTGGCAAGGCCAGGACAGGCAGAGGTGAGGAGGGGGAGACTGACATTTCTTTGGTAATAAAAACACAATTTATATAAACTATAGGAGACTTGGTGAGAAAGTAAAAGAAGTAATTGTTCGCATTCCAAATGTTTTAATATATAAACTGTGTAACCATCACTCATGAACAGTACAGCTGCTAACAATTTATTTCTTTCTTTTTCCCCAGGATAAAAATCATGCTGAAGCCAAGAGATGTTTCTCCAGTGAATGATATTTTGGAACTCTGGTCAAAACATAACTGTGACATAATAAATTTTTAAGAAGTCAGGAAAGCTTGTAGTCTGAAATGTGAAAGAAGACCCAGTTTTTACCCTAGTTAGGAAGGACCACATTTCAGCTTTCACCACAGTGGCAGGCTGTCTTCAGAGGGGAAAAAAAGACCAATTCTGCATGCACATCTGTTTCCAGTGTGATGCTGGTATGCAAACTATTGTCTATTGGAAGTGTGTTGTAGTAACGTCTGCCAGGGTTAAAGGCTGGGTCAATTTGATCAAGAAGCTAAAATTAGCTTCTGTGTGTTTTCCTGAAAAGAAAAAAAAATACTGTAAAGCTCTTTGTTTTCCTTCAAGTGCAGTTCTCAGATTTCAGTTTCTGGTGTGTAAACTACCAGGAAACAGACAGCTATGACAAGTGACTTCTTGTTCACTGCATTCTGCATAATGAAATGGTGCAACATGTTACTTGAGCTGAAGGATACATGTAAAAAGCAAGCATTCTGACCCAATTCACATTTTCCCATTTAAAAAATATTAACATTATAAAATTATTTAAAGTGAATGCATCTGGAAATTCAAAACCATAGCTATATTTTAAAGTCTGTGACGGTTTGGCAAAGCCCAAACACATTAAGAAACTCATCATTCTGAGAAGTATTGGGGTAAGTTTTAGGTCACATATTCCTGGTGCTTGACAGTCCTCTGATTATTTTTATAGGAAATGTGTTCCTTAAGACTAAAAAGAGGGAAAAAATTCATAGAAAAACTCCAAACCAGTAATAATTTAGCAAATTCAAGGAGCAGAAAGAAATCATAGAAAGAAAATATGCAGTCATGAGATAATTCAAAATAAATACTGAGATGCTTTTAGACAAGAAAATTACTTAGAAAATTATTTAATAGTTAATGTTCAGATCAGAGAAAGGAGAAAAAAAGGAGACGTAGAATTATCTGTTATGTTTAAGACTGTGATGAGTGCACAAATAAACCAAAAACAGAAGCATGTTTGAGATTTATTGACATTCTCAGAGATTTGCTTTTTCTTATATCAGACGCTACATTAGATTACAATGATCTGTTTTGACTTCAGTAAAATGCCTCTTTAATATTTTAACCACTTAAATATTGTTAATTTTTAAATGATCTATAATGTACTGAAATGCAATTTAAAAAATTATCTATAATGTAACAAGTATTTTTGTGTGTTTTACTATAGTTAAATATTTCCCTAATAAAGTCTGAGAGAAGAAATAAATATGTTTTCCCCAAAATACAAAATGTGATAGAAAAATACTTCAACCTAGTTATACCAAAATGAAATTGTGTATTTGGGTCACTGATACCACAAGATTTCCTTTTTTCTAAACATCCTCTCAATTTCAGTGACTTTTTGCACTTTGTAAATTTAGAGCTCATTAAAAAGATTTGGTATGCATACTAGAAGCATGTAAAATATTTGGCAAAACTCATTTATATATAAATTTATTTGTAAAACATACATATAATTATCTAATTTTTATATTTAAATACCTTCTAGAACTTAACATAGAATGGTAGGTACCTACTAAATGTTTATTTTTTCTTGGGTCAGAAATTACTGGAAAAAAGACCCATTATATATTTTGACATGAAAGTAATAAAATTCTGTATTAGCTCTCATTTCTCACCACCCATTCCTCTTAAAATAAGCCCTTTTCTTACACATTTCTTTTTAAAAATGGGAATAATAACACTAAACAACAACTATGTATTCATTGAGTCTAAAGGTTTTCAGATACTATGTTCCTAAGCGTATCATCTTAAACACGACCGACAACCCCTTCTCTCAAGAGATTCTCTGGGGTTTCTAAGACACTGTGCTAGTCAAGTGCTCCTCCTTCCTTCTCCTACACACACCTTGATGATTCCCTCCTTCCTCCTCCTCTTCCTGGCACCCAAATTTAAGCATTTCCTAAAGTTGTACCCTTATCTTCCTTCCTTTTCCTTTTACGTACTGTTTTTCAGTAAATTCATCTACTAATATAGCTTCAGGTATCTATGTTTCTAGTGTAAGAATCTTTAACCTAGGTACAGAAGGTCCATTGATGGACTTCAGGGGGCCCATCAAACTCCTGAAATTATGCTAGAATGTATGAATAAATATGTGCTTTTTGTTGAGAATCAAATTTTCATTGAAAGCTGTCCATGATACAAAAACAAGACAAAACAAAAACTAAAAACTCCCTTTTCCACACCAGGATGGCCATTTATAATATCCTAGCATCACCAAAACTTCAAACACAAGCTCATCTTATCTGCCACCTCCTGAGAAAGTTGCTCCTCCTGTGTCCCCTATTTGGTTATGATGTTACCAAATTCTACCCTTCTAAGACTTTCCTTCTTTCTCCCTCACTCAACATCGTCAATTAGCTGCCAGTCCAGAAGCTTCTCTGCAATGCTCTCATCTGTTTCCACTGCTACCCGAGTCAGTGACCCTTGAACTATGTGACGATTTTGCCTCCTAACTGTCTCCCCGCCCAGGAGAGCCACTGTTGCACAACTCCAGGGACTGCAGCTCACATCATATTCTACGTAAGTGCAACACATCTCCATGCAACATGGAGGAAGCCTCCCAGGGCTGTGTACACAGCCAGAGACCCAGGTACACACTTCTATGCTTCCACAGCATCTTCTCACTTCCCCCGCAGTCTGGTTTTCTGCTATGCCTGCTCTTCCTCTCACAATTAACTATTCAGTCTCTGAATGTGTCCACACTTTTTTTTAAGCCTTTGTGCCACAACTCCTGCTGATTCCTGTGTTCTGGAAAAATACCACCAAATTCTCCCCTCTCAAAATGCCTAGCAACCCTGCTTCTGGGTGTCTCTCCCATGAGGCTTTCCGTAAGGCATAGTGTTTACAGTAATGAGGGTGTGGGTGTCACATTAGGTCTGATCCCCCAGCTTCAGCACATACTGCCCAAGTAGCCTTCTGTAAACTACTCAAACTCTCTACACTAGGAGCCTCCTTCTAAAGTGTGAATAATATTTAACAGCCAGGATGTGAGGACTAAATGGACTACTGCATGTGAAATGCCTGGTACATTTTAGGTGCTCAATATTTTGTAGCTATTATTTTAACATCCTCACTCCCAAGTAGTGACTTTGCTCTCCTCTATCTTTTGCCTTGGATTCTAGTACTGTACATTTATTGTTTTCTCACCTTCTAAATATGATTTTAGATGTTGGGGGCATGTATTATTACATTTAAATCACCTCAAGCACCTAGCACAGTGCCTTACACATCGCAGGTACTTACTAAATATTTGATTGTTTTTCCAAAGTCACTTTTTCTTGGGCCAGAAATTACAGACGCAGAGGAGAAGGGAGGGAGAGGACCATGCAGGGTTTTAAAAAATATTTTTTAACATCTAAATCCGTTACTCGTAAAAAAATAAATCCCCTTGTGGGAATCAGTCCCCATTTCAAAAAGTTGCACATGGGACACAATGCCTGAGGTCTTTCCATGTACCAAAGCAAATATTCCCGATAAAGTTTAACTTGTATAGTGTCCTTCAAAATATCTGACTCTTCTGAGAACATGTTCCTAGGAGATACAAAAAAATCTAAAATTTTCACAAAGCATAGAATTTTCTTAACTTTCAAAAAATGTACTAGACTAAATCTATTATAAAACTTCAGAGTTACAGACAAATAAAATTAAAAGTTGGCTTAATTAAGCTATGTTGAATAAATAAAGCAGGTCTAATTTGAAGAACTAGTTTGAATATCTGTAGTAAGAGGATCATGGAATATTTCTAAGTAGAGAGCCTATGAGATCTTGTTTTCTCCAAATAGAGACTCCAAAAATTATACTAAATGCTTAAAAGTTTGTTGTAGGTAGGCATCATTTTCACTTTGCTTAAACTGTTAATATGCTAAGCAAATCCTTCCTACAGATATTGTAAAGGTATAGTTATAAACTCCAAATTAATGAGGCAAGTTAAAATAGCCTGATTTTAATTACAGGCATACCTCGGAGATATTGCGGGTTAAGTTCCAGACCACCACAATAAAGCAAATATCACAATAAAGTGAGTCACATGAATTTTCTGGTTTCCTGGTGCATATAAAAGTTTTCTTTGTACTACACTGTAGTCTATTAAGTGTGCAATGGCATTATGTCTAAAAAATAGTATACGTACTTTGATTAAAAAATACTTTACTGCTAAAAAATGCTAACTATCATCTGAACCTTCAGTGAGTTGTAATCTTTTCGCTGGTGGAGGGTCTTGTAAAAAATGCAATATCTGTGAATTGCAATAAAGCGACGTGCAATGAAACGAGGTATATCTGTATACATACTTGATAACTTTTCATTTCTGAGGTCTTATCAAGAATGACCGAAGGCCCTGTATAAACTTCAAATTGCTATCTGAAATCACTTCATGTCAGAAATTTAACGTATAAAGTGAAGAATTTTTAGAGCTATTGTTTATTATAATTTAACAAATATCTACTGAATACATACTAACTTCAAGGTATTACATGTTTGGAAATGAGTCCTAAGGCAGAATCTCTGACTTTAACAATTTGGAAGTTAGTTTTATTAAAAAATAAGGATTTGGGGGTGGCCCGGTGGCATAGCAGTTAAATATGCATGCTCTGCTTTGGTGGCCCAGGGTTCGCTGATTCGGATCCCAGGCACTGGTCTACACACTGCTCATCAAGCCATGCTGTGGTAGGTGTTCCACATATAAAGTACAGGAAGATGGACATGGATATTAGCTCAGGGCCAATCTTCCTCAGCAAAAAAAGAAGAGGAGGATTGGAGGCAGATGTTAGTTCAGGGCTAATCTTCCTCAAAAAAAAAAAAAAAAGGGATTTGTCACCATTGTTACAACCCCACCAGCTGAAATGGCTTCCAGGGGATTTAAGGGAATTGCAACTGTTTTTTGGGATATTCAAAAACAACCACATGTCTGGGGAATTTAGAAAGCCACTGTACTTACCCAGGGAAAGATGCAGTCTCAGAAAAGACCTGAGAAGATCGTAATCTTTCATCTTAGGTTGATCCCTGACACAAACACACCCTACAACAATAAAAAACCCAAAACTGAAAAACCACCACCCAGCAAAACCCGAGAAGGAGGAGAATCTGATTTCCAGAGTTCACATATTATAAGATTCAAATGTCCAGTTTTCAATGACAACAAAAAATCACAAGGAATATGAATAAACAGGAAAGTATGACCCACTTGAAGAAATAAAATAAATAGACAGAGTTTCCTCCTTCCTGCTTCCGGCTTGGCGGTGAGCCACTCAACATATAGAATTTAAATCTTCTCTCAGAAGTGTATGGTAGAGCTCAAGAAGACAACCAACCAAGGGTCATCTGAAGTTCTGATTGGCTCTCTGATAACCCAGGACAAAGTTAGAGAGCACTGCTCCAGCATAAGACCACTACAAAGATGTTTGATATAAAGGCTTGGGCAGAGTTTGTTGTGGAATGGGCTGCAAAGGACCCATATGGCTTCCTTACAACAGTTATTTTGGCCCTTACTCCATTGTTTCTAGCAAGTGCTGTACTGTCCTGGAAATTAGCCAAGATGATTGAAGCCAGGGAAAAGGAGCAAAAGAAGAAACAAAAATGTCAAGAAAATATTGCAAAAGCTAAACGACTAAAAAAGGATTGAAGGAATGAACAGCTGGTGCAAACCAGAAGAAAATCGTTTGGAAAATTATGAATTTGGAAGGGCCCCACTAGGGTTTCTTCTCTGGATTTTATGACAGTATTATTTAGTAAAGGAAGTCTGAGCTTATGGAAGAATCACGTTCTGACCTCTTAATGTACTGTAGCAACTTTTAGGCTTTGGTGTAAAAGTCTGTGGACAGTTCTTGTAAATTGGCATTTATTATGCTACAAATTCTTTATAGGTGACCTAGTCATTTGCCATTTTGCAACTTATATACTGAAATGAAAACATCCTGTGGAGAAAAATGACTTTTCATTATGAACTCCATTCAAATAATGGCTTAAAATAGGGTCCTGGTCTGGATAAAGGAAATTAAGAATGTAAAAATCAGAATTGTCCTCTCTGAGTGAAAAGTATGCTTTGGTTTAAAAGAGATACAGTAAATTAATTACATCTTTTATCATTGCTTATTTCTTGGAATAGAATCATTTCTGGCTTTCTCAAAGCAAAATAATGAGTACTTCTATTTTCTGCATTTTTCTGATGCTAGCCTTTCAGCTACTGGTAATTATTGGTCATTTTGCATTTTTTAAAATCTAATTTTATAAAGAATTCTCTTATTATCTTGACTATGTAGAATACCACCTACTGGATGTAACAATTTTTGTACTTATGGACACTGCCATTTTCTTAGATGACTCGTTGAATAACACTATGATTTAAAGCTTGCAGTAAAAACCCCAAACCTTGTAGTACCTTGGAAGCAGTTTATTTGTACTTGTGCTAAGTGGAAATGTGAAGTAGTTAAAATGTCTTATCAGATAATTTGGTGATTATATAGCTACCACTTTTGTTTTTTATTCCATTCATTGTTATAACTCATGGTGGTAATGTCCTATACTGTTTGATCAAACAGGTTCATGGTGAAAATTAAAATTTTGATTTCTTTTAAGGAACTCGTAAAGAGTAACAGTTAAGTCAGATTTCACAAGTGGTAAACAAAAGCTTAAAATCTGGAAAAATTTTGTTGGGCATACTAGTAATTGGGTGAAAGGTAAATTATGTCAAAATGAGAATGTGTTATAATTCAAAATAAAGAGCCAAAGGATAGTTCCTTCAGATAAGTAGTAAAACTGGAATTTTTTACTATTAAATATGGCTTTTATAAATGATTGGTCTAATCATTTTATTCATTGTATTTAATATCTTATTAATGTTTTCCTCATCTCTGATAATTTTAAATTACAAAAACTTATCCAATAGCTTTAATTGAAAAATGAAACTAGATATTGAAATAAATTTGATACTTTTTAAAAAATAAATAAATAAATAAATAGACAGAAACTACACCTGAATAAACCCAGACTTCAGACTCACCAAATTACTATAAAAAAGATACTCTGAGGTCCAAAGGAAGTCAAGGACACAAGAAAATGACAGAGGAACAAAATAAAAATATCAGTAAAGACACAGAAGTTATAGAAAGAAACCATACAGAAATTCTGGGGCTGAAAAGGAAAAAGGGAAAAAATACAACAGAGGGGTTCAAAATCAGATTTTAGCAAGCAGAAGAATCAGTGAATTTGAAGATAAAATGTGAAACTATTGAGTCTGAGGAACAGAAAGAAAAAATAACAGAGAAAAGTGAGTACAGCCTAAGGGACATGTGGGACACCATCAAGCAGACCAATACATTGTGGGAGTCCCAGAAGAAACAGAGAGAGAAATTGGCCAGAAGGAATATTTGAAGAAATAATGGCTGAAAACTTCCCAAATTTGATAAAAGACTACAAATCCAAGAAGCTCAATGAATAATAAGTAGGATAAACTCAAAGAGAGCCACACTAACACATGAAATCAAACTGTTGAAAGACAGAGAAAATCTTGGAAGCAGCAAGAGAGAATAAACTCATCAGATACAAGGCGTCCTCAAAAAGATTATCATCCAATTTCTCATCAGAAGTCTTGGCAGCCAGAAGGGCCACAGGTTGATATATTCAAAGTGCTGAAAGAAAAACACTGTCAACTGCGAATTCTATATCCAGCAAAAGTGTCCTTCTAAAATGAAAGAGAAATTAAGACATTCCCAGATAAACAAAAACTAAGGCAGTACATTATCACTAGATTTGTCCTGCAAGAAATGTTAATGGGAGTCCTTTTTGGGTTTTTTGGGTTTTTTTCAGATGAGTACCAAACACCAAGGTCCCTCGTATGAGTGATAGGGACCAAAAATCTTCAATAAAGATGAGCAGTGTTTTCAGAATATATAATAGAGGACATCATATTCTCCTTTTGTCCACTTCTACCCTCCAATTTCTTAGTGTCAGGAACATTCGTATTCTGTTCTATTCTCCTAATTGAGTACTCATAGGTAGACTCTAAACACTGGAAACCAAAAAGCAATTTTACCCTAATGCTTCCTGCAGAGCCAGGTAATATGCTCTGATTACATTTCCTTTCCTAAGATTCTGGGGTGGCATGTGAAGCCTGTGCCTCTCAAGATCAGATACTGCTAAGATTAAAGTCAAGTGGAATATCATGCCTGGGGTTTGCTTCAAAATGACACAGGATGACAGAAATGTGTAAAAGTATAGATTAAACAAGATTGACCATAAAGTGATAAATTGTTGAAGTGGGTGCTGGGTACTTGAGAGTTTGTTTATTATGCCACACTGGCTAATTTTACATGTTTGATAATTTTCTAAAATAAGCGTAATGAGTGAATTCTCTTTTGGTTTGCTACATATTCAGACCATGACTATCTCCGCTTTCTGTTTTTAGAACAGATTTTATTTGGAAAGTGATAAAGATATCACTGTAACCTTTAAATCCTTCATCGTCTTAGTCATTTTACCTGTTGCTTCTACTTCATGCCAGTCCATTTGCAGACACTCTTCTTGGAACCCACTGAGTCTGCTATCATCTCTACTCATCAGATAATCAGCCTGAACCACAGCTCCTCGAGCAGAGATTTTTTCACTGGATGCCTGTGTTAGCTCTATTGTTTACTGTATCATACATTTCTCTTTTTTGGGCTCTCTCTCATTTTGCTGGAGTTACAGGTATGGGGAGGGATGTTTCAAAATTGACTTCAGCCTTCCTACTTGATTGGAAGGAAAACAATTAAAAACTATTTCTCCTCATAATTTTGAAATCTTGCTCAACTCTTTTTTAGTGTCCATTGTTGCTGATCAGAAGTGCCAACGTGAGTGTGATTCTTGTTTGGTTATGGGTGTCCTGTATATATTTTTCCAGACGCTTTTTAGATCTTCTCTTTACTCTTGGTCTTCTGGAACCTCACAATGACGAGTATATGTGAGGGCCTTTCTCATTCTTCTTGATCAGCCTTTCACAAGCACTCTCAAGCTAAAACTCTCTTAAAATTCTGGGAATTTTTCTCCTATGACTTTTGTCAGAAATTGGACCCCCCAGGATTTATCCCTTATGCCTTTCATTTTTTTCTCCATATTTTCTATTTCTTTAACTTTTTGAATTATGGCCTGGCATACTTTTAGCTTTATCTACCCACCTTTCTATTGAAAAATTATTTCAGCAATTAAAATATTAAACTATTTTTAAGATTCAAACACTCTCTCATCCTTTGTTGCTCTTTTACAGCATTCAAGTCTTGCACTGTGGAGGTAGTGTCTTCTTGAATCTCTCTCTGAATATTCAGTAGAAATGAAGAAAGGGGAAAGCCCAATGTGAGGTTGGTATATGAAGCTAGGCTGAATGACTGGTGAGCTTTGTCTTAGGGTGAGTAAGGAGTCAGCTATTATATTTAGGATCCTCCAAAGACCAGAATAATGCAGGCTTAGTTCTGGGAAGCCAAACTACTTCAGCTATGCTGGTTCTACACCGGAAGCTTGTTCAGGCACTATAGAGAAAAGTGTTCTGATTTTACAGGGTAAAAGCAGGCATGTCCAAGCATTTCATATACTGATCTTTAGTGAATTTCCCTGATTTCAGACCTATAAGTGACTTTTGCCCTCTGTGGTAGATGTCAACTTCTAACGTAAAGTTTTTCTGGGTTTGCTGGGCAGGTAGGCTCTCTCCTCATGTTTTCTAGGCCCTTGATCATCAATGTGTGGTCCTCAGATCAGCAGCATGTGTGTCACCTGGGAACTTTGTTAGAAATGCAGAATCTCAGCCCCATGTGAGACCCAATGAAGACCTTAGAGCAATTCACATGCATGCTAAAGTTTGAGAAGTGTTATTTTAAACCACATTTCCCTGTATTCTGCTTAGCCAATTAACATCCTTTGATCTGCTTTGTGTTCAGAAATTAGGTAAATCTCTCATTTGTTCTTCTTTCTGATGTTATGAGTACATGTCTTTTATACTTTTACTGTCTTTAACTGGGCCTAAGGTGGTAGCAGAAACAAATGCATGTGTTTATTCCACTTTCTTGAACTGGAATCCTACCTCTCATATTATGAGGCCTTCTCTCAATTACTTTATTTTGAACACCAAAGTGTTCTTTAAGGAAGATTCAGTAACTTGAAAAGACCTCAAGCAACGTTACTTCTGAATGCCATTACAGGGGTCAACTGATAGAACTTGTAACAAAGGAGGCAAATTTAATGAAGATGCAATTTGTATTCCTGAAGGTATGACCTCATAATTGCAAATGCTAGATGTTGAAAACAAGCCTTTTACAGATTGGCTTTAAAAGAAATACAAAAGGTAGTTATCTTGAGCATTTCAAGAATATATACATAAAGGACAAAAGGAAAAAGAAGCTAACCCAATGTTATGTGAGTGGGCACCTGTAATATGGAGTAAGTTTTCCAAGGAGAGAGTTTAAAAGTATTGTATCTCAAATAGCTTGGATGGAAGCGAGATTGTGCTCTGGGAATATCTGTAGCCAACTCAGGGTCTCTAGTGATAACTAGCAACTACACCAGAGATGAAACTGAAGAGCTGGAAAAAAATTATTTCAGGAAATGTGAGACTGGAAAAAACATACTATATATATTTCTAAACAAATATGTATATATGCATTATGTATATATATATATCTGATTTTAAATGTTTGTATAACTAAATTGAAAAAAATTAAATATTACAAGTTGACATTTTCCCTAAAACATTATTTATTCATGTTATCCTCCTAACCCACTTTTTCAGTGAATCTTCTCATTAGGTGGATGAAAGAATCATCTTGTATTCAAGTCACTCTATATGTGGGCATGGACGACATCTTTTAACTCTTTAGCACTCGGCTCAAAAATCACCCACTGCATGCTGTGTTCCTAGAAAGCGACTTGCCTTGGCCTAACTTTTTTTCCCGTGTTCCCATAACACCCCTCAGGAGCCTTGGTTTCAAGTTATCTTACATGGAGCTGTAACCACTGGTTAACTCATTAATCTCTTCTTTTAGACTTGTGCTGTCTAATATGATAGCACTAGCCACAAGTAGCTTTTTAATTTAAATTTAAATTAATAAAAATTAAATAAAATTAAAAATTCAGTCCCTCAGTCACACTGGCCACATTTCAAGTGCTCAGAATCCATATGTGACTAGTGGCTACCACATGGGACAGGGCAGATATAGACTATTTTCATTGTCAAAGGAAGCTCTATTGAATACAGTTGCTTTAGGTCAGAGTTTCTCAACCTTGGCATTGTTGACATTTTGTGTGAAATAATTCGCCATCATGGGGGCCTGTCCCATGCACTATAGGATGCTGAGCAGCTTCTACCCACTAGGTGTCAACAGCATCCCCTCAGTTGTGACAACCAAAAATGTCTCCAGACATTGCCCCTGATTGAGAACCAATATTCTAGACTCTAAACATCTTGACAAGAAGGAATACGTTTATTCAGCTTTGTATTCCATGTAACTGATCACAGTGCCTGGTGCACCACTGGTGTTAAATGTATGTTGAGAAATGAAGAAGAGAAGGGAGACGGAAGAAAAGCCTAAGAAATGAGTATTTTTCCACTTTAACAAAAGTAAAACTCTCCTCTAGTCAAAAAAAGAAAAAGTCAACAATACATACACTTTGATATAGTTATTTTTGCCTAGGAGATAAGTGAATGAGAAACTATTCCTGCATCTGTTCAGAAAATCTACACTTCATAATTATTATCAGTAAGATGTTAACATTATGTCTGACTCTATACCAAAGCATCTCAAAGATAACAAGTGGAGATAACTAGAAGAGCCTATTGAGAACATGCCAATTTTACACCGGCATGTGAAAATTTATCCAATCACTCCAGAAAATGTAGCCCTTTTCACTCATACCTAGGAAATCATTTGCCAAAAGCACTATAGTTTTCAAAATTATTCTTCAAAAGCGATTCCACAAACATAAATGTGGTGATCATGTTGGTTTTATTTTGTTAATATAGATACAAGTTTAACATTTCCAAAACAGAATGAATGAGCAGAGTAATTCTATTAAGGCCTTTTGTAAGTTGTTTCCTGATTGGCTACAAAGACACTACCACATTATAGGATTAGCGGAAATCAGATGGCTTTCTTCCTCTAAATCACTCCACTGGCCACACTGGCCTCCTTGACATTAGGTCAGCGCCCTCCCATTCTGAAAGCAAAGGAGAAATCAGTGGCTGTGTCCCTGCTGCCATTTGTGACAGGCAACATAAGCAGAAGGCCTTGACTGGCGCTGCCGCTTACCAGTTCCTTTAGTGAAACGATGAATCACAGTAATAATTCCTCCTTTATGGGTATGAGTGGAGGGAAAGTCTTTACAAACTATAAAACACTAAACAGATGCCAGTTTCACTTTTGTTTAAGTGTTTTAGATATGGTTATATAAAGTTTTTAGCAAAGGGACTAGGGAAGAGCACACATTGATAAGAATCGTGATTCCCACAGGCAGTTTTTAGGGAAGCATGATTTAATAAAATAAAAACAAACACTAAAATGCCATGTCACTCAGGGGACATAGTCAAACCAGCTTTCTAAGGATTCCTCCAAACAAAGACGTTCCTACCCTTTTCAGGTTTTTGATGAAAACCTAAAAGCTCTTGAAGCACCTGTAGGGATTATTTATTTGAGGAGTTGAAACTTCCTTCTAAAAGTATTTGCTAGGGCAAACTAGCAATACTGAAAAATGAGATGTACAATGTGTGGAAGCCTAGTTCAAGCCCATATTAATCATCAGTTACAGGGTCTCCATGCAGCCAGGGTACAATGGCCACAGGTCAGTTGTGGTGACCTTTACTCAGCATTTCTATTCCATGCATGAGAGTTCCTGTAAATAAACAATTCTAAGGAAGAGCTTCTTTATGGTCATAGGTGATCTGTTCTAGAACAAACAACCAGAAGGTGCTTTTGAAAATAACTTCAGAAATGTAAGAAATCTGTGAAAACTACCATGTGCCGTGGTTTGGCCAGAGGTAAGTGGAGATTGCGGTGTAGAACAGGAACAGTCCTTAGAGGTTAATTTGTATTTGCAGCACTCTGACCCTAGCGCTGAAGTGAGTCTTCACCCTCACTGGTGGTTCAGGATGAAAAAGCAGAAAATCGGGAAAGGAAACGCAAGGTAAGAGCGAGCCAAAGACTGCCTGGTCTCAAAGAGAGTCTGCCCAGTGCGCTGTCAGCTTGACTGGAAACGTTCAGTAAGAAAAAGAACGGATGGGGTGAGCCTTCCCGTTGCAGAAAGCACATTCGCCAAAATCCTTTAACGTGAAAGTTAACTTTTCATTTATTTTAAGTTGAGCCTCATCAAATGCAGATCTGACGAGCTCCAGCGAAAACGTCGGCAGTGCACGGTAACGCCTACAGTGAACTTTATCGGGCTGTGTCTCTGTGGCCACTTTCCAAATCACACATTCACCAAGCAAAACGTTCAGGCCACATGAGGAAGGAAGTCTTCCGCTACTGAAGATCATTAGTAGCACTGAGTGAAACCAGTGTCAGCTTCTTGGGGTTGGCCTCTGATCACTCATACAAAGGACGGAAAGTTGTTGGCGCCACTGGACTTCTGCCCAGCTCAGCCGGCAGGGGAGCATCTGAAAGGCTCCTTCTTGAAAACCAACACACTGGAAGGGGGCAAAGGGTGGCAGGGACCCTCAAGCACATTAATCAGCAGGGAAATCAGCCCAATGTCACCTCATCCTGGGCTTCACTGCCCAAACTACATGTGTCAGTGACTCCCAGAAAAGAGGAGGCCCCAGAATGACACTGGAAGCATCAAATGTCCTCTTCATATGGAAAGCTCATCTCAGAGGTGTCAGGATAAAACATGAGACCAGCACTTGTCCTCAGAGACAAACATGAATGATTCACTGTTTCACGGCACAATGAGAGGAGGAGGACACTGGAATAAAAACTTTATAAGGTGAAATCTAAATCCTGTGTGCAGTACACATTTTAAAAGCTTTTTTTTTTTTCTTTTTGAGTTTTCTTCCTTTCCCTTCTCCTCCCCTTCCTGAGGGAACATAACACAATGTAATTAAATGGTAAATTACTTGAGAGAGAAATGTTTAGACTCATGACAAACCTTCGTGCAGAAAGAAAACTTCACACCCCACACATATTTTGGATGACCCAGTTCTCCTACTATAACCAAAGTTGTTTAAAAAACAATTTTCAAATGGAAGAGCAGTGGGTTGAAAAATCTTCATTTTTCAAGAGTGAAGTAATTTATGGAGGCAGAAATTAACACAAACCCAAGTTGCTCATTAAATAAACAAAGTAAATTAAGAGGTAGTTGGTTAGCTTTTCTCTATTTCTAGTCAATGTCTAAAATGAGAAATACGCTCTCCTTAAAATCACAATGTGTACATTCCTTCAAATCCTTAGAACAATTCCAGTCTTCCTGCTCATTAAAAAATGAAGATTTGCATAAAGTACAAACATAACTGAATCATCAAGGCAGAGGTTAGGTTTTAGCTACAATTTATAAAAAATTTAAAGAAATTACTAAGGGTTAATATTTTAAAATCTAGTAGTTAAAATTGAAAAGGGAAAAGTTACTGATTTGCAAGTTAAAATGTTTGGCATGCTTTGCAATTAAACCAGCTGATACTAATTTCATCAAGTAGCAAGAAAATGAAAGATACTCTACAAGGTGTCGTTAAGGGTCCATTGAAGGCAAAAAAAATTTAAATCTAAAAGAGATTCCATTTAAAATGTTCTCAGCAGCAAAAAAAAAAAAAAAAAAAAAAGAAGTTAGGCTATTTTAAGATACTAATTTCCATCTGGCAGAACAGACTCAGACCTACACTGTTGCACTCCCCTGAGCAAGTGCACTGAGGTCCCTGGGCTCCGGGGTTACCAAGTGTCAGAGGCACCACGATACATCTTCTGTCTGTTGGCCCCAGTTGGGATCCATCTTTTCTTAGTGCATGACACCTGTGTGGACAGTCAGCAACTCCCTCTTTCATTAAACAATAAAACACAACAAAACCCTTTATTTAGTGCTTTTGTGAAATTTGGTTTAAGCACCAGCATTTGGCTTTTAATATACTTCTAACTCAAATACAAAATTACTCTGTTCTCGCACAGAACGGATTGAAATGCAATTTCTTATTAAGCTATAGCATATGTAATAATTCCAGAATAACTCACTTTTTAAATTAGATATTGTACTCATATGGTTAAAATCTCAAAAATTAACAAGGCATGTACTGAATTGTTTCTATCCAGTGCCTGAGTGCTCCCTCTACCCGGTCCCCCTGACTCTCCCAACCAGGCAACACAGTAACATTCTTATTCCCCTTACCCACCTTTTTAACACTACACTATATACATTATTCTGATCTTGCTTTTTCATCTTAACATATCCTGGAGGTATTTCTGTTCATGGAGAATTTTCTTGTTTTTTTCTACAGCTGCAAGCAAACCACAGTACAGATTTATCACAATTTATTTCACTATGTTTTAACTTAGACATTAATTAGTTCTGCATTGATGGACATAGGCTTCCCCTTTTCCCTGCTCACTATAAAAAAAAGAAAAAGAAAAAAAATTAAGAAAAGTGTTTTAACTTTTAAATCTTGTTTTGATTCTTTTCTTTGGCTCTAAGTAAGTATATCTGACCACTTGGGTTTAATTTTTTGGTCCTTGAGTTTGATCCAAAATTGAAGTCTGCCATCTACTTACTGTAAATAATACTGTATGCTACTTTTAATTTTTATATCTTCAGCAAGTATTTATTAAGCATCTACTATTATATGTCTAGCTCTTGGTTCCCTAGGTATCAAGTGGTGGTAGGGATGGGGATGGGGGAGGCAATTTTCAAAAATCACCAGTGTCCATTTGGGGTTTTTAATGTCATTAATGAGACAAGCGACACAGACAGCTCAAAAAGGGTCCAAAGCAGTATATGACCAGGTATCAAAATAATAGTTGCATGAGTTTAGATGTTCCCAGGTAAGAGAGTAAAAATGTTTTTAATTGTTTAAGAAAGGTGTTTTAGTCAGAAATATTTGAGTCCAAATGTAGACTCTGCCATTTACTATCTGTATGATCTTGGGCAAGTTCTTTTCAACTTCTCTAGGCCTCAGTTTCTTTGTGTATACAAAGGGGATCTTCCACCTACATCACAGGACGCCGAAAAAGAGTAAATGCGATTACACACATAAACTTCCCAATATGTGACACAGCTCTTCCTGACCTCTTGTAGTTAGATGGCCTCTTACACACCAAGGATAAAAGTTCTTTTGGCATACATGTTTCACTGATTGAGAGAGAAAGAGAATAACAAGCAGGTGTTAAGTGCTAAAATGAGATGATATGTGATACGGGTGTGAACAGGAGGGACACAGAACCCAGTGTTGGGTAGGGGAGACTGTCAGGGAAGCTCTCCTTAAGGACTCGGTGTATAACTCGGCAGAAGGATGTGAGGAGCCGGCCAAGTGAAGAGCACAGAGGAGCAATAGCTGCAGCTGGGGTGGAGGTGGCTTGTGCCGAAGCAGGCTCTGCGTCCAGCGCAGCATCTAGACTCTGTCCTTGCAGCAGTGCAAGTGGAATTCCTAATTAGGACTGCAGCTGCATTATCAGGGGGGAGTTATATCAAATCCTGGGAATTTTTATCTTGCTTTTACAGAAAGCAATGTGAAACAAAGATGAAATAAAGGAGCTATGTCACTACGAAATAATAATCTGAGTAATATTTACACTTAAATCACTAAATTAGATTTATGTCTTTTAAGGTTTGGTGAATCAACCATTTTATAAGTTCTTAGACATTTTTGTACTTTTAATTCAAATAGTAAGCTCAGGTAAGTAGGCATAAATATCAACTGAATAGTTGATTGCCAGGTACCATGAATAAAATTACACATAGTAGGTACTCTTTGATTACAACAATTCTTAAAGCTATCAATTTGCTAATATGCTAAAAAATAACTATTATATCACGGAGAGAAGCTACCAATTTAATGTTCCAGAAGGTCATTAGAGATTTTTTCATTTGCTTTATTTTTTTAATAGATTTTTTGATTCCCTAGTGTCTTATCATCTCGAACAGGTACAAGTCTCTTTTCCCAGTGGCTCCGCTGTGTCCTTGAAAGAAAAATGCCTAAATCTGCACTCAGATTTTGACATATGAAAGCCAGTAGAGACCACACTAAATGCTCAGATGAGTGTGTGCACATTACCACATCACCACCGACTTAACGGCTGTAGCGCTGTTTCCCTGAACTCAGAAAGACATCTGCACTGCTTGTTCTAATTTGTGTTTATGGTTAGATGTCTGTCAGTATTTTGTATTATGTTGCTAAGTAAAGACATTTTAATGTTTCACTGAATCTGAAAGCACCGGAGAGTGCTGCTATGTTATTTTATGATAAAGTAGCTAATATTCCTACATTAGTAGAATAAAATCTATAAGCTATTGCAGTTTGCAGACAAATATTACTATGAAAATAGCCTACAAAATTGAGATTGGGTAAAAGTAGTCGATGAACTGGTTAACAATGTGTTTCTTTACTGAATTTTGTTGAGTTCTCCTTTTTCTTCTTATAAAATTCTATGGACGCTTGCAAATCCCTTTCTTCATAAAGCAACCTCTCATTTAGAATAGAGGACACCTGAATTACATAAATCTCTATCACAAAGTTACATTTTCTGTGCAGAGCAAGAGCTTGTCAGGAAAAAGTTAATGAAGAAGAATAGCTTAGACAGAGGGATTTAATGATATCCAGCTGCTACTCTGTTACTTGTTGATAAGACTTTGTTTTAAGTTTACAATAGAAAAGTTGGGGAAAAAGCTAAAAATTCATATTCAGGAAGTAGAAGTCTGTATATTTCATTTGTTCAATTTCCGCTAACTCTTACAACTACGTTCATACAGGTTAATTTTCAGAATGTTCAAATGTGTCATTGTAAGACTTTACAAATAAAATTTAAATTGCATTCAAAAGTGCAGCACTGTTGCAGTTTAGGGCAAACACACAACCTACTGACTCACCACTTGCTGAGATGGTAAGATAAACCTGGGCTAGCACAGACTGCTAAATGTTTACTACAATTTTATGTCACTGTAATTTCATTGTGGTGATTTTTCTGCACTTACAAAAGGTCAGGAGGTGGGCAGGGAGAGAGAGCTCTTTTCCAATGGAGGGGACACAGTCATTTCTTCATGACATCTAGTAAATTACCATAAAATTAGAAAATGCAATCTTTGAAGAATGGAACCTAAACAAATTACATTTTATTGAGGATTCAAATTCCAATGCAATGTGATTTTTTAGCTTCCTAATCTGTTACTTGCATGTACGATGCTTAATGGCACTGCTCAAAGTGCTGCCCAGAGTTACAGACCCCACTACTAAAGCCTAGACTTTCTATGGGCAGGAATGCATTGTGATTAACCCTTGTCTGGTAAAAGAAGTTACTAGGAAAATTCTCTGTGGGAGCAAAGCAATTATGACTCTCTAAAGAACAAACTTCAATATCTGAAATGTAAATATTGCCCTCAATGGATTTACTGCCACAGGAGCCAAAGAGTTAAAACGAAGGCGCGATGTTCCTTCAGGCTAATGAAACCTTCCTGTCGGGAGTTCCTTTCCCAGTGCGTGGGGAAGGAACAGCATGGATAGCTGGTGCTCTGTGCACTTTCCCACAGGTCTGCACAGGATCTCCAGCTCAGCATCTGCCACTCTGAGAGGAAGACATGCGCGTAGGGCAGCAGCTGGAGACCCAGGCCTCCCAGGGAGGAGGAGACAGGAGGACTGGAGAGACATAGCTCAGGCCGTCCCATTGGGCTTGGCTGCCCACCGAGAGCTCTGAGAGGCTTAACAAAGAAAAGCATTGCTTTTTTTTTTTAAAGGGGAAAAGGTACATGAAGATCAGTGGCAGGTACGTGTCTGGAGGCACTTTATGCTATTGGTGCAAACCTCCCACGAGTTGAACTTAAAGGAATGTTCCATCCTTGCAGGAAGTCTCCAGATACAGGAAAAGCTAATAAAATGAAAAGGGAGGAGGCTGTGCTTTCCTTCCCAAACTCAGCTCCTACAACATCTCACATTACAAATTTGCAAACTAATTACTTAGAGCCAGACATATTAAAAAATTTCCCCCTACTACTAAGTGAATACAGAGAGATTCACAACAGAGTACTAGGCTCCAGTCTTAGATAGGGCTCTCAATTTGAAAGTCTAATTAAGTTGAATCGTGTTTGTTATGTAGTTCTCTCAAACACTAGCATTATTGAAATTACTCCTAACGACTTAATTGATTTAACCAATACCTCAAGTAAAGATTAGGCAGTAATTAGCTCAGCCTGCAGAAGCTAGAGTATTAGGGATGACGAAGTTTTCTATAAGGGCTTGGCTATTTTTTTTTCTACATAAATTTACCTCTTTGAAATTTCGGGTTAGCCAATTGTACTTTAAACAGACATATCAATGGAAATCAATACCGAAAACAGCTGAAATGCTAACTAAATGGGATGATTTCTTGATCAGCATTAAGATTAGTATGGGGAGTGGAGGAATTCCTTTTCTCTTTCCCTTTGAGCTCTTTTGAAAGGAGAAAGGGGAAATGGCAGTATTTTGTGACTCATCCTTTGGAGCAGCATTCCAAGTGTGATTTAATTAATGCAGCCCTATAAACCACCTCGCGCAGAAATAATCTCCAGATCTGCATGTAAACATAGCTATTAAAACATTACAATTACTCTGTTTGCTTAGTGCTCATAAGGTATATCTCATCTTAAGGTAAACAGCTTCTTCCTGAGGTGGGGCATCTAGAGCAGCATCCGAATCACACGCCCGTCTAAGAATGCTGAATTGAAGGAAGACAGCGCACCATCTAACCCTCACAACAAGCGTGCCATGACGAAAGGGGCTATGAGACCTTTAGCTGGCATTTTTCTGCTTTCCATTTGCTGTGCCTGTTTGGAAATCAAATTCATCTAATTTCATAGTTGGCTACCACACTGGGGGTAATTATTAATCACAGAAAAAATTTTCGGCTCAGGGAAAAAAGTATGTCTTTTGACTATATTTGTTTTAGGGATTTGCTCTGCAACAGCCACAGGGCATTTATTTCTAAACAGAAAGTGAGCCGAGGACCCAGATATCTATGCCTTTTGGTAATACTTATTTTTAACTCAGAAGACTGTTTAGTGTGGTAATCTGTAACTGCAAGTAATCATTCTCCTGATTACTACTGGGTTAAAAATTGTAAACTATCTACAATTACTAGCATGATCCCTAACCTCTGTAAGGTGGTAATCCAGTATTGGTTGTTAGCTGTCAAATTTATTTCCCTTTGGTGAAATATACCCTGGATTTAATTAGCAGTCATTCTTGATACTTTATGGAGCTGAGCCCAAGCACTGTGGCTTTGACATTTAACCCCTGACCCTTAAATATTTACCAGCTTTTAAACGGGTTGTGTACAATTATCCCTTCAAGTATATCTCAGATCCATCATTTTGACCACTCTAGTCAATTCCAAGTCAGATGTACTATTCCAGCTGATGTTGTAATTTTCACCCCGAAACTGGAAATAAAATCCTGTTGTTCCGCAATGAGCTCTGTCAGGCAAAGCTGAAAGCACTGTTGCTGGAAGCTGCTAGGGAAGGAGCAGGGTGGGCTACTAGTCACCAGGCGCCCTGATGTGTGACAGGAACGCAGCAGGGCTGAGGGCCAAAGGCTGCTCTTTCGGCTCTAGTGAGCCCTGGGCCTTTGCGGGGATATTTTAGAACTAATTTCATCTCTAGCTTGCAATCATAAAAGGAATATTTGGAGAACTGTTTTCTTTCATTTGTTGAAATCAACTTGACTGAAGTGGAAGGGGAAGTGTATTTTTTAAACTCCCATGTTTCCTAGGCAGCAGACACCTAGACGGAAGCATCATGAGAAGCTCCTGCCCTCTTTTAGAACTCCTACGGCATCTAATATACAAAACCAAGTGCTCTTCAGGTGTTAGAATTTTAGAAATGTATTTTAATCTAAAAGATTGGGGAAGAAAAAGCCCTCATTAGTCAACATCAAATGTTAAAAGATAAAATAGATATTGTTCTATTGAGATATTTCAAGACCTCACTCCTGGAAAGTGCAGCTGGGCTGTCACTTCAGGAATGACCACACAGCTCACATGCTCTGCCTGTCCTAGCCACACTTCCAGAAGCACACAAGCACCGTGCCTGGCACACAGTAGGCTCTCAATAACTGTTTTTGAATACACGTTAAATAAGGAAGGCAGTCACAACAGCTTTACAAAGGCAAATGTGCCACACAGAAATATCAAAAGGTTTATTCAAGTAGAAAGAAGAACATTACTAAAAGTAAGGGAGTCGGAGACAGTAAATAGAAGCATGTATCACTGATCCCCTGACTTGACCCTCGTGCCCAGTCTGAGCGATAGAGGAAAGAGAGTGAGAGAAGTATTTGCTGCTGGTGGGGAACCCTTAAGCTGAGTCTAAATCAGGGCCAGATGCTAGTTTTTGGCTACTTTAATAAACCAAAGTCTGGGTCAGCTGCACTTCCAAGTAGGACACTGCATGGAGACTCTGGGCCCTGATATCCAGCTGATCCAGAAGCATGTTTTACGTAAGGAGCCAAAATAGGCATATGAATCAGCTGGACTTTAAAAAAATCCATAGAACAGCCATAATGTGTGGTCTTCAGTGTAATCTCAATAAATGGCATTCAGGTTGGGTAAAATGCCTCAGGGGCAGTTTGGTGCTCACCAAATTCAGCAGCCACTTACTTTGCGTAGGTGGACCACAGTATAATCCAGCTACTCTATGTGCATAACGCAAATTAAAAATAAACAGTGCAGACTGAAATTTTTAAGTAAACTTCTTTCATGTTTTTCCAAAGCTGACACATGAACAAACAGTATACAGAATTTAGGTATCAGAGACTGAACAAGCTATAAGTTTTAAATTCTCTGGAATTTTTTTTGAGTTTTGTTAACTAATGTTTTAGTGATGGAAAAAGATCCTAAGTAGTAAAAGAATAAGGCCGATAAGTCTGGGGCATTTATCTTTAGGGAGTGCTAAAGTGCTGGAACTGCCAAAAATCAAATGGACCCCTCTTATGTAAGCCGTCGCTTTCAGAACATCCTAAAATATTTCAAAGCATCCCTTGTTTTCAGTTTGGTCTTAGTTCAAAGGTGAACTTTAGGCAGGGAGAGGCTGACTAAGCATATTTCAGTTATTTGTAAGAAACATGACACTGGAAAATAGTATGTTTCCTCCCAGACTCTAACTATAAAAAGAAGCTTTTATGGAACCCAACAAATTCATAAGTAGCTGATAACCAAATACAGAGGTTTTTGAAATGATTGATTCTTTCAAAAGATCAGTGTCATGGCTAAACAGAAATCATCGAATCTTTATTATGAGTCATTTTTTTGTACCCTCAAACAAATAAAAGAGTTCACGTAAAATACTTCCAAAAATTGGAACGGGGAAGTTGTTAATATTAGAATGGGGAAGAGAACAAATGAAAGGTTAATATTTTGCATACATGTCCCTATTTTTGCTACAATGTCACTGCCAGAGAAATTTCTGTGTGAGTGTGTGTGTGTGTGTGTGTGCGCGTGTGAGAAACGATGCTGAGATAGGTGATTACAGAGGCTAGAGGGCTTGTTCAGGTCCACCACTTGACTCCTTTCTCCTCACTCCCTCATATCCTACTGGCCAGGAAGTCCTGCAACCCCATCTCTTCAGTATTTCTCTAAAGATCACTCCCTCTTCATTTTCCCTACCGTTGTCTTAATTCAGAACCTTCCTCATCTCTGGTCTGGATATTCCTAGAATTCAGAATGGCATTCAAACTGGGCATGACATAAAAAGACCTCTTCCTCAGGCTGACATCTCATTACTCTGTTCTCTATAGTTAAGTACTTAAGGTTACTCCAAAATATCATGTTACTTCAGACTTTTGAATTTTCTGTGCATACTGTTCCATCTACTTAAAATCTCTTCCTTACCTTCTAACTCTACTTATTCTTCAAAACTCAGCACAAAGATCCCCTCCCCCACGATGTCTTCTGTGGTGGCTTTGTTGTAGTGGCCTGAGTGATTTCCTATTTCTCCCTTCCTAAGTGAACCCCAGTATAGTTTGGGTGTTTATCCACACCCTTGCGCCTCAGGGAGGCTGACCACAGCTCTAGTCTAAGACAATTAGAGCAATCCCACTCTTTTGACTAGAAAGGACCCAGGAATGGCATATAACTCAGCCTTAGCCAGTGAGATGGGAGAGGTCTGCTGAGGACTTCTGGGAAAGCCATGGGAGGTTACTTCTGTTTCTCCAAATGGAGAAGAGTGTGGCCCCGACTGCTACTGGTAGCTGGCCAACAGCCATCTCAGGGACCAGCCAGGAGTAAAGCTCAGCCCACCTGTGGATGTCAGGTCATGTGCAACAATATATTTCCTTACGGTTACGTCCAATTTGATTCAAATTTTCTACTACTTGAAGCTAAAAATATCCTAATTTTGGGGAGTTGGGAGATAAGTTGCCTAGTGTTCCTTGCCTTCAAAGGTTCCAATGAGATATAGAAGCTCAAATTATATATTTTTAATAAGAAAAAATCTAGCTCTCCTGCATGATTGAGTTCTGCCTGGGTAGTGGATAATAGAGAGTACAGACTTTGAGCCACCTGCCAATTGCCAGCACCACTGACCACACCAAAGTGGGGAGCCCTCAGAGTGGCAGGAGGTGTGACCTTGAGCAAGCAACTCCCTTCATGCACAAAGCAGGCCATGACCGCGTGGGTCAAAAGAAGACCCCTGTCAACCCCTCTGAATCTCTTGACTCCTATGTTAGAAAAGAGCTTACACTAATGTACAGTTAAGGTGGCAAAGCAACATAATCACAGTGACCAGAGCCCTACAGCAGCTCTCTCCAATGCAAGGATCACGTTGTTAAAGCCCACCCTGGCTGAGAACAAGGCGGCCACTGACACTGCTTTGGCCTGCCCCACAGGGCCCTTCCAACAGAAGGCTGGGAGCAGGATGGGTGCCACCATGTCTGCCCAGCCTGTCTGAAATGCTGGTGAGCTATGATGGTGGCTTTCTACTCAGACCTTCACTCTTAGCATGCTTTTTCTCACCTTGTTCATAGGTTTTTCTTTCAGTATGAGTATACAGGCAATTAAAACAGCAACAACTATTATTTACTGAATGTCTACCATGTGCTAGGCACCATATTAGTACCTTTATATACGTCACCAGATTTAATTTTTCACAATAATCCTACTCGCATGGCTTATTATCCTCAAAGTCCACAAATGCTTAAGTGGCAGAGCTGGGGTTTAAATGCAAGTTTGTCTCTAAATCTTATATTTTCCCAAGTGTGGTATATTGTCTAAATAAAAAGAAACAAACAAGCAAAAAACCCCTACAAGTAGAATGAATTTTTCTCAAGTGAAAAGACTAAGGTGAATCCTTGCTGAATGCTGAATGGGTTATATGTACTTGAGCCATATGTTGAACGTTCCACTTTGGTATTTAAAAATAGTTAATATTATAGCCAACCTACCTCAAACAGTTTTCACCTATTTCAGGATTAAACTTAAAATTCTTGCCATAGCATATTTTTTGCATTTAACTTGAATTTTGAAACTTAAAAATGCTTGGGGGGCCGGCCCCGTGGCTGAGTTCGCGTGCTCCACTTCGGCGGCCCAGGGTTTCGCTGGTTTGGATCCTGGGCGTGGACATGGCACCGCTCGTCAGGCCATGCTGAGGTGGCGTCCCACGTGCCACAACTAGAAGGACCCCCAACTAAGGTATACAACTATGTACTGGGGGGATTTGGGGAGAAAAAGAAGGAAAAAAAAAAAAAAGACTGGCAACAGTTGTTAGCTCAGGTGCCAATCTTTGAAAAAAAAAAAAAAAGAATGCTCAGGGAAGCTTTAAAAAAAAAAATGCTTAGCATATTTTTTACATTTAGTTTGAATTTTCCTAAAATCACTGACAGTCTTCGTTTTATCAGAGAAAAATCTTTCAAAACTTTGTACCAAGAACCATAACAAGCTACACCTTTATTTCTGGAGGGATCTAAAAAATTTCTGCTTTTAGCAGTGTCTTTTTTTGTTGTTTAAAATATTTTGGTTGGCAATTATGGCAAAGGTAATGAATATGGAAGCTGCTTGTACTCTATCTAGCAACTTTTAGTAGCATTACCACATGAAAGTACATTTCAAAATAACTTTTGGCCCAAGTCCAAATACAGTTTTTTATAAATAGGTTAACTTCTCTTTCAGACAACTTCATTTAAGTAGGAGAAATTAATAACATGGAATTGCATTTGTAATCTTAAGGTAACATTTCTTAATGTGAATGGATAATGACTAAGTGACTCTCTCTAACCAAAATGGGAAGTTAGCATCAGAAGAAATCTTTAGGTTTCAGTGTACTACTCAGTAAATGCTGCTAAAGCTCAAGGCATTTAAATCACGTATTCTTAATATTTTGCTCACAATCAAACTGAGCAAATGTGATTCTGATTACCGAGGAAACGTAGAAACATTTGAAATAATGGCAAGACAAGTTGTTTTCACATCACACAGCATTTTACATCTGAGACTCAGGTAATTTGTCAATATCATCTGACTCTCTCAAGGTTTCATATTCATAGCTTATTATCCCATATCAAGATTATATTTAGGCTTTTAGTGGAAGAAAAGTATATCTAGATTCTCTCTGCTACATTTATCAATGATGAACATATATACATAGACGTACATACATAACACATACACATATAAACATAGCTCTCATAGAAAATGCACATAGATTATAGCAGAATAATATGCTGGTCTGTAATTTTGTTTATTAACTAGCCACTTCATTGCTTATAAATATTAAATGAACATCTAACATAACTGAGACCTTCTCAGATGGCTCTTTATTACTGCAGTCTCTTCACAGGGCACTCTTCTAAGTCCTCACAGCAATATTCATGCATGATGACACAGCGGGGCAGGTTTGAACCCCAGGCCTGGGAAAGCCACTCACCCTTGATAACAGGAAGTGGGGAGTTGAAGGAGGGGGCTAGACAGCATGACTTTTCTTTTTTTGTTTTGTTTTCTGAGGAAGATTAAGCCCTAAACTAACATCTGTTGCCAATCCTCCTCATTTTCCTTGAGGAAGATTAGCCTTGAGCTAACATCTGTGCCAATCTGCTTCTATTTTGTATGTGGGATGCCTCCACAGCATGGCTGATGAGTGGTGTACGTCTGTGCCCGGGATCGAAACCCACGAACCTGGGCCACCAAAGCAGAGTGCACTGAACTTAACCACTAGGCCACAGGGCTAGCTCTGACACTATGACTTCTAATGTCTTTTTATCTCTCACATTCTCAAAACCACTAAAAAGAAACAAAACTACCTCAACACTGGGTTAATGTGAACCATAGTTTATAAAAAAAATAATGAATAAGTTTCTCTCCATAGAAAGTAGGAAAGATGAGAAAACTATGAGTCTGCAAGGAATGAAGAAACAGAGTGAAAGGAGGAACACACAGAGAGAAGGATATTCTCTATATCTTTTGAATCCTGGATTACAAACCTCTATTTCCTCCACTAAACTGTTACAATTGTAACCTGTATCCTGGAAAACTAGGGCTGGGCAAGGCGGAGCTCGGGGTGAAGAGAGTAAGTGAAAGTCAGAGATGTGTCCAGAAGCAAGATCACATTTCCTGAGGAGCAAAGCCCCAACAGAGCATCTGAGCAGATATTTTTTCAGATTTAGAACCTTTACAACCCATATCATTTACAACATAGCAAATTTACCGGTTTGGACTCTACTGACCCAAGAAGGCAAAAACTGTGGCAAAACAAATGATTATAGTGGAAAAGACTCTAGGGGAAAAAAAGCAGCTGACCCGTCAGATGCATTTAATAAGCATTATTGTGTACCTTTTATTGGAGAGAGAGTAAATGTTTCTGAAGAAATCTAGACGATGGCAAGAAAGATGATGGGGGCAGCAATGAAATTTCCATTCTTGGCACTGTTCAAAAGATCAAAATAGCAGGAACCTATTCAATCTGTCTCAGGTTTTTAAATACTGCTACTGCAAGTAACTTTTGCATCTAAATCAGCATCCCTAGTTCTCTTTCACATTTCCTGAGCCACTAAATCTCTCCACACTAACACTAACCACACTTCAACTTCAGCATATGCAATATGGAACTCAGCTTCTTTTCTGTTGGACATGTGTCAACCCATTTGTTTCCTATCCCTATTAATGCACCACATGCCCCCTGTTAGGAGGGCTTAAAACCCTGGAGTTATCCTTGATTCATTCTTCTACTTTATCCTGATTTTAACCAGTTTGTAAATTTTACAGTTTCTGCCTAGGCAACATCTCTGTCAACCAGGGCAGATTCTGATTTGTGCTAGCCTGAGCATTCTGGTAGACCACGACAGACATGGTCCATGACTTGAGAGTTTACAGTCTAAGGAGAAGATAAGCACTGTAGGAGGAGGAAGGAGTGTGAGATTTATGGAAGGAAGTCTAAGATACTATGGGAGTGTATAGCAAGGGCATTAAGCCAAGCCTTGAGAATTGGGGAAGACTCTCTGAGGAAGTGACATTGAAACTGAGACGTGAAGGATGTGATGTGAAAGGCAGTGGGTGGTCCAGGTACTGCTATTAGTTTAATCCTCCTGAAATCTGCCTCAAATCATCTCAATTTCCAATCTTCATGCCTCCCCACTACCTATAGAGCGGAGACTTCTTAGCTTTGCATTTAAATTCTCCTTGATCAGGCACCAATTTATCTTTCCATCTTCATCATCTACTGCTTCCCTCAAGTATGCAATGCTCCAAATAGAGCATTCCATCATATATTCCCTGGTCACAGTCCTCCTTTCCAGCCTCTATACCTTTGCTCATCTGTTTCTGCCACCCAGAATCCCAAGTTCCTATGTATCTTTCAACGCCCAACTCAAACGGCACCTTCCCTATAAAATATCCATGGATCCCTGCCCCTCTCACCCAACTCAATTCCTCACTGCCCTTGAAGCAGAAGCACTTGATCTGTACTCGGAACTCCCATCAGAACCCTTTCTTGACATTTACTACTCTCTGCCTTGGGTCGCTTATGTAATTTGATTTAACAAAGCATTTTCTTTTCTGAGTGCCAACCACGTACCTAGCACGGTGTTGTAAGAAAATGTTTGGAGGAAAGTTGGTGAATTCTGTTTTGGACACTCTGTGCTTGAGATAGCCTTTGAGACACCGGGCTATGAATGTCTACAGGGCAGGCTGTACAGGGCTGGGTACAAGAGGAGGTCTAAACTAGAGACAAAAATTTGGAACTAGAGTGCACATGGCTGTTGAAAACCTGGGAGTGGTGGAATCACCCAGGGACGATGCGTAAAGTATAGTGAAGAGGGCTGGCAGGTGGGAATGGGTGTGTGTACATTTTCTCTTCTATTAGAGCACAGTTTTTCAGCAGTGACATTACTGACATTTTGAGTTGGAAGTTCTTTGCTGTGGGGCTGTCCTGTGCACTAGGGGATGTGTAGCAGCATCCCTGTTCTCTACCCACTAGATGCTACTAGTACTGTTCCCCAGTAATAACAATCAAAACTGTCTCCAGACATTGCTGAATGTCCCCAGGGGGGCACAATCACCACTGGTTGAGAACTACTGGCCTAGATCTGTAAGTATTTCTAAGTATGTTTCTTCCTTCCCGTGATTTAGTCACTCATTGATTAGATTAATTGTTAAGCAGGGGGCTGGCCCCGTGGCAGAGTGGTTGAGTTCTCGCGCTCCGCTGCAGGCGGCCCAGTGTTTCGTTGGTTCGAATCCTGGGCGCAGACATGGCACTGCTCATCAAGCCACGATGAGGTGGCATCCCACATGCCACAACTAGAAGGACCCACAACGAAGAATATACAACTACGTACTGGGGGGCTTTGGGGAGAAAAAGGAAAAAGATTAAATCTTAAAAAAAAAATTAATTGTTAAGCAAAGACTTACTAAGCATCTATCATGTATAAGGCACTTGTACTGGCACTTAAGGTGCTACATGCTTAATACATATGTAGTAAACAGAGTCATGCAGCACTTAACGACAGGGATGCGTTCTTAGAAATGCGTTGGTGGGTGATTTCATCATTGTGCAGACATCTTAGAGTGTACTGAAGGGGAACAAAATTTGCCGGCCCAAAATGTATTTCTTTTACATGAGGATTATTTTAGGCTGATTATTATTATTTCTTTTTTTGCTGAGGACGATTTGCCCTGAGCTAACATCCGTGCCAATCTTCCTCTATCTTTTAGTATGTGGGCCGCCAGCACAGCATGGCTGCTTAAGAGAGCCGTGTAGGTCGGTGCCCAGGAATGAAACCTGTGCCGCCAAAGTGGAACATGCTGAACTTAACTACTAGGGCACCAGGGCTAGCCCTGGGCTGATTATTTTTAAGAAAAAAAGACTCAGAAAGCTACCTCTCCTTTAACTGCCTAAAAGAATTCTGATTAAAAAAACGACATCTCAGGAAGTGAGCCATCACCTTAGCACAACACAAACTAGCTGGTAGACAGGGAGGAACCTAGAAAAGCCTGTTTGTTGGCTCCCCTCTGTGTCTCCTGTTTCTTGTGGCCAAACACTTGTTTTCCAACCGTTTGCTCCTCTTCACCTGCCTGAGAATTGCCTTCCTTCCCCTAAGTCCCTGACTCTCCCCACGCGCAACATCTTCTTTTGTCTTTAGCTGATGATGGTATTTAAGATGAAGGCTTTAGTCATTTTGGTCAATTATTTGGTTTCCTGGGTTTCTCCCATATATGCATGTTTTTAAACTATTGTTTGTTTTTCTCCTGTTAATCTGTCTCACGTCAATTTAATTTTTAGACCAGTCAGAAGAACCTAGAAGGTAGAGGAAAATTTCTTCCTTCCCTATAGCACTTACACAAACACAGATGGTATAGCCTACGACACACCTAGACTATATGGTAGTACTCTTACGGGACCTCCATCATATATGTGGTCTGCTGTTGACTGAAAAGTCATTATGTGGTGCATGACTACAAATGAAAAAAAGGCTACATGTCAGGAAAAAAATCTGGAAATGGGTGTTCATAAAGGAATATGACCACTAGAAGCATGTAAATCAAACGGTTTCATATTTATGCATCCGCAGGCCACATGTGCTAACGAATAAACAATAGAGGGGAATAGGAATATAGTTACTTGATGTATATGTTGATCTTTCTTAAAGCAGATGACATAGGGTAAAGAAGCAAATAACACTATTTCTTTTACCCTCCAGAAACAGAAAAGCTTGCTGACTTAATAAGCACAAAAACATGATGTCTTATTTGTGAATAACCAGTGAATATCTGGTAAATGTTCTCAGGGTATATGGAGTAAGATAATTTTATCCTTGCAAAAACAAACCTTAGAATTACTGCTGCTGTAGCTTTTCCTGAATTTGACTTTCTTACATCTTTATTATAACTTCCTTATTCCTTTTTTTTTAAAGATTGGCACCTGCGCTAACACCTGTTGCCAATCTTTTTTTTTCTTCTTCTCCACAAAGCCCCCCAGTACATAGTTGTATATTCTAGTTGTGAGTGCCTCTGGTTGTGCTGTATGGGACGTCACTTCAACATGACCTGATGAGTGGTGCCACGTCCATGCCCAGGATCCGAACTGGCGAAACACTGGGCCAACAAAGCAGAGCACGCAAACTTAGCCACTTGGCCATGGGGCCGACCCCCTAACTTCCTTATTCTAAAAAGAGTATACCGTAAGAATTACTCTATTATGATCACAAAATCAGCAGTTCACATTGAAGCTCTTTGGCATATTACATAAAACAGCAACATCAGTGGTATTATTATGACATGGTTTTGCAATCCCTTCTAACAAAGAACTTTTCAAAAGCCTTTTCGTGGAGCCAGAATTGCTCAGAAAACGTGGGTGTTCTTTGCAAAGTATGAAGTTCATTTTTCACAATAAGGAAGTTAGGTCTGAAAGAGGTTTTGTACCTGTAGACATTTGCTGCATGTAAAATAGTATTTGTTTCTCTGTAAATGATCCTTATGTATTTCAATGTAGAATATCAGAGGCATCCTATTTCTCCTGGTGCATTTTTCTCTTAATTCTCCTCATTTATACACATGCAGCCTCATGGGCCTTGTGATCCAAATAAAGTACCTCCAAATAAAGGCATGAACTGGCAGCAAACGGATGGCAAACTTTTGAACAGTTTCTTTCTTGTGCCAAGCTGCTATCGGTTGTAAATACATTCCCAGACTGTGTTAAAAATGGGGCCCTCTTCGGTTCAGCTTCAGTTTCTATTACCCAAGTTCTGTTCATTAGAAACTCAGTACCCTGGACCTAAGTGTCAAAATACGTGTTGTAGTAAGGCTCTTCAGCATGCACACAGTAAAACTTCTATCCAGGCCTCTGAATAACACTTTTAATCTTTGTCAGTTTTCAATTAATTTACAATGCTGGCTTATTTATCAGAACTGGAATTGGGCCAGGCCCTCAGTGTATTTGATGAGTCTTACAACAACCCTGAATGCACCTGTTAATTTTGCCTCTGGGTAAACAGTTGAAAACTCAGCTATTTCCTCAAATTGGGTGGAAACAAAGAAACATGAGATTAAAAAAAATGTCTAGATTAGGGAATAGGAGATGCATTAATTTAAAAAGGGAACAGGGTCAAACTAGGGGCTAGAAGGCTAATAAGCACAGAGCACACAGCGAGAAAGCTCCCAGCAGGGTAAGAGTTCACTTAATTTATCCAGGCGATCTATTCCAGACGCAGTCAATGATACATTATTGGATCCAGACCTGCAACTGCTTCCTAAGACCAACCTCACTTAAGTGTCATTGCCCTCTCTTTTAGAAATATTGCTATTACCCAAACCTGTTCACAGGGAGGGCTTTACTCAGCTGGCAACCCACTAACTTTTGTTCTTTATGATGCTCCCTCTAATTCCCCTCTCTGCCGTGGGAATTAGGCATAACAACCACCATGCAAACCGCAGAACACCCAAGTTGATCCTACTCTACGAAATTTTTAGTACTTTATTACACAGAGAGCCAATCCCAGGGATAACAGACTATAAACAACAGCAAATGCTCTATCAAGCAGGCTGTACAAGGTTAAGGACTTAGAGAGATTTACTGGAGGGGTTGTGGAAGGGGATATTCCATCAATCAAATCCTTTCTTACACGTTAGATTGAAAAAAAGAGAGAATAATGAAACATAAGACAGCCTAGTTAAGATACTCAGAACACACGTTTGTCCCAAACAATGAGGGGAAAGGCTGAGTGACTAGCTATAATTAAGGTAGCCTTCTAACCTTTTAATTATTATTAAGACAGAGAATTATAAGACTGAAAAAATATATATTTTATCGAAACAGGAAATACGTTTTAGGTGTTTGCTGATGTCATTTAAACATTTAAATATTTAAATACATTTAGTGAACAATAATATAATACTATACTCATATTAAAGGGGTTTACCGGAAATAATATACTTTATTAAAGTCAGGAGCTTCAGGGCAGGAATTCAATCTTGCCTGTGCTGCTAATTGTTTGAAAACACACACATCGTACAGCAGCCCCCACATGGAATGCAGGACACAGGCATTGCATCAGGGAACATGTCTGTGGGGCTACAAATGCAGGCCATCAGAAGGCAGTGATCACTGATGCTAAAGTGCTGGGGAGCTTTCCCTGACCCTGGTGCTTACCACTAAACACCATATTTTTAAAAAAACAATAATTAAAAAAAGAAAAGCTGTAATTGAGAACTATCCACAGAACATGAAATGCTTTTAATGACAATCTGAGGTGACTGTGTTCTGTCATTTCTGTAACATATGGACCTCCCTCTCCCAAGTGCCTCTTCTGTTTCTTATTGAGAACAAGCACCTTTTATTTGGGGAGATTAACACTTTCAAATGGGAAAAAAACAGTAGGCTCCTCAGCAGACACCGCAGAGCACGTGCCCACACGCGTGTTCGATCATCACCTGTGCTGTTTCTGTAACAGATCATAGCACTGTCTCCTGCCCTTATCAACAGCAGACAAGAAAGGGGCAGTGAAGCTCCACTGACACTAAATCATGCAAACCCTCTGAAAGGAGTGAGAGGGAGACATGGAATGCACGTTTCTAGACAGCACATATATTCTCTTCTGCGTATGTTCTGCAATACGTCTCTTCCAAAACTGTCACTCCAAACACCACAGTTTTGGAGGCAACTGGAATTTAAAGACATGTGTTAAAGTAGCAGCAGCTGATAAAAACTCAGTGGGGCATTCTGCACTCCCTCAAGTGGTCACAAATGCCCTGGAATGAAGGTATGGACACAAATGTGTAATATGTGTGCCAAGAACTTAAAATCAAACAATAAATTAAATTAATAGTGCTTCCTTTTGGTCAAAATCTTTCAAGTACATTTTCTATAATAATAAAAGGTTTTTTGCTTAATAAGTAAACTCAAAAATGGGAGTCAAGGGGGCCGGCCCCCTGGCCGAGTGGTTAAGTTCGCGCGCTCCGCCGCGGCGGCCTAGGATTTGGCCGGTTCCTAATCCTGGGCTCGGACATGGCACCGCTCATCAGGCCATGCTGAGGTGGCTTCCCACATGCCACAACTAGAGGGACCCACAGCTAAGAATATACAACTATGTACTGGGGGGCTGTGGGGAGAAAAAAGGAAAAAATAAAATCTTTAAAAAAAAATGGAAGTCAAGACACAGAAGGAAAAACTTTAGTGGCTTTTCTATTCTAGACTCAGTGACACATTTTCCACCCTGTGCTCTACAGCAAAGCAGTTTAAAAGCAATATTTCACTATTTATTTTCCAAAAGCTTTTCCCTTCATCAAAAGATGTTTTTCCTCATAATTCATGCTTTGATAATTTTGCATTTTATCTTTCTCATTCTAACTTTTTTCTCCTGACTCCCATTATTAACTACCCTCAACTATTTTTTTCTGTTCCTGGGGATGGTGGAAGGATGGCAGGAAGTGAGCATCAACTTTGAAGTCTGTTTATCACTTAGAGAACGTTCTCATTTCTGTCCTTGTTGAGAGGAGGGGAAATGCGGATGGGCACTGCTAGAGTTCCTTCCATTACTTTCCTTTCCTCCTCACCAAGTACACACGGGGAACTTCTGAAAAGTATCTGAGATGTGCAATATTGCCAACACCAAGCACAGAAGCATACTAAAAGGTTGCCTCAAGATTGCATGAGGAGAGAACAGGGCAATGTGTGTGTGCACGTATTTGCAGCGCAACAAAAAACATTATTTCAAGCTGTTTATGTCTGCTATATTTAGAGCTATAGAGCCTACTAGGAAATTAAAATATTAACTCAGTCTACAGTGAAATGATGAGTTTACCAAAGAGACCGCTCACAATTGGTCACCCATTTTAGCAGTTAAGATAGTCTAGAAGATGTAACCAGAAGACATTATCATCAGTCTGAGTTCCCATGGGTGGTGAAACATACAACTCCTATGTGGATCAAACCTAGTTATTCATTTTAGAAAATCCCCTGAGTTGAATGAATGAGTCATGCATGTAAGGTGTATTTTTTATTTTAACTTATTTCCCTTACTCTGATATCAGTGCCAAATCCTTCCCCTGCTCAGTCCTTTAGCACCATTCAGAGGCAGACAATGCCACCACTGTTTTCAGAACACAGACACGGTCAAGAGTGGAATAATATAATGATGCCATTTGAAGTAGGGCAACTAAGGTTGTGTCAGCATTTCCATTATAAAAATCTCCTTTCAAGGATTAATATCTCAGTTGTAAAAATTCACACCCAGGTAAAATTTGGTAGCAGAAATGATTTCATTCTGTAAAACTGGAAAATATGCTTGTTTAAAAAGTCCTATTTTTAATGTCCATCAATTTCTCATATACAGATATGTGACAAGAGAACTTAGAGAAAGATGAATATGTGTCTGTGTGTGTGGATGAGGCCACTGCATTGAGGTGCACCTTGGTGGCTTTATTTTATTGAAATCAAGGGCAAAAATATCATGTACCAAATTGGCATTTCAGTTGTTAAAATTCAGATTTTGTTGTTGTAAAAACCAATATCAAAACTTCCAACATCTTCTGCTAATACCACCCTCTAGCTCCATCTAACCCCATCCATCCTGATAGAACAGTGGTTCCCATTTGGGGGAGATTTTGTCCCTCAAAGGACATTTGGCAATATCTGGAGACATTTACGGTTGTCACAACTGGGGTTGAGTGTGTGCTACTAGAGAGCAGAAGCCAAGAATACTGCTAAACATAACAGATTGAATTATATGGTCCAAAATGTCAATAGTGGTGAGGTTGAGAAACTCCACTCTGGAAGTTATTCCCGAAGACTCCATTGCAGTGCTATCCTCGTTCAGTATATGAGTACATTAGGTAGAAAGTTGTCCACAGCTTGGTTTCCCTGTTCTCAGGAAACTGGAGATCTAGCAGGGAAGCAAGCCTCATTCACAAATAACCTTATCCCTAATGTCCTGAAATGTTCATTTGTGTGTGTTCTTTTTAAGTTTACAGGCGAGGAGACACTTCAAAATCTCATATTAATTATGCTAGACTATTTCCTTTATTATCATACTTTCTTGCTAAGGGATGAGTTTTTCTAAAGCAGAGATAGTTAGAAAAAAGAAGTGGCCCTGTGCTAGGAACTGAGGCTTACTTTTCATGTTTTCATTAAAGAGAGGAGAAAGTACTGTTGGATCAGAGTGTCTAGCTGTTGGAAAAAACCAAAAGTGTCTAGTTTATAGTAGCTACTCACTTGGCATTTAAAAACCCTCATTCACTTGGTTTATCTATGACAAGTACATAGCTAACTCTCATATTTTATCTATTAATCAATTAATCTATCTCCCCACTCTGTATCAGGAAAGATATTAGGGGACTCTATGTGCCTTTATGACATACTGTGGGAATTGTGCAAGGAAAGCATAGACCAAATATGTTCAAAGCAAACTCCCAATTCCATTTTTAGCCATTCGTATCAATATCTTCTCTAGTTGCCATCCATTTGCTAAAACTATCAATCAAGAAAGATATTTTGGTAAATCAAATTTCAACTCCTTTTCTTTCTCCTTTCTACCATTGAGGGGAAGGCATACTTATTAAAGACAGAGTGAAAAAGCAAGAAGCTGGAGGCTGAGAAGATTTAGCAGTTAACACTAAACAGAATAGAATTCAATTTTAGAATAGAGACAGGCCATTGTAGAATCTAGAATTCACAAGTTCAGAGATGGTTGATACCACTCCCCAAAATGCCCCTGTCAGGACAGTGTATCACTACCTGTTATCTTTATAAGTTGTCACGAGGGAGTAGCAAATGATGTCAAATATCAGAGGAAAAAGAACTGCAGGATAATATGTTAAGCAAAATATTCACTGGACTAAGCAATAAAAATATTACTTTTCTTAACCAAAATATGGTGTGATAGCAGGAGGCCAACTAGCAGACTGACAGGGAAATAATATTTCTCAGGAAAAAATACATACAAATTCACCCTTCTAGAATTTGAAACATTTAAAATGGAATTTAAATTTATCTTTAAATTTTAGGCATTGTACCATATATTCTTCTCCTTTCTCTCTACTCCTACTACCGTTCCTACTACCCTAACACATGCACTCCTGCACGTGTGTGTGCATGTGTATGCGGACATGATGGGGAGATTCTGGTGTTGTGAGCTTGGATTTATAAACATTCACACACACTATATGTGTTTGTGGACCCAATCTCTCAGTTGTTGCTGGTGATAGTGATAATGATAGTGTATGTGTGTTTAAAATACCCTAACTATTCTCATCTCCTGATTCTGGTGAATAAAGTTGCTGAAAATGAAATTGTCTTTATAATTTACCTAGGCCTGCTGCCATGTCACAGAAAACTGCACTCTAACCTACTTGCTAGAGCTTACCTCTATCTATTCCTACGTACAACTCAGCATCTACACTCTCTCCCTCTACTTCCGTAAATCAGAAAACTCCTCCCGGCCCTAAAAACATTATTAGCTACCATACGAAACGCCAAACTTTGCCACCGATGTAGACATTAGCTCTTCAAATGGCTAAGAGCTAACCTATTTGCACGATTTGCATTTTAATAGTCTGCAGCTGCAGCATACTCCACTTACTTTATGATGGGGATGCCCCAGCTTTGCTTAAGACACACTACACTGGCATGCAGCCCAGAGCATGACAGCTGTAGTTCATTTGGACAAAATGCAACAGAGCACAGCCTCTTAATTGCAACAGGGTTCAACATGTAGGGGGCTCCACCCTGGACCCAAGAGCTAGCTTGAAAGAGCTTAACTTAGAAGAGCTCCTTATTAGGCTGCGTAGTTTTGATATTCCTTCCTATATGTCTCACCCTTTCAACCAACCACTTCAAGGACGTGGACAGACTCATTTCCTTATGTCTACTTGGAGGTGAGGGACATCAATTCTCACATGTAATGGAGAGTTACAACAAAAATATTAAAAACTATTCATAAGTTTTTAATCAAATTCATAGTCTAAGAAATTAAACAAATGAAATCAGTGCCAGAATGCATACAGTTGTACCACACGCTAATGAATTTCTGACTCTCTCAAGAATTCACTGGGCTTTCTAGAGGCAATGAATGCACCATGTACACACACAGCAGCACCAGTGCTCAGCATTCGAATCTATCCTCTTGAGACATGCCTGAGGCTTTTGCCTTAGAAAATACTGACTTCTTCACCAAGTTATAAAGTATGAAAAGGATCAGGTCTTAGAAATGGTATGGAGGAAAACATACATACGACATTCATTGTAGTGAATGTAACTGGGCCTTGCTGTTTCCATATTTCAAGAAATCACCTGACAGTCCTATATGCTGAGTCTAGTTCCAGCCATCATAATGGGAAGCACAGGATTACCTGAGCAACAGTTTCTAATGCTCATGAACAATAAAGAAGGCCTGGGGACACACGGAGACAGCAGACCCTGCGACATGCTTATGATGGATCTGGGCTGAGGAGGGATGTCTGTTCCAGTATGATCAGCTCTTTACACTTTGGAAATTACGGTTTGGCTCTGGCTAATAGTTGGTTGATTTAGGGTCACAGTAGGGGCTAATTTGGAAAGTGTTCCTCAACTTGTTTTTATCAAGAATTCTTGATAAAACCCTCTTAAGGTTGAATGTGTTGGCTTCCTGTTTTGGAGTCTGAGAACTACCAAGCAGAGTGCAAATGTCCCAAAGTCTCGAGAAAATGGATGTCTCTACCTTTTTGCATTACCAGGAATATAATAAAATATATTTATATTATTCATTATATTTTACAGCAGGACTGAGCTGAGGTTCACATGCAGACTTCTTGGTTTTGTTTATTAATTAAGTCATAAATATGGCTGCAACCATTTTGACAGTCTAGAAGTTGCTGCTGTTAGGAATTGTATTTCTGTCATTACAAGCAAAGGACACTGAGGCAGCTATCTATAATCATCATCTTAGAAAATTCACCAGACCAATTTTAAGAAACTACTGCCACATCCACCATAAGCTTCTGTTGTATTTACGACCATATGACACACTATATAATAATGAAGTGTGTATATTTCTGAAGATGTATGCCACATTACGTAAGAGTAAAGTTATAGAGCTGAGAGTTGGGAGTCTTATATCTAATTAGCCTGTGACTCCAAGTATCTGAGCACGTTGAATAACACATACAAAAACAGACAAAAAGGAGCCATAATGTAAAATCTTCAAACAATAATGAAATCTAGAGAAAAGTCCTTAGATGTTACCCCTCATTTCTTGCAAAGTAAGCTCATATTTAAGTTCAGATGGGTTGGGTTAACAATCACTATTTTTACTGTTAAAATGCCCCAGGGAAGTTATAAACGCACCAAATATGCTGTTAACCTTCCTTTATATTGTGTGCAGCTGTATGGCTTCGTACCAGGGACCAAATCTCCTAACTGGGCCAGCAACGTGAAAGAGGCTTTTTTCCAAAACCTTTCAATAACAATGCTTTGCTTGTCACTAGATTTCCATTTCGTTTTTTTCTACTACTTCACAGTAGTATTTGGTTTAGATTTTACTTATTCCAAATACTTTCTTTGATTGTCATTTTCACTGAAGAGTGCATTATATATTATTGAAAAGGGATTAAAAACAGGTAAAGAAACATAATGAACAGAGATAAGAGTAAATTCAAATGTTTATTTCGACACCCAGAGTCAGTGCTTTCTTAACTCTCACAATCAATCTCACTGACAAGTTTAAAGAGACATTTTTAACATTTCTGTAGACTTTCCTGGAAATTATTAATATGAAGGATTATCAATTGATCTTAGGAGAATTCAACAAAGATGATGATTTTTATTCTTTTTTTCTCACTGTCTACATGGGAGGTTAAAATCTATTCAACTTTTTAAAAGAGAATTTTAATGGTTTTTAGATCATTTACAAGCGTTGGCAGGCTACATTAAAGGAGAAAATGTCAGCCATATTTCAGTGCATTTTTCTTTTCTTCTTTTTACATAAGACTAAGATGAAACCAGAAGCACTGTGGTCAAATTCTCAGGTCTGAGGAGACACATTCTGCCTACTGGTTTATACCTTATGAACTCTGCACTGAGACTTGTATAAAAATGGTGATTCAATCTAGGCCCTGGCAGTGATTAACTCACTAGCATATTATCACATGATTTTTTTTGACATCCAGACACAAAAAAGTTCAAGAGTAGATATTGATACCTCATCAGAAAACAGAAACCCAACTAGAAGCCCTTGTGCTATTTCAGCTCTGCTGATGGAAATGCTTCCTTCAAATGCCCCTGCTTGCAGAAAGGCCATCTACAAACTATTCACAAAAATGGTCTCATGACAGAGAACAAATAAAACAAAAACTTTTGGGGCTGGGCCAGTGGCATAGCGGTTAATTTCAGCACTCCACTTTGGTGGCCAGGGGTTCACCGGTTTGGATCCCAGGTGTGGACCTACTCACCGCTTGTGAAGCCATGGTGTGGCAGGTGTCCTAGATACAAAGTAGAGGAAGATGGGTATGGATGTTAGCGCAGGACGAGTCTTCCTCAGTAAAACGAGGGGGATTGGCGGCAGCTGTTAGCTCAGGGCTAATATTCCTCAAAAAAAAAGGACTCTCTCAAGCAGAAGGTCAAATTAGGTTAGGTTGTAGTATGTTGGATGAAAAAAATTAACACAACAAATTAATTCAATCTGGTATAAAATTGTAAAATTTTAGCTGTAACGGCCACCAAAAGTGCAATGAGATGAGCCTAATTGCCTTCACAAGTCTATGCCTCCTCCTGATACTGAACTTCACATCTTTGCCTTTTTCTGGTTTTTGTTTTTTAAGTACGGAAAAATGATGCTAACGCCCTGTTTCTGAATGCTCTGTCAAAAGACCACAAGCCTTGGAGGGAGAGTTGGGGAGAGCCTGGAGTCCACCAGCCCTGCCCTCCTACTGAGTGGACGGCTGAACGGCCCTGGACCCTCTGAGATTCCCTACTGCAATCGGGGGGCTGCCTGCATGACTTCTACAGCCCTTACAACAGCCACACTTGCATTAGGAGTCAGAGCACTTGATTGCATGCAAAGAACAAATATCATAATTTACTTTTTAAATGCCTTCAAATGCATCCAATCCTTATTTTAAGAAAATAGTACTTAAGTATAAATTTTGAGAGATTAGAAAATCTTGTTTAATATGATTGGACTAGAAGCCTAGAGCACAGACTGACCTATGCTGACCAGAGGACTGTCCTATTCCCCACTGGTCTTCTAGACCTTACATTCCAGCAAGCGAGAGAGACTAATAAGCAAATAACAGTTAAAAAAATCTACATAATAATGTGTTTAAAAAGGGAACATATGAATTCAAAACAAATCATTGAGCTCAGACTTTAATTACATATATTTAAAAATGTTGGCAATACATATAATATAAATTTGATATAGGATTAAAATGTTATAATGAAGTTCTGTAATTTTTTTTTCAGTTAAAAAATAGTTGATCTGTACAATGGATTACTCCTCAGCAATAAAAATTCATTACCAATATACACAACAAGAGATGAATCTTAAACGCATATGCTAAGTGAAAGAAACCAGACTCTGAAGACCTCCGGCTGCATAACTACATTTATATGGCATTTTCTAAAAGGAGAACCTAGGGGACAGAAGGCACATCAGTGACAACAGGAGTTAGGCACGGGAGGAGGGGAGGAAGCTGACTACAAAGAAGAACAGGGGAATTTTGGGGGTGATGGACTGTTTTCTATCTTGATTATGGTGGTGGTTACATGACTATATGCAGTTTTGAAGACCACAGAACTATACACTAAAAAGAGTAACTTAACTGTACATAAGTTACACCTCAACAAACCTGACTACAAGAAAAATCTGGTATTTTTCACTAATATATGGATATTGCCCAAAGAAGGGATGAGAAGAGTCTAAGATCTTACGCTGTCAGCTGTGAAAGAGGAGGCCTGGTCCACAAGTTTGGATTTTCAGGAACTTGACTAGGAAGATAAAATCCAGCGGCCCTTTTAGCACGTTAAATAAGTTCAGTTCTCCAACTTGCTGAGTTACAGAGCCACCAAACACTGATGGGAAGGAGATGAGAATCTGAATGTTTCTGTTTTTATTACGATTACACCACCTGGGCAAGGTGCCTTTCCTCATCCTGCTATATTAGCTGCTGGTCAATTAGCAGCAAACTCGCATTTATGAGTCTTGGCCCAGAGCCCACCATCAGGGCAATGAAGGATCAGGCCTCTCAATTCAAAAACATAATTTACAGAAACGAGGTATGTCTTTTCTCTGCCTTCCAGTTAGTGTACTGTAAAACTAAATAAGACATCTGCTTTTGAGCTAGATTATTGGAGAAAATTTTTTCGAATCACTTGCAGGATAAAATGCCACAAGGTGAAGGCACCTTTAGTATATGAAGGAACATAAAACTAGACCGACGTCTCTGAAGTTCTGAGCTCAACATTCACGTGCTAACACTCATTCTAGGAGGATATGTATGTATAAAAATGGGAAGAGATACATTTAAACAAAACAAAAGTTTGCATGAGGAACAAACAGGACTGAGAATACAAGGGTTCTAGAGCTGGAAGAGTAATGTGAGACCCCTGTTCTCCTGGCACCTGAGTTAGGCCTTGCCATGATTGACAACTCTGGTTGTTAAAATGCTGTTGTACGTGAAGTAAAAATCTTTCCTATAAAATATTATTTTGGCCTCTGGAACAATATAGATGATTTCTATTGCTTCTAATAAATAACAGCTTTTCAAATGTGAAAACATAGCTTTCAAGTTTCTACTTTGAGCCAAAGCATATATTGAAGTAGTTTCTAAGTGATATTTAAAATTACCGACTAAATGATGTTGATTCTTTGACCTCGGTCACAGAAAGTGTCACTCTCTGTCCACCTCTCTCTGGTGGTCAGCAATTCAGCCTTGTGTCATTCAGAAACCCTAGGAGCTGAAAGGTTGAATAATCTCAAAAAACAGATGCCTGAAAGGCTCAGACTGTTATCCTAGGCAATGGCATCATCCCTGTCACAGAGATGTGCCCTCCTCAGGGAGCAGGGACCAGGAAGGGCCACTCCAGCTTGTACACTTGGGGGACATGGGGAGGTTTAATTTTACCACACAGCTGGTGGGGTAAGCATCTTGGGTCCTATCTTTACAGGAAAACCAGGACAGCCTGGATCCTGTAAAAACAGCAGCCTACAGGGCTGGATTTCTAGCACTGAACAGGCTAATCCAATTCCTCTGATTTTAGGGCATGAAGCAGAAATGTCAGTGGCTAAAGGTCATCACTGCAATTTCTCTCCTAAAAAGGTGAAAAAACCAAGAGGTAACCAGAGGTCACAGGGAAATTGGCTAATTGGCTCTGAGTGGTCCGGCACTGCATTAGCCCTCTGCCTTGCCGTCAGGGCCTCTTCTATGGGAAGCCAATGTGAGAGGCCCTGACCACGAGTGAGTCTAGGGGCTTATAAACACATTTGGTCCTATTTGACTTTTCTTCTGAAAAAGCCTAGAGTACAAAGACAAAATACATTTTCTCTATTATACTGAAAATTATTTTTGTTAAAATTCAAACTGATAAGAAGATGTTACTGAATAAGTTTAAGAACAGAGAAATTACACAAACCTTAAAATAATAAAAGAGCTTCAGAGAGAACATTTGCTTCAACCACTTTCCCAACAATCTAAGTTTTAGTTACACTTTAAGCCTTTGACTACTTAACTGGGATTTACAGAAAATAACTTGAACAGGAAGGGAGATAATGATGATGAAAGAACAGATATTTCTATACTAGGATTTCTCATTCTTCATGAACCAGACCAATAAAAATAATGTTTTGTTTGATGAGTTAAGCTCATTTATTTATTTTAGAGGCTGTGGGTGATCCATCAGTATTGAAATAGAAATAAAAATTATTTTGTTTAATATTTCAAACTAAAATAGTGGTTCTCACTTTACATAAACACACCCTGAATAGGAGACAATAGGAAAAGACAAAGAGTCCTTCTGGCATAGCTTCAGGCTCCCCGTAGAACAACGTCACCAAAGTGCATTAGCCACACACACCAATGATGTGTTAAGTGCTAGGTCCAGCAGACCAAGCTATTCAAAAGAATTTGCTGAATGTACCAAATGTATATCTCAAAAAAGTTCTTTGCATTAGCTAGAACAAGGTTAACAAACATTAAAGCCTTTCATAAGAGGAGGATATAATTTATATCTTACCACAACTTGGGATGGCTTGTGCTGATTGGTCACTGCCAAAGAATCTTTCCTAGCTGCACCCACCAAGATTCTGGATTGACAACGATTTCAAACTAACGTGAAAATATCTAACATTTTATTCACATAATATTTCCTAGGTAAAAAATTGTGGATTTATTATCTTGTACCACTGAGTGATAGTTTTCTTCAGGCTAAAATAATGGGCATATTATAAAATCT